>NC_058080.1:66167808-66473901 GCF_014858855.1 Bufo gargarizans
TCTAAAAGGGCTTTTAAGCTTAGAAATCTTATAGACTCAGTCAGTTATCAGATTGTAAGGTTGTGTGGATGGTAGAACAGTCTTTATCTGTTGCTGTGTGAGATGGGAAAACGGATCTCCTTGTCTGAACACTGTGTAGATTAAATTAAATGATCTGGACTGACATTCTGTTTGGCCACAAGATGTCGCTGTTTTCATAAACACAGCTACAAGCTGCATATATTTCCATATTCATGAGAGGTGGAGTTACACAGAGCCTGGAGAGGAAGAGAAAGGAAACGGCCATCTTAGAGGGAGCTGAGATTGAGGACCTGTGTGAGCAGAGGATCCAACGGCATCTAGGTGTGGGAGCATACTTCAGTGACCAGAGCGGCAGCTAAGTTAAGCTAATTGTGTCTAAGACCGAGGAGCAAAGTGACATACACTGCGGTACCACATGCTTGTTGGAGAGGCTTTTGTTCTGTTCAGAATCACCAGCGGATGCAGACCTGGGTCAGTAAGATCGGGCACTCACCTCATTACAGTGTTTGTGCCTAGAGACTGAGACCAGGCCCGTAGTTAGCTAGGGTCTCTGTATGTCACGGGCCACAAGTGTTACTACTGTTCATCGCAAGGACTCCATAACTTAAAGTGACATTTCACATTGGAGAGCTGATAAACTTCCTCACAAACTCAATCCAGGCTGGCGTTTTGCTCAGAAGGAATACTCAGGCATGTGCTACAGGACCAGTTATAAGAGGGGAATCCTGTAGAGCACTGTAAGATTGTAAGCTGTTGTGCTGCACCGTAGGAAAGCTTGCACCACACACCCATACAGTTGTTCTTGTTTTTTAGGGTAATAACAGGTAAGGTGTGGCTGTTTAGTTGTGCCCACCAGTAGGTAAATTACCACATTTTTCTTCCTGCATTCGGGCTGGGTGTGTGTAAATTTATTGTATGTTCCCAGCATTTGGGGTTGTGTTCATTACCACGTTTAAGTAAAATTCTGTTTTGGCAAAAGCTGGTGGTGGAGTTGTTTTCCTTGTTCGTGACTTTGCTGTGTCCTGGGGAGCCCACCCGATACACGGTTTACATATTGGCGTAGTCTGCAGGATACAGCGACCGTTATGGATGGGAACGTGGCCGGAGACCTTCCCCTGGCACCAATGGCACTAGTCCAAGACCCAGCTCAGGGTGCGCCAGTGCAAGGCCAACTTGCCCCACCACCGCTAATGCAGCTTGCCCCTGCCATGCCCGCCCCAGTAGCGTACATCCCTGTGGAGGCACTGTTGCTTTATCTACCAAAATTTGACGGTAAAAACATGACGTTGCAGGGCTGGACTGAAAGGGTCCGAAGTGCGATTAGAATGTGTAACCTGTGTATATATAAAGAGCATTTCGGTGTCTGCACTGCTGCCACTTTTTGGGGTGCATAGAACCGACGGAATTATTATTGAGCCCAAGTAAATAAAACAATTAATTAAGTATCTTATAAAGGAGGGAATCACCCCCAGCCCACTGTGTTATAGCAAGAATTATAACTAGACTTGCTAGGGCGGGATATTTGTGTGCTGCTGTTAGGACTAAGGGAAAACAAACTATCGTTAGAAATTAATGATTCCCATACGTTCTACCAGCAGCACAGATGGGGAGGTAGCAAGAAGGGAGGGCCCTTATGCCTGGCAGAATCAAGTATAGTCTGCCCAAAGGCCGAGTATTCAGCTAATCTGGCATCCAATCTATAATGGGAGATGAATGTTGATTCAGAACTCTAGGAGGCAGACTTGCAAATCATGTCGAGAGGAAGAAGACTCCTCTCTGCAAAAGAAGTAGCGACCGCCCTAGTAGAATGGGCCTTCACAAACCCTGGAGGGTCCAGAGATTGGGAAACAAAGGATTCCTTAATAGCCTCCTTAATCCATCGACTGATGGATGGTTTAGATGCTTTACAGCCTTTAAACTTACCGGCAAACAGGATTAGAAGATTTTCATCTTTCCTGAACTCCTTTGATGTATCCACATAGATCCAAAGGCCTCTCGAGACGTCCAGAGGATTTCTATCAGGTTCCTCGGAGGAGGTAGAAGGTGTAGAAAGAGCCGGGAGGGATATCACCTGGTTGATATTCTGGAACGAAGGAACTTTAGGCCTAAAGTACGGGAAAAATCTTAGAAGAACCCGGTCTTGCAAAAAGATGGTATAGGGCTAGTTTGCTGTGAGAGCTTGAAGCTCAGAGACCCTCTTGGCCAAAGTCACTGCAAGGAGAAAAACAAGTTTCCATGTGACGAACTTGAAATCCACCTCCTCCAAAGGCTCAAAGGGGGGGGGGGGGGGAGATGCTAACCCCATGAGAACCACTGATAAATCCCATTGAGGAATGGGTCTCAGTACTGTAGGCTTTAATCTCCTTTAAGGAACCGTTTGATGAGCGGGTACTGAGAAAAAGACCTGTTGAGGCAAGCTGAGATGTCTGAAACTTGAACCCTCAGAGTAGATGGCGCAAGGCCATTGTCAAGGCCGTCTTGCAGGAACTGAAGTATGGCAGAGAGGGGCGGATTTGCAGACGCCACCTCCTTTGAGGTACACTAGGATGAGAATATCCTCATAATCCGTGACTAGGCTCTCTTGATAGAGTCCGCTCTTGAATGAGACGGCGTTCTCAGGACAGACTCTGAAAGCCCTTCTATTCTGGGAAGGGACTGATCAACCTCCAGGCTTTCAGGTTGAACCTGAGCAGAGGTGAATGTCCAACGACACCAAGGTCTGCTGAGGGGGGAGTCTCCAATATTGCCCTCGACTCCTTTTGGGTGAGCTGGGTAAACCAGGATCTCTTTGGCCAAAACGGTATGATGGCTAACACTGAGGCCTGATCCTAACAGATTTTCATAAATACCCTCGGAAACAAGGAAAATGGAGGGAAGATGTAAGCCAGCCTGAACCTCCAGGATACTGACAGAGCATCTATCACCAGGGGGTTGTCCTCCCTGTAAAGGGAGCAAAACTTCTCCACCTTGGCATTGAACCTTGTTGCCATAAGATCCAACCACTTGAGGACTATCTGCTTGAATATCTCCGGATGTAAAGACCACTCCACTGTTGGAAGACCGCGGCTCAGCCGATCCGCTATCATATTGAGGGAGCCTCGAATGTGGATCGCAGATAAGTGGGAAAGGTTTGACTCTACCCAATCCAGAATCACCCTGATCTCTGATAGGAGGGGAAGTGATCTTGTGCCTCCCTGCTTGTTGATGTAAAGTACCACAGTCATATTGTCTGACTGGATTTTCACAGCTTTGCCCCGGATCTGAGGGGTGAAGTGAAGGAGGGCTAGCCGGATAGCTCAAATCTTGCAGAGATTGGATGAGAGAAGCCGCTCCTGAGTAGACCAGGTTCCGTGAACTGGAGAGTAGTCTAGGTCAGTGTTTCCCAACCAGTGTGCCTCCAGCTGTTGCAAAACTACAACTACCAGCATGCCCGCACAGCCAAAGGCTGTCCGGGCATGCTGGGAGTTGTAGTTTTGCAACAGCTGGAGGCACACTGGTTGGGAAAAACTGGTCTAGGTGAGCGCCCCAGCCTACTTGGGACACATCTGTTGTCAATATGATCCAGGCTGGCTGGGTCATAGACCTCCTGTCTAAAAGTGGAACCACCATCTGAGGGAATACAGAGTTTGCCAAGACAGGGAGCACAGGGAGTTTAGCCCGGAAGGGCTGCCATTCCATTTGGAGAGGACCTCCGACTGTAGAGGGCGGAGGTGCCATAGAGCCCAAGGGACTGCTTCCACAGACGCTGACATGAGCCCCAAAATCTTCATGAGAGTCCGAATTGGGAGTCGCCAAGGAACGGATAGGAACTCTGCCATGTTCTGTATCTGGGATCTTATTTCTGGAGTCAACTGGAGAGACATCCCAACGGAGTCGATTATGAAGCCTAGATATCTTACTGATGTTGACGGGCTCATGTTCGACTTCTGCCAGTTGATGATCCAACCCAGGCGGAACAGAAAGGAGATGGCTACATGAAGATGGTGGGTTAGGACCACTAGAGAAGAGGCTTTCAAAAGCCAATCGTCCAGATAAGGAATGATGGTCAGTCCTTGAAGTCTTATAGCCGCCACCACAGAAAAACTTGTGAGTAGATCCCTAAGCCCCAACTAAAAACAGCCAACTGGCGCATGCGCAATATGAAAAGCTGTTCCTCTGCCCATAATGGGCAGAAACATAGAATGTGCCGGCAGATCAAAACCATTTGACCCATCTAGTCTGCCCAATATACCATACTGAATACTATGAATAGCCCTTGGCCCTATCTTATATGAAGGATGGCCTTATGCCAATCCCATGCACGCCAATCCCACTGCTGCAGGAAGGCTATTCCATGCATCCACTACTCTCTCACTAAAGTAATACTTCCTGATATTACTTTTAAACCTTTGCCCCTCTAATTTAAAACTATGTCCTCTTGTAGCAGTTTTTCTTCTTTTAAATATGCTCTCCTCTTTTACCTTGTTGATTCCCTTTATGTATTTAAAAGTTTCTATCATATCCCCTCTGTCTCATCTTTCTTCCAAGCTATACATGTTAAGGTCCTTTAATCTTTCCTGGTAAGTTTTATCCTGCAATCCATGTACTAGTTTAGTAGCTCTTCTCTGAACTCTCTACAAAGTATCAATATCCTTCTGGAGATTAGTGATGAGCGGCAGGGGTCATATTCGAATTTGCGATATTTCGCAAATATTTTGTAGAATATTCGCAAATTCGAATAGTCGTTATATTCTATGATTGTTTTACTCGAAAAATCAGCAAGATAAAGATCGTGTAATATGTGAATTTTCGTAATGGCAAATTTTTCAATTTACAACTATTAGACAAAGAAGATTATAGCACTATATTAGCTAAATTGCTCTATATTCACTTTTTTTTTTTTGAATATTCGCTATATTGCTATAACTTGTTTTCAAATATTCGTAATATTCTAAAACAAGAAGATATAGCGAATCTTCGGAAAAAAACGAATATAGAGCAATTTAGCTAATATAAGTATAATAAGTATAATAGTTGTAATTTTTTTTCTCATCTAAAGTTCAGATTGGAAAAAAATTGCAACTATAAAAAAAAAGAAAATTATAGCACTATATAAGCTAAATTGCTCTATATTCTTTTTTTTTTCCGAATATTCGCTATATTGCTATAACTTTGTTTTTTCGAATATTCGTAATATTCTAAAACAAGAATATATAGCAATATAGCGAATATTCGAGGAAAAAAAATGAATATAGAGCAATTTAGCTAATATAGTGCTATAATCTTTGGAAAAAAATTACAACTATAAAAAAAAAGATTATAGCACTATATTAGCTAAATTGCTCTATATTCGTTTTCTTTCGAATATTCGCTATATTGCTATATATTTTTGTTTTAGAATATCATGAATATTCGAAAAAACAAAGTTATAGCAATATACCGAATATTCGGAAAAAAAAAACGAATATAGAGCAATTTAGCTAATATAGTGCTATAATCTTCTTTGTCTAATAGTTGTAAGTTGAAAAATTTGCAATAAAGATTCACACTACAAAAATTTGCATTCCGAAAATTCGCAAACAACACTACTCCTAAAGTCAAATATACTTCAGCCTTCTCATTGGCCCACAAGCTAGAAGCAGGAAGGGGTCATGTGTACTGATTTAAAAAAAAAAAATCGAATATTCGAAATTACGAATATATATCACTATATTCGAAATATTCGCGAATTTTCTAAGTACCTATATTCGTGATCAACACTACTGGAGATATGGTCTCCAGTACTGAGCACAATACTCCAAATGAGGTCTCACTAGTGCTCTGTAGAGCGGCATAAGCACCTCCCTCTTTCCACTGGTAATGCCTCTCCCTATACACCCAAGCATTCTGCTAGCATTTCCTGCTGCTCTATGACATTGTCTGCCTACCTTTAAGTCTTCTGAAATAATGACCCCTAAATCCCTTTCCTCAGATACTGAGGTTAGGACTGTATCACTGATTTTATATTCTGCTCTTGGGTTTTTACGCCCCAGGTGCATTATCTTGCACTTATCAACATTACATTTTAGTTGCCAGATTTTTGACCATTCCTCTAGTTTTCCTAAATCCTTTTCTATTTGGTGTATCCCTCCAGGAACATCAACCCTGTTACAAATCTTTGTGTCATCAGCAAAAAGACACACCTTACTATCGAGGCCTTCTGCAATTTCGCTGATAAAGATATTAAACAATATGGGTCCCAGAACAGATCCCTGAGGTACCCCACTGGTAACAAGACCATGGTCTGAATATACTCCATTGACTACAACCCTCTGTTATCTGTCCCTCAGCCACTGCCTAATCCATTCAACAATATGGGAGTCTATGCCCAAAGACTCTAATTTATTGATTAGCCTTCTATGTGGGACAGTATCAAAAGCCTTACTAAAGTCTAGATAAGCGATGTCTACTGCACCTCCGCCTGTCACTCAATCAAAAAAATCAATAAGATTAGTTTGACATGATCTCCCTGTCATGGTCTTACCTTCTTGCTGTTCTCCTTCGTTTGACATGTGCTGGCGGCCATCTTGGTTTCTGGGTTTCTTGTAGCCTCCCACCCTGCGGCTTCTCCTTCCCACTGGGAGGAGCTGGATGCCTAGCTCATATATATAGGAGGTCTGTGGCTTCAGTTCCCTGCTTGGTCCTCCTGTGTTCACATGCTCCTAAGACTGCTGCTGCTTCTGGTTCCTGATCCTGGCTTCGTCTGACTACCCTGCTGGTTCCTGATCCAGGCTTCGTCTGACTACCCTGCTGGTTCCTGATCCAGGCTTCGTCTGACTTCCCTTCTGGTTCCTGACCTCTGGCTTCGCAAGACCCTGCTTCGGTTTAGCCATCCGCTTGGACTTTTGCCTTACAGCTTGATTTTCAATAAAGCCTTCTTACTTCCACTTATCTCTTGTTGTACGTCTGGTTCATGGTTCCATGACATTAGGACCAAGCCATGAATTCTGACGGTACAGGGCCATCCTCGCTACCTACGCTGGTTGCCAGACTTGATCAGCAGGATCACCTGTTGGGTCGGTTCGCTGTGGCGTTGCAAACCCTGCTTGAACGCACGGCTCATTTAGCTTCCGTTGCCGATGGGTCGGTTGTCGCTCCTGGGCCCGCTCCTACTGCCGCTCCGGTTGTTGCGCCAGAGTCTACCCCGACACCTGTTGCTGCGCCTGCGGTGTTTCGGGGTATGACCGGTTCTGCCCCCCTTCCACAGCGCTTTGGGGGAGAGCCAACTCAGTGCCGAGGTTTCCTTAACCAGGTGGGCATTTATTTCGAGTTGCTGCCACATGCCTTTCCTACTGAGAGATCAAAGGTGGGCTTCTTGATCTCGCTGCTCTCGGACAAGGCCTTGGCCTGGGCCAGCCCTTTATGGGAGAACAACAATCCGGTGGTTGCCGAGTTTTCCGGTTTTGTTGCTTCTCTTCGGAAGGTATTCGATGTGCCGGCTCGTGCTGCCTCTGCTGCGAAGCTCCTTATGTCCATCAGACAGGGTTCACGATCCGTAGCTGAATACGCCATTGAGTTTCGTACCCTGGCAGCAGAGGTGGGCTGGAATAATGAGGCTCTGGTCGCTGCTTTCTCTCATGGTCTCTCGGATGCCTTGAAGGATGAGGTTGCAGCTAAGGACCTACCAGTGGAGCTCGAGTCCCTTATTTCTTTCCTGATTTTGATTGACACCAGACTCAGGGAGAGACCTTCCTTTAAGGAGAGCCTGCGGAGGTCTTCTAACAGATTGGCGCCTACGTTTGCTGTCCCACCCGTGCCTCCCTCTCCTCCCACGCCTCCTGGGGATGACTTGTCTGGGGGTGAACCCATGCAGCTGAGGTTTGCTCGCCTGTCCGAGGGGGAGAGGGTACTCCGGAGACGCGAGGGCCGATGCATGTACTGTGGTCTCGGTGGGCATTTTCGGTTGGCATGCCCGAACCGTCCGGGAAACGCTCGCACCTGAGATCCTGTCGGGGGCAGATCTTGGGTGGAGTCTCCTCGTCCCCGGTTTTCCGTGTTGACAAACCACTGATTACTGTTGTCCTCTCCTGGGTCGGGGGCTCGGTGACGACCCAGGCGTTGGTGGACTCTGGTGCTGGTGGTTTGTTCATTGATAGTGTGTTTGCTGCCGCCAATTCCATTCCTCTGCAGCCTCGAGGTTCCCCACTGGCTCTTGAGGCGATAGACGGCAGACCCCTTCTGCCGCCACACGTGACTCAGGAGACCCTTCCAGTGGGGATGGCCATTGGTGCCGTTCACAGAGAGTCGGTCTGTCTCCAGGTTATTTCGTCTCCACACTACTCGGTGGTCTTGGGGTACCCCTGGCTCCAGAAGCATAATCCGACTTTCGATTGGAGATCGGCCGAGATCCTCTCGTGGTCACCGCAGTGTGGGGCTAGTTGCATCCATGGGCCTGTCAAGTTGCTGTGTACTTCCTCGGACTCTCTGTTGCCTCCTGAATACGAGGAGTACCGGGATGTATTCGATAAGGTGCGTGCGGTTGCCCTACCTCCGCACCGCCCATACGATTGTGCCATAGAGTTACAATCTGGTGCCGTTCCTCCTCGTGGCAAAGTCTATCCACTGTCGGTAGCGGAGAATGAGGCCATGGAGGAGTACGTGAGGGAGGCGCTTTCACGCGGACACATTCGCAAATCCTCGTCCCCGGCAGGGGCTGGATTTTTCTTTGTGAAAAAGAAGGGCGGTGAGTTGAGGCCTTGCATCGATTACAGGGGTCTCAATCGCATCACGATCAAGAACGCTTACCCGATACCCTTGATTTCCGAGCTGTTCGATCGCCTCAAAGGGGCCACGGTCTTTACCAAACTCGACCTGAGGGCGGCATATAACCTGGTAAGGATCAAGGCGGGCGATGAGTGGAAGACCGCGTTTAACACCAGGACCGGTCATTATGAATCCTTGGTTATGCCCTTTGGGTTGTGCAATGCGCCCGCAGTCTTCCAGGAATTCATCAACGATGTTTTCTGTGACCTGTTGCAGCAGTGTGTGGTGGTCTATTTGGATGACATCTTGGTATATTCTGAATCCATGGAGGCCCACATTCTGGATGTCAGACGAGTGTTGCAACGCTTACGAGAGAACAAGCTGTTCGGTAAGCTTGAGAAATGCGAATTTCACCGATCCCAGGTAACCTTCTTAGGTTACATCATTTCCGCTGAGGGGTTCTCCATGGATCCTGAGAAGGTTTCGGCTGTCTTACAGTGGCCCCAGCCCAGTGGTCTTCGTGCCCTGCAGCGCTTTTTGGGCTTCGCCAATTATTATCGGAAGTTCATCAGGGACTTTTCCATGCTAGCCAAGCCTCTCACGGATCTGACCAGGAAGGGCAGTAATCCCCAGGTCTGGCCGCTCGAGGCCATCCGAGCTTTTGAGGCTCTAAAGTCCGCCTTTGTGTCGGCTCCGATTCTGTCGCATCCCAACCCTGGGTTGCCTTTTGTCCTCGAGGTGGACGTGTCTGAGACGGGAGTAGGCGCCCTTCTGTCTCAGCGTAGAACACCAGAGGGTCCTCTGCTTCCTTGTGGGTTTTACTCCCGGAAACTGTCTTCCGCGGAGTGCAACTATCAGATTGGTGACAGGGAGTTATTGGCCATCGTGCAGGCCCTTAAAGAATGGAGGCACTTGCTCGAGGGCTCGGTGGTTCCGGTTCTCATCCTGACGGACCACAAGAATCTGACCTACCTCTCTGAGGCCAAGAGATTGACACCACGTCAGGCCAGATGGGCTCTGTTCTTGTCACGTTTTAATTACGTGGTCTCCTACTTACCCGGTTCCAAGAACATCAGAGCGGATGCCTTATCACGGCAGTACTCCGAGCTGTCCGGGGAGGAGTCGATTCCGACTTCGGTCATACCTCTGAATCAGATCCTGGCCGCTATTCGCACCAGCCTGACCTCTCCCCTGGGTGAGCAGATTTTGGCGGCTCAATCTGGTGCTCCCTCTGGGAGACCCAACGGCAGATGTTTTGTGCCTGAGGAGTTGCGCACTCGGTTGTTGCGAACCTACCATAATACCAAGGCCGCGGGGCATCCTGGAAAGAATCAGCTGTCCTGGGCTGTTTCACGTCTGTTCTGGTGGCCTTCTCTACGTTCCGACATCGCCGCATATGTAGCGGCATGCTCCGTTTGTGCCCAGAGTAAGTCCCCTCGGCACCTTCCGTTGGGCCTTTTGCAACCCATAGCCACCGGGGAGCGTCCATGGTCACACCTGGGGATGGATTTCATTGTGGACCTCCCTGCATCCCGAGGCCATACGGTCATTCTCATGATTGTGGATCGGTTTTCCAAAATGTGCCACTGTGTTCCTCTCAAGAAGTTACCCTCTGCACAAGAGTTGGCCTCGATTTTTGCCAGGGAGGTCTTCCGGTTGCACGGTTTGCCCAAGGAGATTGTGTCGGATCGGGGGAGTCAGTTTGTGTCCAGGTTCTGGCGCGCCTTTTGCTCCCAGTTGGGGATTCATCTCTCTTTCTCCTCGGCCTACCACCCTCAGTCCAATGGGGCCGCAGAACGATCCAATCAGGCCTTGGAGCAATTCCTTCGTTGCTATGTCTCCGATCACCAAGACAATTGGGTTGACCTCCTGCCTTGGGCTGAGTTTGCCAGGAACACGGCGGTGAACTCTTCCTCTGGGACGTCTCCCTTCATGGCCAATTATGGGTTCCAACCTGCCGTGTTACCGGAGGTATTCTCTCCCCAGGATATTCCGGCTGTGGAGGATCACCTTTCCGTCCTACGTGCTTCTTGGGTACAGATCCAGAGGTCCCTTGAGGTCTCTGCGCAGCGCCAGAGACTCCAGGCTGATCGCAGACGAGCGCCCGCTCCTTCCTACCAGGTCGGAGACCGCGTATGGTTGTCCACCCGCAACCTCAACCTTCGAGTGCCCACTCCCAAGCTGGCGCCTCGCTTTGTTGGTCCCTTCCGAGCGCTTCGCAGGGTAAACCCGGTAGCCTATGCCCTTGCGCTTCCTCCTGGCATGCGGATCTCCAACGTGTTTCATGTCTCCCTGTTGAAGCCACTGGTGTGTAATCGTTTCACTTCCTCGGTTCCTCGGCCTCGTCCGGTCCAAGTGGGCAATCGTGAGGAGTATGAGGTGAGCAATATCCTGGACTCACGCCTGGTCCGCGGTCGGGTGCAGTTTTTGGTCCATTGGCGTGGTTATGGTCCAGAGGAGCGTTCCTGGGTTCCCTCCGCAGATGTCCATGCTCCTGCCTTGCTCCGAGCCTTCCACGCACGCTTCCCTCAGAAACCGTTCTTTACTCCGCGGAGGAGGGGCCCTTGAGGGGGAGGTACTGCAGCATACGGGTAGGCTACCCGACACTGCTAGATTTGAGTGTGTAGTTCCCTTTAAGCCAGTCAGGCCGGTTACCGGCAATCCTTATCACAGCCAGCAGAGGGAGCCCCCAGTTCAGTATAAATAAGCTAGGGCCTAGCTCAGGAAGGTAGAAGTTTCCAGACTCAGTGCAGAGAGGGTTCCCTCCTGAGTCCGTATGCATAGAAGTCAGAAGGGCATAGCTAATCAGCCTGAAGACACAGAATACCACAGAGGCCGATCAGATAAAGCAAGAGGTACTCAAGATAACAGAGGAGGTACTAGATAAGGACAGCTTCAAGGGTACGCCAGATAAAGGGCATTAGACCTTGGAGAGAAAGTCACATGTTTCAGGACCAGTCAGGAATAGTGTGCAAGCCGCCTGTACTGCATCTCCTGTAATCAACACTCTGTATAAAACATTGCTGAGACCGGCCATTCTGTACTTCCAAGAACCAGCTGTATTCCAATAGTAACCAACTGTCTTTCATGGAACTGCGCTTCCAACTGCGTCCATGTATTATACTCACTGATATTCAGTAAAGTTCCAGTTTTTGTTGGCTATCCTATGCTTGCTTCATTCTTCTACAATACCATACATGGCGTGTCACCGTTTAATTGACACTGGCGTCACGAACTTTTAAATACCTGCCTGTTCCAGTATTTGCCCCAATTGAAGACGACAGTGGATCCCAGGTTAGTGAGTCAATCTGCACTACAAAGCCCAGCATACACTACTGACCCCCTGGGACACTGCATCGCTCTTTTTGGCGTCACGAACATGATCCGCATACTTCTAAAGTGCAGAGAAGTGTGAACTGTGTGCTTTAACTATTCCACCACCGTATTGCAAAGACTGTAACCTTTATTTCCAAGCCGGTGGATTGAAATTGTGCCTGGGAGGAATCAGAGACGCTGTACTGTGTTGCGCTACCCCCAGAGAGAAAATCGTAATTGTGGACTGTGATTTATTGGACTTTGCAACACCCTGCTTGCTGTCAGGGAATCGTGATCAAGATGGCCACCGGCCGCCTGGAGTAAAGTTTCCCGCGCTGCTGAGGACCTCCGTGGGCGGATCCCTTCAAAGACACAGAGAATCCCGCCCCTCTTCATCATCGCACCGCCGCGGCCCTGCTTTTCCTGCGTCAGCAACGTCACCGCGTACACAGGACGTCCGGAGTCTCACGAGATTTGGCCTGCGCGAACCCGGCGATACCGGTAAGAACTTGTATCCGGAGGGAAGGGGATTGTTCCGGCCCCTTTAGTCACCAGCGGCCACCTCGTAATAAGTTAACATGTCAGATCCGGGAGTTGCCGAGCGGCCGGACCCGGGAGAGCTTGCGGCTCCTAATCATCCTATAGCCCCCAGCATGATGCCCTTTACCATGCCTTACTATTTTGGGGCCCCATGGTTTCCCCGCTATAACGGAGAGGCCCATACCCTAAGGGACTTTAAGGAAAAGTTGCTGGCCTTATTCAAACTATACCCCATAAACGCCGATCAGCAAATGGAAATCTTGCTAGCGCAACTGGAGGGGGCTGCCCGCAGAGAGGTATTATCCTGGCCTGCTGCGGAACGGAGTACTCTAGAGCAGATATTCACCCGCCTCAGGGCCACTTTTGAAACGAGGACTGCCTCAGAGATAAAGATGCACTTCTTTGGCAAGAAACAGAAGCCCGGTGAGTCCCTCCGTGACTATGCCCTATCACTTCAGGAGGCTTTGGGGGCTGTAATCCAGATAGATCCCAAGGAAGCTGATAACCAGGATCAGACCCTGAGGGAACAATTTATTACCGGAGTGGCTAGTGAGCAAATAAGGACCCAATTAAAGATGCTGTCCGCCCAACACCCTAACAGTACCTTTCTGGACTTTAAAGAACTGGCTATAAAAATTCTGGGGTCAGCAGTATCTACAGAGTTTAACACCCCACCTGAGTTATCAGCCTGCAGGTCAAAACCGTTTATCATTAACCGAGCTGAGGCCGGTCAAGCTGTTCAAGCTACAGCTACCGATACTATCGCCATGCTGACAGAGCAAGTAAATCACCTCACTAAAAGCCTAGAGAGAGTGTGCAGAAAAATGGAGGAATGGGAAAAACCTATGATGTCAGAAGAGGAGTTCCTGTCACCCTCTAAGCCGTTCCCACCTCCATACCAAGAGACTCACCCCAGGGATCCTGGGAGGCGCAATAGGGGTCGCCAGCGGCCCGTGTGTACATACTGCAAAAAGATGGGACACACAGAATCCACTTGCTGGCAGTTAAACGGGCAACCCCTGAGGCTGAGGACCACCCCTCGGGAGGTAGAACACTAGGTCCAAAAGATCCAAATTGGATGCCACGGTATGTAGGATCCCATCCTAAAATCAATGTGGAGATTAACGGGGTCCCCTTTGAAGCCCTATTAGATACTGGGTCTCAGGTCACTACTATTCAGCTGCCCGCCTTTGAAAGATTCTGGGACACCAATCAATTGACCCAGCCGCCTGAATCCTGGGTAGAGATTATCGCCAGCAATGGCAAACCGGTAAAGATCCATGGATACTGGGAACCCACCCTGCAGGTGGGAGAAGTAACCTTGCCTCAACAGGGGGTGATAGTAGTACAGGCCGGCGACAGAGGAGGACATCCTGTCATTCTAGGCACCAATGTCTTCAAAAACTGTTATGCTGAAATACTTGCCGTATTACATCAGACTCTGCCCACCGCTTCCTCTGCATCCAAGAGGGTGATTCAAAAGACTATCACTGTGTTAAGTGCCCAGCAGAGGTTTGCTAACGGGAAAGGAGAAATTTGAACTGCCAAGATTCGTGATAATAAGCCTGTGACTTTGCCTCCTAATTCCCAAACTCTCTTATGGTGTCGTGCTGTCCTGGGAGTCCAAGGCCAAGATTATCCAGCCCTGGTGGAACCAATCCAGATGGAGAACTACCCTTATGTGAGAGCTGCCAAGTGCCTGGTGAACGTCTCCCAAGGTAAAGTACCTGTCCGTCTGATTAACCTGAGTGATCATCCTGTTGCGCTTACTAAGCATTACCCTGTTGCCCAGCTTTCTCAGGTGTTCTTCCAAGACATCATCCGTCTTCCAGTGACAGAAAAGCCGCCAGCTGCAGTCAGCGGATGTCCGCCGGTGCCCCAGTCACAAGTACCCTGGTGGGAAGAGCTACATGTCGGGGACGAGACTACCCCCCAACATCAACAAGAAGGGATACTACGGCTTGTCAAAGAGCACCACCAGGCCTTCAGTAAACATGCTGCTGATTATGGAGAGGTTAGTGCCATACAACACACCATACCCACTGGCTCTCATCCTCCTATCAAGGAGAGATACCGACCCTTACCGCCTACTTCATATCAGACTGTAAAAGAAATGATCCAAGAGATGAAAGACTCTAATGTAATCCGGGACAGTCGTAGCCCGTGGGCGGCACCCCTGGTCCTTGTAAAGAAGAAGGATGGTGGTATCCGTTTCTGCGTGGACTATAGAAAAATTAATCAAATAACCCACAAAGACGCGTACCCACTGCCCCGCATTGAAGAGTCACTAACTGCTCTGGGCTCCGCTGCCTATTTCTCCACATTGGACTTGACCAGTGGCTACTGGCAAGTACCCATGGCCCCGGCAGATAGGGAAAAGACTGCTTTCACCACTCCCATGGGCCTGTTCGAATTCAATTGTATGCCGTTCGGGTTATGTAATGCCCCAGGAACTTTCCAGAGACTAATGGAGCGGTGTTTGGGTCACAAAAACTTCGAAACAGTGCTGCTGTATCTAGATGACGTCATTGTGTACTCAAAAACATATGAAGACCACCTGAAACACTTAGCAGAGGTCTTTGAAATCCTTGTCAAATATGGCCTGAAGGTAAAGCCATCTAAATGCCACCTGCTCAAACCTGCGGTAAAATACCTGGGGCATGTGGTAAGCGGAGAGGGCGTACAACCTGACCCTGATAAGTTAGCGGCTGTCCGTAACTGGCCGGTACCCACTACCGTCAAAGAGGTGAGGGGTTTCCTTGGTTTTGCCGGCTACTATAGACATTTCATCCCCCATTTTGCTCAAATAGCCGATCCTATCCAGGAACTCTTGAGGGGGCAGCCCAAGAAAAGTCCTAGAACTCCAGTGCTCATTGAGTGGAATGAAGAGAGAGAGATAGCGTTCCAGTTGTTAAAAAAGAAACTGACCGAGCCTCCCGTGTTAGGTTATCCCGACTACAGCAAGCCCTTCCATCTGTATACTGATGCTAGCAAGCGGGGCCTGGGGGCTGTGTTAGCCCAGATTCAAGAGGGAAAAGAAAGAGTGATAGCTTATGCAAGCCGCTCCCTGAAAGGAGCTGAGAAAAATGACCAGAATTATAGTTCCTTCAAACTAGAATTCCTGGCACTAGTGTGGGCAGTGACGGAAAAATTCAAAGATTATCTAGCCGCTACCCCATTCATTGCATTCACTGATAATAACCCTCTGGCACATCTAAATACAGCTAAATTGGGGGCTTTGGAGCAAAGATGGGCCTCTCGTCTCGCCAACTATGATTTCTCTGTAAAATATCGCGCTGGACGTACTAATGACAATGCTGATGCTTTATCCAGACTTCCCACAGAGACAGCTCCTGATGATGTACGAGATGCTTGGGAAGATGTAGAAATGCCGGCCTTCTACCATAAATTTGCTCAACAGGATCAGGCTCGGGCTACCAGTAACAGAGCTGCAGTTCCTTCACCCTCCAGTAGGCCGGAACTCAAAGAAGAAAGGTGGGTGAAACTACAGTCTGAAAGTAGAGTGATGGGTGAATTGTTGGACTTCATTACCAGTGGCAGAGCCCCTGAGAGGATTCGGCGTAAGAGTACAGATCCTGAGCTCATCAAGCTGTGGAGACAGCGCCATCAACTCTTCATACAAAAGGGCCTGTTGCTACGGAGAAGCCTAGACCCAGTGTCCAACGAAAGAGTGCATCAAATTCTCATACCCCGACGAGATGCAGGTATGGTGTTGGAGATGTACCACAATCAATCCGGTCACTTTGGGGTCCAAAAGACTGAGGCAAATATCCGCCAGCGGTTTTACTGGGTGGGCATGAGAGAAGACATGGAGAAGTGGTGTCGGGAGTGTGTAGCCTGTGCCTTGAAACGAGGTGAACACCATGATCAGAGGGCACCACTGAGACCCATTGTAAGTACTCGTCCTCTTGAACTTGTCGCCATCGACCATGTGAAACTGGAGCCTAGTCGCTCAGGGTATGTGTACGCTATGACTATTATTGACCATTTCACTAAGTTTGTTGTAGCGGTGCCTGTGAGAGACCAGACGGCCAAGACTACAGCCGAACTGTTCTGGAAACACTTCCTCCTGCCCTACGGTTGTCCAGAAAAGATCCTCACCGATCAAGGTCCTGCTTTTGAGTCCCATCTGTTCCATGAACTTTGCCGCCTGCACAACTGTAAGAAGATCCGGACGACGGCCTACCATCCGCAAGGTAATGGATTATGTGAAAAAATGAATCAGACCTTGATAGAGATGCTGAGGACCGGGCCTCCTGAAACCAGGGGAGATTGGCCTAATCTGTTGCCACAGCTCATGTTCACATACAATCATACCATACACTGTTCCACCGGGTATACCCCCTTTTATTTGATGTTTGGGCGCCAAGGGTTATTGCCTGCTGACCACTCCTTGGATGTACTCGTACCTGATTGCATCAACCCATTCCCTAATACCGACTGGGTTGCTGAACACCAAAGGCGATTGAATACGGCCCAAGCTATTGTTCAGGAACGTATGGACTATGCTAGAGACCGGCAGCAGAGAGACTACGACCAAGCAGCCCATGCAGAACCCCTGACGATAGGGGCTGTGGTATGGTTAAAAAATAACCGCCGTACCAGTAAACTGGACAGTAAATGGGAGCAAAGTCCTTATGTTGTCACTGCAATCCCAAATGTTGGAACTCACACTTATGAGATCACCCGGGAGGGCAGGGGATCCCAAATTGTACACCGAAACCGGTTAAAGCTCTGCCTGACACCAGGACCCAGTGCCAAGAGTTCTATATCCGAACCCCCTGTGTCAGAGTCATCGAGACAGCCCGAGGATCCTATGCAGGCTGTCCGTAATCTAAGGTATGACGCTGATCCCATGCATTGGCTTCTGACACCATGGTTGAACTTGTTGGTGCCCGCTCCGGCACCTACTGTACCTTTACTTCCAGAAGAGCCGGTTCAAGATGCCCCGGATTCAGTTCCCCCTCTAGAGGATCCTGTTGTTCCTGTTGTTCCTGACCAAGGTCTCACGGATGGAGATCCTCCTGTTGCTCCTCTCTCTTCTACCTCGGTGCTAAGGGAAGAGGAAACCCCTGTGTTGAGAAGGTCCACCCGGATGACCAGGGGACGTCCGCCAGTCCATTTAGGAGACTTTGACTATGCTGGTGGTGTCTCCTCCCGAACAGTTGTTACTAGAAATAGCCTGCTTGACGTGTGTGCGCAAGAATGGACTCCTCCACGTGAGCCCTTGCCTGTTCTACACCCACGGGGAAACCCTGTGTAGTTCCTTATTATACTTCAGTCAAGAAAAATAGACTAACCTGGTTCACCTTAAGTCCGCTGTGCCAGGTCAGCGGCCGTGCCTAAGAAGAAAGAAGACGCCCCTTTTTCTTGCGTCATTTGTTGCAAATGTTATATTTTGGTGTGAAATAGTTGTTTATCATATTTATAATGTCATGTTTAAATTATGCATCAGCTTATGTTGGTTCAGGCATGTGTGTGAGTACGAGGCCTTACTCACGTTAAAGTCTGGGGGTGTGCAGCATACGGGTAGGCTACCCGACACTGCTAGATTTGAGTGTGTAGTTCCCTTTAAGCCAGTCAGGCCGGTTACCGGCAATCCTTATCACAGCCAGCAGAGGGAGCCCCCAGTTCAGTATAAATAAGCTAGGGCCTAGCTCAGGAAGGTAGAAGTTTCCAGACTCAGTGCAGAGAGGGTTCCCTCCTGAGTCCGTATGCATAGAAGTCAGAAGGGCATAGCTAATCAGCCTGAAGACACAGAATACCACAGAGGCCGATCAGATAAAGCAAGAGGTACTCAAGATAACAGAGGAGGTACTAGATAAGGACAGCTTCAAGGGTACGCCAGATAAAGGGCATTAGACCTTGGAGAGAAAGTCACATGTTTCAGGACCAGTCAGGAATAGTGTGCAAGCCGCCTGTACTGCATCTCCTGTAATCAACACTCTGTATAAAACATTGCTGAGACCGGCCATTCTGTACTTCCAAGAACCAGCTGTATTCCAATAGTAACCAACTGTCTTTCATGGAACTGCGCTTCCAACTGCGTCCATGTATTATACTCACTGATATTCAGTAAAGTTCCAGTTTTTGTTGGCTATCCTATGCTTGCTTCATTCTTCTACAATACCATACATGGCGTGTCACCGTTTAATTGACACTGGCGTCACGAACTTTTAAATACCTGCCTGTTCCAGTATTTGCCCCAATTGAAGACGACAGTGGATCCCAGGTTAGTGAGTCAATCTGCACTACAAAGCCCAGCATACACTACTGACCCCCTGGGACACTGCAGTACTGTCATGGTCTTACCTTCTTGCTGTTCTCCTTTGTTTGACATGTGCTGGCGGCCATCTTGGTTTCTGGGTTTCTTGTAGCCTCCCACCCTGCGGCTTCTCCTTCCCACTGGGAGGAGCTGGATGCCTAGCTCATATATATAGGAGGTCTGTGGCTTCAGTTCCCTGCTTGGTCCTCCTGTGTTCACATGCTCCTAAGACTGCTGCTGCTTCTGGTTCCTGATCCTGGCTTCGTCTGACTACCCTGCTGGTTCCTGATCCAGGCTTCGTCTGACTACCCTGCTGGTTCCTGATCCAGGCTTCGTCTGACTACCCTTCTGGTTCCTGACCTCTGGCTTCGCAAGACCCTGCTTCGGTTTAGCCATCCGCTTGGACTTTTGCCTTACAGCTTGATTTTCAATAAAGCCTTCTTACTTCCACTTATCTCTTGTTGTACGTCTGGTTCATGGTTCCATGACACTCCCTGAAGTAAACCCATGCTGTTTTTCATCTTTCAATCCATGGGATTTTAGATGTTCCACAATCCTCTCCTTAAGTATGGTTTCTATTAATTTCCCCACTATTGATGTCAGGCTTACTGGCCTATAGTTGCCCGATTCCTCCCTACTGCCTTTCTTGTGATTGGGCACAACATTTGCTAATTTCCAATCTTCCAACCAGTGATTGGTTAGATTGGTTAAATAAATCTGTTAATGGTTTTGCTAGTTCACCGCTAAGCTCTTTTAATAGCTTTGGGTATATACCATCAGGCCCCTGTGACTTATTTGTATTAGTTTTAGATACCATCAGTCTTCCTTCCTAACTGAGGTCCTTTTCCTTCATTTTTCTTTGTGAAAACTGAACAGAAGTATTCATTGAGGCAGTCAGCTAGTTCTTTATCTTCTTCCATATACCTTCCTTCTTTGTTTTTAATTTGTTAATTCCTTGTTTTAGTTTACTTTTTTCATTTGTGTATGTGAACAATGTCTCATCGCCTTTTTTCACTGACTGAGCTAATTTCTCTTCTGCCTGTGCTTTAGAAGCTCTTATAAATTGTTTGGCCTCTCTCTGCCTAATCTTATAAATTTGCCTGTCATCCTCTAAAACTTTTGTTTTCGTGTTGTGTGACTCAGTTACTGTACTTATAGAAAAACCACACTGACTGGTGATCACTAGATCCCAAGCTTTCCCCTACAGTAATATCAGATACCAAATTCCTATTTGTGAATACTAAATCTAAAATGGCCTCCTTCTGGGTTGGCTCCTCAACTACTTGCTGTAGAGATAATCCCAGTAGGGAATTTAGAATCTCTACTCCTGGCAGAACTAGCTATTTGGGTTTTCCAGTCTACATTAGGAAGATTAAAGTCTCCCATAATGATAAATTCCCCTTTCAATGTAATTTTAACTATTTCCTCAACTAGTAGATCATTCTAATTCTTTGACTTGGCTAGGTGGTCTATATAGCACACCTGCACGAGTTACCTTATGATTATCAAGCTGCAAGGTAACCCAAACTGACTCTAAATTGGTCTTGCTAACTTGTTTTAAATTAGATTTTATGCTGTCTTTCACATACAGGGCCACCCCCTCCCCCTTTCTTGCCTTCTCTGTCTTTCCTATATAGAGAGAACCCTGGTATTGTTATATCCCAGTCATTACTCCCATTGAACCATGTCTCAGTAACAGCCACTAAATCTATATGATGCCATTATAGACTCAAGTTCATTGATCTTATTCCCTAAACTGCGAGCATTTGTAGACAAGATACTGAGCTTGTCATTTCTTAATAAAAGATGGTCGGTCAGGAGAGGCAATGATGCCTCCCTGAATACTGCTCAAGGGTACAGCTCAAGAAAAATATGGGGGGCAGTATACTCAATAAAACTTCACTTTTAATAACCTATAGGAGATAAAACACGGCCCCTACTGACGTACAACGAGTAAGACGTGTATGCCCTTGACCTATTAAGGTGACGGGGCAGAGACAATTACAATACAAACAAAAAGTGTATACGGTGGACTGGACAAATATATATATATATATATATATATATGGGAAAACCAGTAAGACGGTGTTGGTATATGTAACCTACTAGCCCTATTGCCTCCCTACTTGTCCTAGTCCACCCTATAGAATCTTTCCAAGGGACGGGGTCTAAAAAGCCCCGCAAGGGGTAGCCCAGACTGGAACTCTGTTTCTGTATAGTAAGCCCTGGTGAGGCCCTAACACAGATCCTCGTCCAATAGAACAATACACATAAACAACATAATAAGATGTAGAGATATAAACCCAAAAAAACACAATTGAAGGGCCCTAAAGGGCCCCGGCGCGTTTCTTCAGTGGATGCCCCAGGATTCATCAGGTGACACGGGGCAAAGATAATGGTTATCCCTCCAGGCTGGTTAGCCAAGGGTTTAGGAGAAATCCTGTGCATTAACTGCAGTCAGTATGTGGCTGAGTCTAGGGGTAACCACAAAGAATAAACAGAAATAAGTAAAGTAACTTTAAATAAACCTCCATAGATCCTCCCATGTGGGCGGTGGATGGAAATCACTTACTTGCTACGTCGCTGTGGTCAGCGTATGGCTCTAAGCAGGGGAGTAGCTAGAAATGACTGGGCCCCATAGCAAAAAAAAAATGTATGGCCCCCCCCTCCCGGATCTCCCACCCCCACATTACCTCTGGGACCTCGCCGCCACATCCGCAGCTCCTCATGCACTTGCGACGGTTACGCGTAGGACTGAGCACAGACAGTTGGTCACTGGCAACGCATTTGTGCCAGTGTAGGAAATGTATGAATCTAAATATCTGTGTATTAAAGTAGGACTAGTCAGAACTGCCGCCCAGACTGCGGGACCACTCCAGGGGTTAAGTCCTGGGGAAAAAAAGTGTGGGAACTCACCCAAGATCCACTGCCACCCCGACCCCCGCCAAAAAAAAAAAATCATAATATATATATATATTTTTATTTTTATTTATTTTTTTCGCTGAAAATCCTGTGCAACATAAAACATAAACAAAAACTAGAATTTGCGCTATATGTCTGTTCAGACATAATTAGTCTCTTTCATATTATAATCTCCCCTTATATATAATTTACTTACAGTTCTGAAGACTCAGGGGTGCTGGCTGGCTTGGCCTCAGGGTTGCTGGCTGGCTTGGCCTCAGGGTTGCTGGCTGGCTTGGCCTCAGGGTTGCTGGCTGGCTTGGCCTCAGGGGTGCTGGCTGGCTTGGCCTCAGCGGTGCTGGCTGGCTTGGCCTCAGCGGTGCTGGCTGGCTTGGCCTCAGGGGTGCTTGCTGGCTTGGCCCCAGGGGTGCTGGCTGGCTTGGCCCCAGGGGTGCTGGCTGGCTTGGCCCCAGGGGTGCTGGCAGGCTTGGCCTCAGGGGTGCTGGCAGGCTTGGCCTCAGGGGTGCTGGCTTGGCCTCAGGGGTGCTGGCTGGCTTGGCCTCAGGGGAGCTGACAGGCTTGGCCTCAGGGTTGCTGGCTCGCTTGGCCGGGCAGAAGGAGTGTGGGAGACTGAGGCCTTTTTTCATTATACCTCAGGTCAGACCCCCAATGTTAATCAGACCTCAGCTAACAACCCCAATAAGATCCCCAATGTTAATAAGACCCCAATAAGACCTCAGATAACACCTCAGCTCAGACCTGAATATGAATGACCCCCAATCAGACCTCAGATAAGAGCTCCATGCCTTATAGCAACCCCAAGTAGCCTTATAGCAGCCCCCAGTAGTCTCATAGCAGCCCCCAGTAGCCTCTCCATCAGCTACTCCACGGTATTAAAATCATTGGTGGGCAGTGCGCCCTCCCCGGTATTAAAATCATTGGTGGGCAGTACACCCCCCCCCTGTATTAAAATCATTGGTGGGCAGTGCGCCCCCCCAGTATTAAAATCATTTGTTGGCAGTGCACCCTCTCCCCCCCAGTATTAAAATCATTGGTGGGCAGTGCACCCTCCCCAGTATTAAAATCATTGGTGGGCAGTGCGCCCTCCCCCAACCCCCCCAACAGTGGTGGCAACGGCAGTTCCAATCAGAGTCCCAGCAGTGTAATGCTGGGGCTCCGATTGGTTACCATGGCATCCAGGACGCTACTGAAGTCCTGTCTGCCATGGTCAGTTAGTCAGCAGCATACTTACATGCGCTGTGGCCGCCAGACGCTCCTTCTTTTTGTAACTCACAGGTCTGTGCGGCACATTGCTTATGCTTATAGCAATGCGCCGCACAGACCTGTGACGAGTTACAAGAAGAAGGAGCGCCAGGCGGCCACAGCGCATGTAAGTATATTGCTGCAGAGTAACTGACCATGGCAGACTGGACTTCAATAGCGTCCTGGCTGCCATGGTAACCGATCGGAGCTCCAGCATTACACTGCTGGGACTCCTATCGGAACTGCCGCTGCCACCAATGATGGGGGGGGGAATCAGGGGGGAGGCCGCCCCCTATTGTACCGCCACCCACTCACCACATTAATTTGCATTTATTTTTTATCCTCAGCCGGCAGCCTGGGTCCCCAGTTGCGTAGGGCCCCATAGCCATTGCTATGGCTGCTATAGTGATCCCTACGCCACTGACCATAATCCCCCAAAGGGGCTGCTGGACTAGCTAAGAAAGCCGCATGTTATGACTGTGTCTGAACAGCACTCTATAGGTGAGTCAGGGATTCTACCCTATGTTTAGTTAGAGCCCAGCCGGGCAGGTATTTGTTTTATATTATTGTTTGTTGTTGCTGGTGTTGCCCAATAAATGCAAAGTTTAGACAATATATCCGTGTCTGGTGAAGTACCCTGTGAGAATGACCCCCTGAGAAGAGCTAACCCCCCACAATTGGTGTCGGATGCGGGCAGGTGTCCCTGCTGAGAAGTAAAAGTGCTGGAAGCCTGCTAGTTTGCAGAAGCAGAAACTGCTGGTGTTAATCTGGACATTTTTTTTTTTCTGTGGTGCAAACAGTGCAGGATTTAAAGGGCCAGAACCCCAGTACAAGAGACTGATCAGTGGAAATGGCAGCAAAATAGTATAGCCCATGGAAGAAATACTGCGATTTAGTGATGGGGGGAATCCTGCTGGGGGTCATTCTAGACTCCCGCCAGCAAGTGTCTCGGGTCCTGCCTGAAATTCTGGACTTTGTAACAAGGGGGCCAGAGACAAAAACTACGGTGTCACTGACCTTTGTGACGGACTATGGCTCCGTACAGTGCGAGCTCTTGAAATGCGAGACCCTGAGGGTAGAGTTCATACTGGGCAAGGACTTTCCGTTCTTTTGGCAGATATGGAGCGGCAAGAGTGCTTCAAGTTCTGCGTTTGGAGTTCCGGAGACAAAGATATGTGCCGTTGCCAAGGGCAACCAACTGGAAGAAAAGGAGGTGGAGAGCGGTTTGGCTCTCAGGAGTTCTTATATTTACCGCAAATGGGTACAGAGTCCTAAAGTGTGCGGCTGGAGTGACCGTCCGGAGGGAGGCTGGAGTCGAGGTGTTTTCGATGGCAACGACTGCACTGAGGAGCCTGGGTGTGTTCAGGTGACCAGGAACCAAGGACTGGAGGTTCCTAACATCCTGGAGAAGGAAGATTACTGCTATGGAGACGTGCGTACAGCACTTGGGAGCACCAAACCCGTGACGGCTGTGGGTAAGAGCGTTCCAGTTGTTTTGTATACAGCAGTTAAAGTGACAGGCAGCAGGGCTCTGGAGGTTGGGCATGTTGCTGACCAGTGCCCTAATGCCTCAGAAGCCCTGTGCTGTGGTATGAGCTGGCAGCACTTGCTATCTGCCAAGCCAGTGGGTGTAAAAACACCAGCACTAGAGACTGCTACACAAATGTGTGACCTTGTGGAGAAGGGCAGTCCAGTACAGGCGTTGTTGGACGCAGAGAGCCAGGTGATCCTGGTACCTGCCAGCCGGGTGGCTGAGACCTATGTGCGGGACTTTCATGGAGTTAGCATGGACTGTCCGAGTGTGAGACTCCAGTGCAATCTGGGACTTGTGAACTTAGTGATGCAGTTTCACATATACATAATGTGTTATTGGCCCGTGATATCGGTTTGTTGCTGTGGGGTAAGGTAGAAGACACTTCTGCAGATAGTGACGAAACTCCTGCAGAACCTGTACCTGTCCCTTTAAGTGAGGATCTAAGGGAGCGGCACTTTGACATGCATGGGGAAAGAATATTGACCATTGGAAACAATGGTGCTGGTCAAGTGCAAAGTGATGGTGACAAAAGTGCGGAAATGCATAAGGAAAATGTGATGTCATATGAAATATGTGGTGACAGTGATATATCTTTTCCGTTGCAGGTTGTGGTCAGGGGAGAAGCGCCCCTAGTGGTAAAAATTTAAATGATGATGAATAGAGATGAGCGAACTTCTGTTTTAAGTTCGGCGTCTAAAGTTCGGGGCGGGTTAGCGGAGAATCCCGATCTGGAACCGGATATGGATTCCGACTTCCGTTGTGGTCCGTGGTAGCGGAATCAATAATGGCCGATTATTGATTCCGCTACCACGGACCACAACGGAAGTCGGAATCCATATCCGGTTCCAGATCGGGATTCTCCGCTAACCCGCCCCCGAACTTTAGACGCCGAACTTAAAACAGAAGTTCGCTCATCTCTAATGATGAAACTTTATTTTCTGCATCTGCTATGTTTCATGAAGCGCTATATGACTTAATCAAAAGGTATGAAGACATGCATATAAGTAGTGTGGAGCAAAGCCCAGCTCCAGCTCAGTGTTTGAAGGTGCAGGAAAATAGGATAGGGTTAGAGGGTGTACCGCACGGACCAGAGGTGGAAATGCAGTCTCCACAATGTTGGTTGGTTACTAAGGAAGTGTCCCAGATGAGGATTAGCTCAGCGGTCCCCCTAGAGGTCAGAATTAATAATGACACGAGCAGTATAGGTGACATATGTGCTGTGACCGATAGCAACCCAGAGAGTGAAGCTACCATGTCAAGGTCCTGCGAAACAAAGGTGGTTACTAGTAGCAACCAGACAGTTATATCTGACGAGATGGGAATTAAGTCGGGTGACGTCAGCCTAGTGTCTGAGGTCCATGTCCAGGCAGTTATAGATGACCTGACACGACAGTACAGCTGCAAACAGGAGGATGATCTCTCTCTTCACGCTCCCTAGAAACATTAGAGAAGGGACTAGCTGTCTTCACAAAGAAACTGAAGAAGGCTTCAGAAAGGGCAAAGGAGGAGAGCCAGAAAGAGAATGGTGATACTCCTACATCTGCTGCAGCAGAGCCGAGCAAGGAGCAGCTGGAACCTGAGGCCCAAAAGCGGGATACTTCCAACAAGCTTGAGAAAAAAACTGAAAAGAAACTATTGAAAAACATGGAGTTGATGGTATGACGTACGAAAAGTTGGAGAAAACCAAGAACAAACTTCAGCGAGAATTGAATCATCTGATGGTGGACCTGGACCACCAGAAGCAAATTACCGTATATGCCGGCGTATAAGACGACTGGGCGTATAAGACGACCCCGAACTTTTACACTGAAAATATAGAGTTTGGGATATAGGGATATACTCGCCTGTATAAGACTACCCCTTTTTCAACACACAGCAGTACATTACTGCATCCCACCACCATCCCTGGGTACCTCTGCCATCCCTGAATCCCACCACCATCCCTGGGTACCTCTGCCATCCCTGAATCCCACCACCATCCCTGGGTACCACTGCCATGCCTGCATCCCACCACCATCCCTAGATACCACTGCCATCCCTGCATCCCACCACCATCCCTAGGTACCACCGCCATCCCATGGTATCACCACCATCCCTGCATCCCACCACCTTCCTTGTCCTCCCTCCCTGCCTCCCAGACCCTAAACATGTGCCACCTATACCCTGAACATGTTTTTGTTATGTTATTCTTCATATTCACATTCACATATGCACATCTGCGCCGCACTTAGATACGCCGCACGGAGATCTCGCACATGTGCAGGAGCGAGATGCGAGCGGCCGTGAGGATCCCGTGTATCCACACTCGCCGCATGAAATCTCGCACATGCGTAGGAGCGAGATGCGAGCGGCCGGGAGGATGGCGGTACAAGGAGCATACAAGGTACAGAGCAGGGGGGAGGCATACAAGGTACAGAGCAGGGGGCTGTATACAAGGTACAGCGCAGGGGGGGCATATGCCGTGGGTTACATCGCAGCTCTCAGCTGCTGGGAAAACAAGGCAATAGCCCGGGCTCTCTCTGTTGATAATTCGGGCGTCCCGGCACTGCAGCGCCCGCCATACCCGGCGTATAAGACGACCCCCGACTTTTGAGAAGATTTTCATGTGTTAAAAAGTAGTCTTATACACAGGAATATACAGTATGTCTAATCTAGCGAAGAAACAGGAGAAGTTTGACTGGCTCCTGGCTAAAGACAAATATCTCTTGGCTCGATATGATAAAGAACGTGACCGAGCGGAGACTGATGCTTGGGAGAAGGATACCAAGACCCTCTCCTTGGCTAGAGCCCTTGAAAAAGCGCTTAAGGAGCCGGCTGAATTTGAGAGGCTGAACAAGCAACTCAGAGCAGAGATAGAGGATCTCGTGAGCTCAAAGGATGACGTCGGGAATAACGTCTGAGTTGGAGAAGTCTAAGTTAGAGCCTATTAAGAATGGATCCGAAGATGGTGGCACTGCGGTGCTGGCTGTGGCAGAGAAGATGGAAGATGCTTCTGCTGAACCGGTTGATGGGGCTGATGTGGATGCCGAAGACCACAGACCCGTGGTAGCGTGTAGCCAGGGCCGAGGCAAGGATTTTTGCCAACACAAGCGAAGCTACATTTTGGCGCCCCCCCCCCCCCCCCACGCTTCTCCTCTCTGTGGTCCTGGTATCTTCTCTCTGCTTCAGACAATGGCTGGTTTAAGGACCATATTTTTCGCCCTCTAAGACACACCTAGGTTTTAGAGGAGGATAATAAGAAAAAAATATTTTCCATTACACCTCAGTCAGACCAGCAACCAGACCCCCAATGTTAATCAGACCTCAGCTCACAGCCCCAATCAGACCCCCAATGTTAATCAGACCTCAGATCAGAACCCCATGTCAGACATCATCCCCCAGCCATCAGCCCCCAATGTCACATTTCTCCCCCTCCATGTCACATTTTTCCGCCCTCCCCCAGGGTGCGCCCTAAGGCGGCCGCTTGGTCTGCCTTATGGTAGCACCGGCCCTGCGTGTAGCCCAGGCCTGGAAGACGTCCCCTCTGCATACAAGGCCTTCCAAATAGACAGCAGCCTGCTGGGGAAGAAGTACGAGGAGGTGAACGATCAGTTTTTGGATCCGGGCTATTACGATGGGCTGTATCTCCTGACTCCTCCACAAAAGGAGAATAGTGTCCTGGGTGAGCCTCTGGAGAAAATGACAGAAGACGAGGAGTCTGCTGAAGACCCTGGTGCCTCCTGCCTCGATGAGAAAGAGGGGGAGGGGTTAACAGGGCAAGTATGGTGCCATGTCCGATAAGGATGAGAAGGCGGTCAAAGAGACTGGAGACTTCGAGAAGACAAAGGCTGAAAAAGTTAAGGCCGATGTTTTGGTTGACGTGAAGTCCCCAGGTGCTACAGAGACCAAAGTTAAGCCAAAGGGAGCCGCGGCCGAAGTGGAAAAAGACACTAAAGATGCAGAGGTCTCTGAAACTGCCACCGTAGCTGGCGTAACTACTGCTAGAAAGAATGAAAAGGTGACACAGATGCACGTAAAAGAAGCGAGCTAGGGGCAAGCATGCTCTGCTGAAGGAGCCCTTCAAAGCAAAGGAGAAAGTGTCAGGACGTGACCATGACTGGGGACAGTTCAGTCAAGAGCTGCAGCAGTCCAAGAAAGGACATAAGGCGCAAGTGCGGGAGCCAGAGGGTCAAAAAAGAGAGTAATCAAAGAGTGCGAGAGCGCATCATTATCACCCGGGAAAGAGAGAAAAAAGAGTATCTGGCCATGAGATGGGCACATGAGGCCTTTAGGCAGTTTCTATTAGGCAAGAGGTTGGTTTTGGTGACAAACCAAGCTCTTCTGGCGTGGGTCTGGCAGAACAAGGGGAAGGTACATGTCACGAGGTTCCTGGCCTCGGTGAAATAAGAACAAGTAATTTTAGCAGCTAGTGCTCGCTGACACTGTGTTACTTAGTGTGGCTGTAAAGCCAAGCTGGGCCGGTTCTTATTGGGAGCAGCCAAAGAGCAGGGTGGGTGGCTGTTCCCCACGTCCAGGCCAGGAGGATGGGAGGATGCCCTCTCACCAGCCTCCCGTGGTTGTGCAGGTGTTCACCCTCATGGGCTTGAACAAAGGGGGGGGGGGGGATGTGAGACAGTGACAGGTCTCACACAGGTTGGAGGCAAGTAAGGGGTGGATAGTGCGGTTAGTGCGGTCCACGCCTCTATT
Organism: Bufo gargarizans; assembly: GCF_014858855.1. NCBI lineage: Eukaryota > Metazoa > Chordata > Amphibia > Anura > Bufonidae > Bufo > Bufo gargarizans. The sequence continues at coordinate 66,197,076 of NC_058080.1, forward strand.
CCACCACAGGTGAGACCAGTACTCAGCCTGTCATAAAGCACCTCCCAGAGTGTCAGCAAGGGAGGAGTGTGTCACCTGTGGACAGAGGCCTGGAGGCTCTGTCTGTGTGGTCTCAGCTGGGCTAGGCTGAGGGACCACAGGGCTAAGTGACAGCCTGAAATTTAGGGGACGCAGTGGCGCCTGCGGTACAAGGGCCACAAGGTCAGAGTCGGGAGGACTGCTGGACCACAATCCCCCAAAGGGACTTGCGGATGCTACAGCCTGGAGGCTGCTGGGCTAGCTAAGAAAGCCTGATGTTATGTGTCTGAACAGCACTCTATAGGTGAGTCAGGGATTCTACCCTATGATAAGTTAGAGCCCAGCCGGGCAGGTATTTGTTTTATATTATTGTTTGTTGTTGCTGGTGTTGCCCAATAAATGCAAAGTTTGGACAGTATATCATATCTATGTCTGGTGAAGTACCCTGTGAGAATGACCCTCTGAGAAGAGCTAAACCCCCACAATTCCTAATTTGAAAACATGTATTGGGGGGATAAAGTGTGGTTGGTGACGATATGTAGCCGAACTACCGTATTAGTTCATGGGAAAAAGGGCAAAGCGGTTGTGCGTGGTGCTGGAAAAAATTTGAATGGTGGTGAAGGGAATTGTGGTGGTAGTATTAGGTAAAATACAGAGGATAGGTATAGGTATAGTCAATGAAAAATAAATATATCAAACCGAAAGAAGATCCGAAAATGTCCGTGAGATATAATGGTTTTAGTCCAAAAACATATAATTTGAAAAAAAATATATAAAATGGAAAATAGTGGTCCAGAAAGGTAGTGAATTGGTCCAATGTCACTTGGTATTATTACTTGGTAATATTAGGTACTGTGGCGCTCGTTAATACAGCTGGTGTTTTGCGCCAGCAGAGGGGTTATGGTACAGTGTCCAAATTTAAGTGTTTACTAATTGTCGGTGGAGTCCCACACAGCAATTATTTTGTACTCACCCCACGGTCCAAACTTAGTTCATGTATGAGTGAAGCGGCAGCCAGTGTAGTCCCCCGGAGACTTGCTTCCTCACGCTGTATATTGCGCGCTCTTTGTGGCTGGATCGGTGTCTCACGTGATCTAGCACGTGGTAGCTATGTTGCCGATCAGCTGGTACCTCTTATTCGTATGGTGTGTTAGTCGCATAGGATTTCTTCTGTTGTTGTGGTAATATTCCAAGGTTCTTTAGCGAAGGCGTGGCTATTGGTGGGTAGTCTCAAAGATGATGCCAGGTAGCCAGACGCGTTTCGAAGTGTTCCAACCTCTTCCTCAGTGGCCACAGTGCAATGCGGTCAGTCTCATTAAGAGTGTTCTTAAACTTGTGGGGGGTTCAGTCAGCACAACCCTGTATGCAGGTGCACATTGCTATGGCGAAATACACATACAAACGCAAAAATACAAATGCAATGGCACTCTGCAACCAGTACTCTGCCCTGCCTCTATGCTGGATGTTGAATGAGGCATTAGTGTACATTTTGGCCAAAGCATAATAAGCCACACACCGCCTCAACATCCAGCATAGAGGCAGGGCAGAGTGCTGGTTGCAGAGTGCCATTGCATTTGTGTTTTTGCGTTTGTATGTGTATTTCGCCATAGCAATGTGCACCTGCATACAGGGTTGTGCTGACTGAACCCCCCACGTTTTTTTCTTTGTAGCATATATTGGAGGCGTGGCGATCTCCATGCAGTCATGCACACCTGACCAGTTAGTCTGCCCTGGAGGCTGGTTTTAAAGTCAGTATAAAACTGAGTCTGCTTTTATAGCGCCTACCAGTAGCCATTTGGCTCCAGGAGAAGTATATAGTGGGCTCAGCATGCATGTTTGTACTTGCATCCCTGGATCCGATGGAAGCTGTTATGGCACCGGACTGGGTTAAAAGCAGAGTGTGCCTGGCGTGCATGCTGTGCCTGTGCTCCCTGGACTTTGTGTGGCTGTCATGGCCCATAACAGGTAGGAACTAGTGTTAGGGACCACTCATAGAGGCGACCTTGACGTATTCTTAAACTTGCCTTTGATTTCTTCATACTTTTTCTCCATAATTTTCATGAAGTAGGTTCTTGAAGGAAGAGTGTATCTTGGATTGAAAGTGGAAATCATCCTCTGAAAACCTTCATTCTCCACCATGGAGAGCGGGCGCATGTCTGTGACAATCATGTTCAGAATGCTGTCTGTAAGCTCAGCTGCTTCAGTTGAATGTGATGCAGCTGTCCACACATTATCTGTCCATACGTGGCTATGATTGTGATGTACTGAAAAAGAGGTTAAATAAACAATTATTAATTATATTAATTGCTTACCTTGGGTCCGGTCCGCTCAGTGAACTACATGCGTAAACTGGGTGTTCTCTGGTGAGATGTTGAAGCATTGATGTTGTGCTATTATGGTACGCTAGTTAGGTTTTACAATAGACACACTGTACAGACTTTTCTTTATTTCTCAACTTGAAATGATCCCAAACTTTGGACACTCTGTACCGTTTTTTCTGTCCTGTCTCTTGTGATCGCCCCCTCAGCCTCACTATTTTCTCTCTCTTTCTCCATTTCGCAGTAATACTTCTTTAGGTCTTGCCTCTGGCCCTCTTGCTTTGTGCAACAGTTAGTAAAACTTGAGTCACACCTTACGGAGGTAAAATACGAATTTTAGAAACAAAATAATTTTCATCAGAACACAGATCATCAGATCAAACTACACCCCCCCATTCAGACTATCACATCTCAGCTACAGATAAGCCCCCCCAAGTCAGTCAGCCTTGCCCTCAAATCATCCACCCCATGCCGCAAGCCCGCAATCAGACCCCCATGCCACCATGATCAGACCGCCTGCCACCATGATCAGACCCTCCCTTGCTGCAGTGCAATCAGAGCCAGACCCCCATGTCCCCCACTCCTCCATTGCCATCAGATCAGCAGCCCCTCCATGCCATGTCCTCCAGTGCCCCCATGATGGCACTGCCATCAGCCCCTCCATGCCCTCCAGATTGCCATGATGTCCCTCTTCCCCTGTGCCTACATGTCATCCACCATGTCCCCCACTCCCCCAGATCAGCCCCTCAATGCCAAATCACAGGTTCCCCCATTAACCCCTCTCCCCCGCCAATAACTTTATACATGCCAAATCACAGGTGCCCCCATTAACCTCTCTCCACCCCCCACCTCCCGCTCATATCTCTTTATGCATGCTAAATCACAGGTGGCCCGATTAATCCCTCTACCCCCACTAATAACTTTATACATGCCATTGCCAAATCACAGGTGCCCCCATTAACCCCTCTTCCCCCACCAATAACTTTGTACATGCCAAATCACAGGTGCCCCCATTAACCCCTCACCGCCAATAACTTTATGCATGCCAAATCTCAGGTGCCCTTATTAACCCCTTTCCATCCCCCGCTCATATCTCTTTTTATACATGCCAAATCATTAACCCCTCTCCCCCTCGCCGCCAATAACTTTATGCATGCCAAATCACAGGTGCCCTTATTAACCCCTTTCCATCCCCCGCTCATATCTCTTTTATACATGCCAAATCACAGGTGCCCCGAATAACCCCTCTCCCCCAATGACTTTATACATGCCATTGCCAAATCAAAGGTGCCCCCATTTCCCCCCCGCCCATGCAAATTCACAGGTGCCCCGGCCCCGCCACTGCTGCCGCTAACTTTATACTTACCTTTCCTGGCAGTGCGGCGTGCGCTGACACATAGAGTCCGCAGGAGACGCGTCTTCATCCCAGCATGCACTGGGAGGGACCTGACGTCGCACACAGCATCAGCCAGCACGCTGACGATGTGTGAACGCAAGGCCCTGCAGCATGGTCCCAAGTCGTGAGGCCACAGAGCGGTGTGTGAGAAGCTTCATTTCATTCACACTCCGTGGTCATGTGATTTAAACACATTTTTTTGCCTTAAATTCATCGATTAAATGAATTAATTGTTTCAGCCCTACACCCTAGAGAAAATATTCTCTCTTCTGGAGAGAGAACAGGGGCTACTAAAGTAGTGCAGTTGCGGAGTCACTTCTTCAACCTATCACAGCGAGAGGGCAAGACCCCGATGCAGTACGTTAAATGAAATACAGCGGCTAGACCCAGAGGCCATGGGAGCCTTCCGGGAGGTGGACCGGCTTCTGTGCCTGTGGCAGCGAGAGTAGTAAGTAGCGCCCATGCTACAGGAGGTCGGTCTGCATCTAAAGACTCAGAATCTTTAAAGGATGTGGTCCGGGCCCTGCGGACAGAATTGAGAGAACTTCGGCTTCTTGGCAACCAGCACCTTCCAATACCCACTGGCCAGGTCAAGAGTTGAGAAGAACTTTGCATGACTCAGGGCGGACAACGACTCCTCAATCAGCGGAAGGGGGTAGGCATCCCGGACGGTCTGGGCATTCAGTAGGGCTCTCCAACAAGTTTTGACAGGAAAAATTGCAAGAGATGACCCAGACAACGCCTGACATGACATTCTGACATGGCGTCTACCTAACCGCCGTGGAGAGAGAGAGGAAGAGTACATGCCTGTGGCGGCGAGAGTAGTGAGTAGCGCCCATGCTACAGGAGGTCGGTCTGCACCTGAAGACTCAGAGTCTTTAATGGATGTGGTCCGGGCCCTGCGGACAGTTTTGAGAGAACTTCGGCTTCTTGGCCAACTGTACCTTCCAATACCCACTGGCCAGGTCAAGAGTTGGCTAAAGGCAGGGTCACCCTGGCCTCCGGAAATGACCCCAGCTCCGTGCCACTCCACTCAGGATAACTCAGGTGCAGGGGCTAGTCAAAAGAGGGCCCTTCTACTGGGCTTGTCGACAGTACAGCCATTTGGCCAGAGGGTTCCCAGAACAGATTAAGTCTGAGGCGACATTAAACTTCCGAGGGCCACAGTAGCTGGGCGTCCTGTGGTGGTACACCAAAAGCTAAAGCTACTTTCACACTAGTGTTTCTATTTTCTGGTATTGAAATCCATCATAGGGTCTCAATACCGTAAAAAAGGCTTCCGTTTTGTCCCCATTCATTGTCAATGGGGACAAGACGTAACTGAGCAGAACGGAATGCTCCAAAATGCATTCCATTCCGTTCTCATACCGGTTTTCTTTCCATACTGGGATGCGGAGCAGGATGTATCCATCATGACCCACAATGCAAGTTAATGGGGATGGATGCGTTTTCTCTGAAACAATCTGACACAATAGAAAACAAATTCGTCCCCCATTGACTTTCAATGGAGTTTATGACGGCTCCGTCTTGGCTATGTTAAAGATAATACAACCGGATCTGTTCATGACAGATGCAGATGGTTACATTATCAGTAACGGAAGCAGTAAAGGACCCCGGTGAAGATCCCACCTCGACAAGAAAAAATATTGATGCTGCCGGTTGGGGCTGGACGACAACTGAGGAGGAAATGCAGACTCGCCCACTGGTAGCCCGGGCCCTCGCTATTGTGAAGGATGGATGTGTGCCTTTATGCTGCCTCAATGTTGAAGACTACGAGTTAACCGTTCCTGGGAACACCTTGCTAGCCAAAGTTTATGTGTCCGAAGGGGATATCCCTCAAGAAAGGAGCTTCACGTTACAGCCAGATATGAAATCAGCCTGGACCTATACTGTAGAGGTCCATCAAAGGGAGACCCCAACAGCGGAGTGGAACGGTACAGTGATCATGACTCGGATGAGGGTGGACTGCAAGACCCTGTCTCCAGAACAACAGAAGTTGCTGGAAGACACCGTTTGGGAATTTCAGGAGGCATTCTTGAGACACGAGGACTTCGGGTGTGCTTCCGCCATCGAACACGAAATCCCCACCAGCGATGTTGCACCGATCAGGGAATGTTACCGGCAAATCCCACCTAAAATGTACAGGAGGACAAGGATATGGTGGCCAGCATGCTGGAAAACAACATTGCTTACCGGTAATTGCTTTTCTCGATACCCATGATGGCATCCCATGCGACCAGGGACCTCCCATCCGGGACAGGAAACCTGAGAAGATAAAAGGTTCACACCCCCACCAAATACCAGTGATAGTAATAAACAGTACTCCGGAGGTGAACACATGTAAGAAAGAGAGATCCAATACGGTACATTATATCTCTTCTGAACTAGACTGTACATTAGGGAATTTCCCTAAGAATCTTATCAAGGAGTAGCAGGCTACTCCGTATATAACCTATTAAGGTAATTATAATACATATAAAGCTTTTTTTTGGGGGGGGGGAGGGAAAATTTTTGGGGGTGCCATCATGGGTATCGAGAAAACAATTACCGGTAAGCAATGTTGTTTTCCCCTCACCCATGACGGCACCCCATGCGAGATAGACTATTAATGAGGAAACTAGGGAGGGAGAACTGCCTGAAGCACCTTCCTACCAAAGGCGGTATCCGCGTGAAGTTGGAGCCTGTAATGCTTTAAAAACGTATGTTGAGAACTCCACGTTGCTGCTCTACAAATTTGAGCCAGAGAGGCATCCGCTTTCTCGGCCCAGGACGTAGCCAACGCTCGGGTGGAGTGAGCTCCAAACCCTGAAGGGGGCAACAGACCCTGTGCTAGATAGGCTTCAGAAATGGCCCTTTTGACCCATCTAGCAATGACTGCCGTGGACACTTTACGCCCCTTATTTCTACCCCAAAACTGAATGAGGAGGTTTTCTTCCAACCTCCAGGCCGAGGTAGACTCCAAATAAGTTAACAAACATCTTTTGACGTCCAGGCAATGATACTCCCTTTCTAAATCATTGGAAGGATTTGTGCAGAAAGATGGAAGGATAACATCTTGACTTCTGTGGAAGTCCGTAACCACTTTTGGCTGGAAGGAAGGGAGAGGCCTAATAATAACTTTGTCGTCTAAGATCTGGGTATAAGGTGGAAAAGCCGAGAAGGCTTGAATCTCCGAAGTCCTTCTAGCTGAAGTAATGGCCAGTAAAAAGGACATCTTAAAGGAGAGCATATCTATGGGGATCTCTGACAGGGGCTCAAAAGGTTTCTGTGACAGGGTCGTCAAGACCGTGTTTAAGTCCCAAGGAAGGGACAAAGGTCTTATCGAAGGGTGGATCCTGGAGGCCGCTGAAAGAAATCTTTTTACCCAAGGATGAAGGGCCAGCTGCATATCAAAGAAAGTAACTGTCACGGCGGACAGGAACTCAGATACACAGACAACCAAATACACAAGTGTCTAGGCTAGATGCTGGGGACAGGTCACCTCCTAGCACATCCCTGACTTCTCTCAAGGTCTGCTAAGCCCACTTTCAGACCTTGATGGTAGGTAAGAAGTGTCCTCGTGCCTGGGCTGCAAACACCCTAGAATCCCTGAGATGGTGAAAGGGGAGAAGGGGCAGAAGACACACAGATAGCCTAGACCGCAAACAACAAAAACAGAAATGGAACTCATCTGAGCTGGAAAAGACAATCCTTCCTTCCTGCATCCAAGACCAGAATGAATACTATAACCCGCACGACCCTCTGGGATAGAAGGCAATTTAAGCCAATGACCACACCCAGAGCACCTGAAGGAAGGCGGATCCAGCATGATTCCAAAACAAACAAAAAGGTTAGACACGTGCTGCCAATCTGACAGACCTCCGCACACCGTCCGAGCAGGGCATGACAGTAACTTAAAGCTGCCACATGCACTCTCAGGGTGGAAGCCCTAAGCCCCTTATCCAGACCAGCTTGTAAAAAGTCTAGGACCCTTGAGACATTTGGAGGAGAGAAGGGGTCAAGATCGATCCCTAAGAAGGAGGAGAAGACCTCCCAGATCTTATTATATTTCCTAGCTGTAGTAGCTTTCCTACTTCCCAGAATGGTGGTCACTACTGATTGGGACAGACTCCCGACCTAACCAAATTCCCCTCTCAGTCTCCACACTGCCAGGTGCAAGATTGTGGATTGGGATGCAGGATTGGGCCTTGATACAATAGATCCTCCCGGGGAGGTAGAATCCATGGGGGGGCTATCGCTAAGTCTAGGAGGCAGGAGGACCAGGACCTTTTCGGCCATACTGGGGCAACTAGGGTAATTATCGCTTTCTCCCTCTGGACTTTCTTTAGGACCTGCGGAATTAGGGAAAAAGGAGGGAAGGCATAACCCTCCTCCTGAGACCAGTCCTGTGCCAATCCTTCCAGGGCTGTTGGAACATCCAAACGATTTAGGGAGAAGAATCTCTATACTTTCTTGTTCTTCCTGGAGGCAAACAGGTTTACCGTGGGGCGTTAACTGGGAGAACACCTCTGGGTTTAGTCACCAATCTCCCTGTTTTAGCTGCGTGCAGCTCAGAAAATCGGCCACTATGTTCTTTTATGTGGACTGCCGACAGGGATAGATGTTTCTGTTCTGCTAGCTGAAAAATATGGTGACAGAGTATTGCCAGAGAAGGTACCCTTGTTCCACCTTGATGGTTGACGTATGCGACTGTTGTTAAGTTGTCCGAATATAGAATTATTTTCTTGTGGGATATGTCGGGAACTATCGCTTTTAACACCATTTCCACTGCCTTTAGTTCTTTGAAGTTTGAGGTGGCTTTCCTGGTGTTCAAATCCCACCTCCCTTGCCAACCTTTGTTCCCTGAGTGAGCCCCCCACCCCCATGGGCTGGCATCCGTAGTTATTATTATTGGATCCTGAAAAGACCAGGGTACCCCTGCTGAAAGATTCTCTGGCACTGTCCACCAAAGAAGAGACATTCTCGCTAACGCGGATAAATGGAAAGACCGGTCTAACGACTGATTGCAGCCTTCCCATTGGTGCAGGATGCATGACTGTAGCTTCCTTGTATGGGCCTGCGCATATGGGACAGCTGGAATTGTTGCTGTCAGGTGGCCCAGTACTGCTATTCCCCTTCTGAACGAGCAGGGGTAGGACCTGAAAAGATCCCAAACATGTTCCCTGATGGAGATTATCTTGGCGGACGGGAGGAAAGTTTTTTCTACCCGAGAATCTAATAGGATGCCTAAAAACACACACGTCTGAGATGGTGACAGGCAAGACTTTTTCCAATTTATTTTCCAGCCCAGGTTCTTTAACAGGGCGCAGGAAACACTGATGTTTTGGTTTACCTTTTCTTTGGTCTGGTAAATAAACAGGAAGTCGTCTATATGGCAGCAACGGAACCCCTGACAATCTTAGAAAGCCATCTCTGCAATCACTTTTGTAAAGATTCTAGGGGGCTTGTGAAACCCCAAAAGGTAGGGCTTTGTATTCCCGGGTGTAGACACTCTCCCTGAACCCAGACCGCTGTCCTTAAAATTTTTTGGGAGGACACATGAATTGGCACATGGTAATATGTGTCCTCTAAGTCCAGAGTCGCCATCCAGCAATCTCTTGCTAGGAGATCTATGGTCGATCTTATGGTCTCCATGCGAAACTTCTTGTATTTGAAGAACTTGTTTAGTTTCTTTAAGTTCAGGATTACCTGGAAGGAGCCATTGGGTTTTTTCACTAAAAAAAGAGAAGAGTAAAATCCCTTGCCCCTCTCTGCCTGTGGAACTGGGACAACTACCCCTTTCTGTAGGAGAAGCAACACCTCTGACTCTAAGGCCTGTCTTTTGATTTGGTCCTTGGGGCAGTCTGTCTGAATGAATGAATCCTGGGGACGGGTCAGAAAATCTAGCTGGAACCCTTCTCCAATCCCTCCCAGGATCCAACCGTTTTTGGTTACCGTTTTCCAGGCTGGGAGAAAAAGAGATAATCTCCCCCCTACCTGGGATTCAGCATCATTGCTTATCCTTAGGTCTTGGGTCTTAAAAAGGAAACCGCCGGATTTCTTAGGAAATCTATCCTTTTCCCTTCTGTCGTACTGTCTACCCCTTTGTTTTTTATTCTGGTATCTACGAAAAAAGGGGGGGCGTTGGGAAACCAGAAAGCCTTTCTTTTTGTCTGAGGCTTTTTCAAGTATGTCGTCAAGAGACGACCCAAAAAGCCTGTCACCCTCACAAGGGATGGAGCACAGTCTAGCCTTCGAGCCCTGATCCGCTTTCCAGGATTTCAGCCAGATAGCTCTCCTAGCCACATTGGACATGGCGGATGATCTGGCCGAAAACCTAATCATATCCGTGGAGGCATCTGCTAAAAAGTCAGCGGCCTTAAAAAAGGAAGGTACTTCTTCTCTTGGCTTTTTCTCACTGAGATGCTGTTCTAACTGTTCCAACCAGATATGCAGTGATCTAGAAACCCATGATGCTGCGACAGCAGGTCTCAAGCAGGTAGAGGACGATTCCCACGCCTTCTTTAAATAAAAATCTGCTTTCTTGTCTAAAGGGTCAGACAGGCTACCCAAGTCATCAAACGGTAGAGCAGACTTCTTGGCGATCTTTGCAACCGGAGCGTCTACTGTAGGGGCCTTGTCCCAAATAGCTGCTACTTTCTCATCAAAGGGATATTTCCTTTTAACTGAGTTTGGGATAAAAAACTTCCTATCAGGATTTTTCCATTCCTTCCTAATTAATGCTTGGACATTTTCGTGAATGGTGAAAATCCTATGCTTCCTGGGGCCTAACCCCTGAAAAGCTATATCTGCTGTAGACTTAGCCTGTTTCACATCTTCCAGTTACATTGTCGCTCTGACAGCTTTAAGAAGGTTTTGGGTGTCTTCGGGCGACAAAAAAGGAACCCCCTGCTTCCTCATCTTCTGACGATGTAGCGTTGTTAGAAAATAACTGGCCCGCTTCTCTTTCCTCCACGTCGGAGCAGTCTATATCAGAATCCCTAACCTCCGGGGACTTCTCTGGTGACCTATGGTGGCTTTTACTCAATGACTTTAAAGAGGCCCTAACCTCAGATCTTATTAAGGACCTCATGTTTTTGGAGAGGCTCTGAGATTCCTCCGCCACCAACTTATGAATACACGGGGTGCATAACCATTTAGAATAAGAGGATGCCAGGGCCACTTTACATCCCGCACACTCCTTATGTTTCGTTTTTGAAGTTGCTTTTTGGAGGGTCTTTGCAACCTAAACAAGCCAAGCAAACAACACCCCATTAATAAAGAAAAAGATCAATCTCACCACTGATCTTTGTCCCCACTCCTCAGGACTGGTACCGGACTAGCAGGCCTTGAGGCTTCCAGGGGTTTGGCGCGTCCATCTACCGGCTCGGACATCTTTGCAGGGAAAACGAGCCTCTTCAGCACAGCACTGTGTGCTACATCAGCTGGCTGGATTCCCCCCGCAGCCACATTTATGTTTTAGAAGACGCGCCTAGGCTATTCCGGCGCTTCATCCCTACTTCCGGGTTAAGCCCCGCCCCGTCGGAAGCGCGCGCATGCGCAGACGCCCCCCTGACGCCAACAGGAAGCAGGGCAAAGATGCCGAATAGCATGAGGGAAGCCGCCTGAGCACGGCCACAGCGGCTCCCTTGGGATCGGCGCCGGAATGCGGGGGAAAAAACTGACTATAGGTAGCAGCCCCGGAGAGCCTTCAGCCACCTGGGGGAGGCCACCTACTGGATCAGAACCTGGGCCTCCCCCCAGCTGCCAGTGAAAACCATCCTTAAGAGCTCCCCAGTAACTTCCTATCCGGAGGACAGGAAACCTGAACTGGTGCTTGGTGGGGTGTGAACCTTTATCTTCTCAGCTTTCCTGTCCCAGATGGGAGGTCTCTGGTCGCATGGGGTGCCGTCATGGGTGAGGGGAAAACCAGGTGATCCAGGAGAGCAAAGTCCTTGGGATGCTCCAGTAGCCTTGGTGCGGAAGAAAGACTGGAGTCTCGGGTTCTGTGTGGACTATCGGAAGCTGAATGCCCAGACTGTCCGAGATGCCTACCCCCTTTCGCTGATTGAGGATTCATTGTCTGCCCTAAGTCATGCAAAGTTATTCTCGACTCTTGACCTGGGCAGTGGGTAAGGGAAGGTACCGGTGACCAAGAAGTACAAAGCGAAGACGGCCTACATCCTACCTATGGGACTCTACGAGTTCAACCAGATGCCGTTTGGCCTGTCCAATGCCCCGGGAACATTACAGCGGTTGATGGAGCACTGTCTGGGGGATCTCAACTTCGAGTCGGTATCGATATACCTGGACAACAAAGTAGTGTTTGGGGCCTTCTTTGAGTATCACCTCCAGAAGCTGCGACAGGTCCTAGGATGGCTGCAAGACCATGGTCTCGAGATCAAGCCCAAGAAGTGCCAACTGTTTAGACAGCAGATAGAGTATTTGAGACATTTGGTCACCCAGGAGGGGTAAATCCGGCCCCCAGAAAGATGGAGACCGCCCCGAAGTGGACCAAGCCGCGTACACTATGAGAGGTGCGGGAATTCGTGGGACTGGTCGGCTACTACAGGAGGTTTATACCCAAAGAATTGTCCCATTGAGTGGGGACTGCGGCAACAAAAGGCCTTTGAAGCAGTGAAGGACGCGTTAACCAGTGCCCTGATTCTGGCTTATGCGTGGTTCAGCACCCTGTTCCTGCTGTACACTTGGAAGTCTACATGGTTTGGGGGCAGTGTTATCCCAAGTCCAGGATGGACGTGAGAAAGTCAGAGCACAACCCTGACAACTATAGCTCCTTTAAATTGGAACTACTGGCACTGGTGTGGGCCATGACCGAAAGGTTCTTAGAGTACCTGACAGGTGCAGAGGTGACCGTGATGAGGGACAACAACCCATCAAGCTCAGTGCACTTGAGCAGAGGTCATTGGCGTGCCTTATTAAGTACCAAAACCGCATCAAGTTCCGGTCAGGTAGGAGACTGCATCGGCGTTGCCGTTCTCCCTAAGTCCCTGTAGGGTTGTCGACTCAGAGTGCCGATGAGGAGCTAGAGGATTTTGAAACTCCTGACCTTTGTCGATTACCCGTGTTCCAGGTCGTGGCACATTCAAGTGGGGTGGCGTTCGGGATGCCCATGGTGCTGGGAAAGACATTGCTGATTGGTAGTGATTCCAGAATGGCTACCCAGACCTGTGCAAAGTGAAAAAATGGGTCCGGAGCAAGATCTGGCCTTTGCCAGAAGAGTGGCCTTTTCTGACTCCAGAGAGCCAAAGGTTGTTGATAAGCTGACTGTTACCCAGGGCCTCCTGTGTCAGACCATATACTTACAGTCAGAGCTGCAGTGTCGGCAACAGATTGTCATCCCCATGTCATTCGGACCGGAGGCCTCCCTGGAAGCCATTGAGAGTGGTGCCCATTTTGGGAGCGACAAAACGTTCAAGTGGCTCCAACAGCTGGTATACTGTCCAGATCTGGCAGACATGGTGGCCGAGGCATGTCTTAAAGGGAACCTGTCACCGGGATTTTGTGCATAGAGCTGAGGACGTGGGTTGCTAGATGGCCGCTAGCACATCTGTAATATCCAGTCCCCATAGCTCTGTGTGCTTTTATTGTGTATTTGATACATATGCAAATTAACCTGAGATGAGTCGTGTCCCTGACTCATTGTAATGACTGGCGTCACGCAAAGGGAGGGGAAAGGGAAGGCCCTGCCCAAGGGAGAGGGAAAGGTGGTGACCCCTGACTCACCTTGCGGCTGGCACCTGACTCCCCTGACGTCCCTAGACGGGTTCCTCACCTGTACGCCGAACACGTGCCTAAACCCTGGCTTTCCCTAAGATGAGCCCTAGGTAGTGAACGGGGCGGTGGGATCACTAGTCTGCACCACTGACACTAAGAGGAAAACACCAAGGAGAGGACAGACAATACAGACAAACATATAATCCCAGGTGGGCGATCACAGCAGACCACAAAGGCCCAACAGGGATCCGGAGGGTAACGTTCTGGAACAACAACCAGGGAATGCAGCAACACAGCTCCAGTGGGTCAGTATAGAAGTCCAGGCAGGAAGCTCTATATCTGGCAACCAGAGAAGTGGGGGAGGGGAATATAAGGAGGTTGGGAGTGCTGGACAAGGAACAGCTGAGGAGAAGATGCTACTGATCCCTGAGTGAGCCAAAAAGGGTTGCAAAGCAAACCCAGAAAGCTACCATAAAGAAACAGCCGTATCTTTCTACATAGAGCGCGCAGCCAACCGCTGCGATTTCCTGACCCCGGGTATAACGGAGTCAGGCATGGTTCTTGACACCCCCGTGACACTCATCTCAGGTTAAGTTGCATATGTATCAAATCGTTTTTTTTTGCACAATAAAAGCACACAGAGCTATGGGGACTGGGTATTGCGGATATGCTATTGACATCTTGCAACCCATGTCCTCAGTTCTATACACAAAATTCAGGTGACAGGTTCCCTTTAAGTGTCGACCCTGCGGGCTGAGTAAGAGTACTGAACAGCGGGCTCTTGTCCAGGCCATCCGGACCTCAGCGCCCCTAGAGCTTCTTATGATCAATTATGTACAGATTAGGTACTCTACCTTGGGACACTCATACTGTCTAGTCATGACAAATCATTTCACAAAATATGCGGTGGCTGTAACCACCAGACACCTGACGGCAGAGTCGGCCACTGAAGCGGTCTGCAAACACTTTAATACAGGTGTTCGGGTGTCCACGGAGGATACATTCGGACCAGGGGGCATGTTTTCAGGGTACTCTAATGAATGATCTGTGATCGAACGTTCACTCACTACCCTGTATCACCCCCAGGGAAACAGGGCGTGCAAGCAGTTCGACCGCACCTTGCTCCAGATGCTGCGGACTCTGGAGGACAGCCAAAAGGTTCGGTGGCCTGAGTAGCTACCTGAACTGATGTGGGCCTAACACAAAAGGGTACACAGTACCACCCCACATATGCTTATGTTTGGGAGAGCCAGACAGGAGATTTAAGACCTCCACATGCCTGATCCGATGGAGTCACCACCGAGAAGTACCACCGCATGGGTGCAAGATCACCGCCGCCAGCTAAGAGCGATCCACAAGGTTGTGGGGGAGTGCCTGGGACAAGTTGTACACCCTAACCCAAGACCAGTGCAGAGGGATGGTCAAAGCCAAACGGCCATCTGGGAAGTTGGATGGGCAGTGGGAGGTGGTCCCATACATGGTGAAGAGGAGGGTAGACCCTGCCATCCCAGTCTATAAGGTAGAGCCAATAGGGACTGGGGGTCCCTCACGAAACTTGCACCGTAACATGTTGAGGTGGTGTAATTTTGATGAGCCTGTGTGTGTGGAAGAGATGCCTCCTCCTGCTCAGAGTAAGGAAATCCCCTTAGAGGAGCAATGGTGGGTTGTCTCTGCCCCGGTACCCACAGAGGCTCTGGCCGTGGCAAGTTTGCCACTCAGGGAAAGTGTTGAGCAGTCAGCAGCTCCTCTCCCATTAGACGTCTCCAGTGCTTCTGAGCCTACCACTCTGCGAAGGTCAATCAGGCCTAATGCCGGTGTGCCCCCACAGCGCTATGCCCAGGATGAGTTTGTATGGGGAGGGTTGCCGAGGACCACAACCTCTAGTGGGGTGGCATGCGAGATGGGGAAACAGCTCTCCTTGTCTGAACACTGTGTAGATTGTATTAAATGATATGGACTGACATTCTGCTGTTTGGCCACAAGATGCCGCTGTTTTCATAAACACAACTACAGGCTGCATATATTTCCATATTCATGAGAGGTGGAGTTACACAGAGCCTGGAGAGGAAGAGAAAGGAAGCAGCCATGTTAGAGGGAGCTGAGATTGAGGAACTGTGTGAGCAGAGGATCTGATGGCATCCAGGTTAGAAAGCATACATCAGTGACCAGAGTGACAGCTAAGTGAAGCTGATTGTGTCCAAGACCCTGATCCTATCCAGAGGAACGAGGATTGTTTTCAGGATCTCTGATGATGATGAGAGCTGAGGAGCAAAGGGACATACACTGCGGAATTGCATGCTTGTTGGAGAGGCTTTTGCTCTGTTCAGAGTCTCCAAAGGATGCAGAGCAGATCCGGGTCAGTAAGATCGTGCAAGCACCTCATTACAGTGTTGGCACCTAGAGACTGAGACCAGGCCTGTAGTTAGTTAGTTAGGGTCTCTGTTTGTGTCAGGCCAAAAGTGTTGCTACTACTCATTGCAAGAACTCCATAACTTAGGGTACTTTCACACTAGCGTTTTTTTTTAACCGGCAGGCAATTCCATCGCTGGAACTGCCCGCCGGATCCGGAAAAAAAAGTGTTAAAACGGATTACATTTGAATCCTGATCAGGATTCTGATCACAATGTAAAAATGCATTGGAAAAAACTGATCCACCATTTATGGACAAATTTTTCGGTTTTAACATGCAAAAGCCGTATCCGGTTTGACGGAACACACGGTGCAGGATCCGGCATTAATGCAAGTCAATGGGAAAAATGCTGAATCCGGCGTTCAGTCAAAGTGTTCTGGATTTTTGGCCGGAGGTAAAAATACAACATGCTACGGTTTTCTGAAAAGCCTGATCAGTAAAAAAAGACTAAACTGGATGCATCCCCAATGGATTGCTCTCCATTCAGAATGCATGGGGATAAAACTGATCTGTTATTTTCCGGATTTGAGCCCCTAGGACGGAACTCAGTGCCAGAAAAAAAATAAGATTTGAGAATACAAAATCTACCAAGATAAATCACCCTCCCCATTCCTAAATAGGATGCTGGGAAATCTGGGTTACCACCATGTGGAGCTGTAATATGGGATAAGTTCAGTATAAGGAACATTAGCTGTATTATGTACAGTAGTATGAGGTAGAAACTGAGGATACTAAGTATATAACGTAGTAGGATATAGGAGCTGAGGGTACAGGCTTGGAATGGGAGACACCAAGTATAAAACACTGTACAATGTAGGAGTCATGATACTGACTGTAGAGTATACAGGCTGGTGTCCGGAGATACTACATGATTGATGCAGATGCTGGATGAAGATCCAACAGCAGGCTGGGGACGCTCCATGCCAAGTACACTGCTCACATTATATAGGTATACACAGAGATCTGTCGAATATCTTCTATATAAAAAGAATCTTCATATAAAAGAGAGGATAAAAAAAAAATAGAAAAAAAAATTATATGATCCTTCAGGCGGACATAATCGCCTCCAAGTTCTTTTATTGAGTATCGTCATTTGATTTGTGCAAGCAGTGAAACAAAGGGACAATTGTCTATGCAAAAATATATATGTAGTTTATTATACACAATACAAAACAAATATAAAATCAATACGATTGCAAAGACAAAGAATGAAGCTGTAAAATAATACCCAAACACACCCCTATCTCACCAGCACAGAACAACTTTAAGTTACTTATAACAACATGCTTATATTATACTTTTAACAAACAGTCCAATAATTTATATACCAGGTGAAACTTTGGATCTTCTGTTTACCAAACAGGCTATAACAAAATACGGATTATTATAGTAGGAATAAATGTTATCCCTTGACTCAGAGCCCGAATCACAATATCTCCCCCTTCCCAGACCAAACCTCTCCAGGAATGGAGTGGTGTGTCTGAGCGAGATCGTAGGGAGGAAGGGGAAGGAGTGCGGAGGTGGCCGAGGAGAATGATCTGCTCTGGCCCTCTTACCCGCAGTTCTCCCGTATAGAAGCTTGCCCGTGGAGGTTGTTGGCCACACAGGTGGGAATACATCAACCAAACTACCCAGAGGGTGGAGTGGGAACTAGAGGTCCATCCACTGGAGTGCGTAGGCGGAGCCTTATCAACAAAACGACTCCGGGGGATGGATGGGAACTTCCAGAGGTTCTCCACTGGATCGCGCAGGTGGAAAATTATCAACCAGACGACCCCGAAGGGTGGAATGGGAACCTCCAGAGGTTCTGCGCTGGATGGCGCAGGTGGAATTGATCAACCAGATGACCCAGGAGGGTAGAATGGAAACTGCCTGCGGTGACGGGCAGAGGAATGCGATACCGTCCCTGTAGGGAGGGTCTTATGACCACCCATCTACCTTGTTCTAGAATGCCCAAACGACAAGTGGGCAGAGAGGTAGGAAGGGGATAACTGTTAATTTACAGGCACCTTGTACTGAAGGCAGAATCCTCAGAATATCTGGAGCTGGCTGGCCAGAAGGGGTTAAGCTGCCCTGAGGAAGGGGGGCGGGGTTAAGCGTTAAGCTGCCCTGGGGGGGGGTGAGTGGCAGGAATAATTTGCGCCCATTATTAACCCCCTAGTGCCCTGACGCCTGCGATCTACATTGGGGAGAGCATGTTGTGCACGGGCGACCGGAGCCGTCAGTCGGCCGGGGCGCAGAGGGACCGGAGCAGTGCGATGCGCCCGCATTCCTACTAACGCGGGCTGAGCAGGAAAACTCGCGGCCGGAGCACCGATGCAGTGATCGCGCAGCAGTTAACCCCCTCCGGAGCGGCGCGCTCTTACTGCAGCGTGTCCTCTCCCAGAACGGGTGGATCATGGCGGTAGGTGTCGGGGAGCGGGAGCCTCCTCCGCACGTCTGACCGAGCGCTCCCAGATACACAGCGATGCGCTCGGTCTCTTGCTTACAGCGCCATTAACCCTAATGTGCGGCCCAGCATGAATGTAGATGGGGATGAGGGAATCAGGCCAGAGTGCCAGCAGGGCTAAACTGCCTGAGGTGAAAAACTACATAAGAGTGTCTTCACTGGAGCACTGGCAGCACCCCAGCGGTCCCCCTGGAATTGGTGATCTCCAGTCATAGGCTGTCCCTGATAACCAACAAGGGAGGGATAGGGAGGGAGGGATGGGTCAGGGCTGGGGAGGGGGGGGGGGGGGTTAAAAATACTCACCTAGTCCAGTTTATTCACCTCATCTTCATGATCTTCCCTTTACCTGACGCCATTTTCACTGGTCCAGCTACTGGCACCGTAGTGGCAGGACGCTGGAATTGAGGGACTTGGACGAGTGACCCCTTGGCTGGCGGGATGCAGGGGAGCGAGGCTGCCCTGGTCCACCTTGTCTTCTGTGGGGGAGGCAGCAGTGTGGATGACCGGCACTGGCGCAACTCGACTCCGGGAGAACAGGGAGGCGAGGCGACCACTGTTTTCCCATCTGAAAAAGGAGAAAAAATAAATAAACTAAAATCTTCAGGAGATCCCTGCAGAGCAGGTAGGTCTTGCCTCCTATTGACACTAGACAAAACTGAAGCTCTCTCTCCAGGCTGGAGGGGTTATAGCTGCCAGGAGAGGAGCTAACAGCTTTTACTAGTGTCAATGCCTCCTAGAGGACATAGCTATACCCACGGTTTCTGTGTCCCCCAATGAATATGGGCGAGAAATGTGGCTTTATTTTATTATTATTAGGCACCTTATAACCTTTCTCAATGTAAATCAAAGAGGAGAGATACCTCTGAAACTCTGAAGTAATCATTCCCAGACTTACTGGAACCAATTTGATGGTTCCCATACCATCTTATTTATGGTCAGATAAGAAATACAATGGGCCTTACACTCGCACTGTGGGTTTGTATATCTAACTGTCCAAACTATTGAGTAACGACGCCTGGAATAACATTATCTCTTCTGAGAAACTTCTATTAGTAGAAAACCTCAGTGTTTTCTATACCTTCTAAGACTATATCCACTCAGTAAGATACACACCGCATAAAGTATACCTTAATACTTGATTATAATATATATCAATATTGCATATTACATATGAATTATTGATATGTTCATACTAAAAAGCAAAATAAATGCACACATGAATATACATAATACTTATAACATTGTTCCCTTCAGACAGACATGTCTGGAGAAGCCATTATACTCCCCATTGATAAAAACATCTTTTAGCAATAACTTTTAAAATACAATGTCCGTTCATGACTCATATACAGTCAGGTCCATAAATATTGGAACATCGACACAATTCTAACATTTTTGGCTCTATACACCACCACAATGGATTTGAAATGAAACGAACAAGATGTGCTTTAACTGCAGACTGTCAGCTTTAATTTGAAGGTATTTACATCCAAATCAGGTGAACGGTGTAGGAATTACAACAGTTTGCATTGTTGTGCTTTTTCATAAGTTTAAACAGTTATATCTACTTATTTTAGTTATAATGGGTGTTCATTGCCTTTAAGTGCAATGTTGACTTATATTCACTGTTTTGTATGGATTTTCATGTAGATCGAAGTCCATGAGAAGATTACTGTGCTGTTCAAAAGCTAGTGTTATTGTAACAATATATTATACATTTAGAAAGTTAGAAGATACACCGCACCTGCAGATTCTGAGGCTTCATTGTTTTTCCTATCTGAACATGAATTCCACAGTGTGAGAATTGGTCTAGATGTTCCTTAAAGTATATATTCATGTATCAAAGTTTGTCCCTCAGCCCTGAGACAAGGCCTCCAGATGTCAGAGGTGTGAAGTATTGAAAATATAAGGCATGTATGAGTTAACCCTTAATGGTATGATGCTTATTGCTTATACAACAGTGCCACCTAGATATGAGCAGTTAATACTACATCAGTAGCAAAATTGCATTCTGGGTAGTATTATGACGTCATGCTCCTTATCAATGCACACACCCATCCAACAATGATTGGAAAGTTCCAAATTCGGAGGGCGTGTTCATCTGATAAGTTTTGGGTTAAGAAACCAGATACCAAAGAAAAAAAAAAAAGGAGGGAGAAAAAGAGAAAAAAAACATTTGGATTATAGGTATCGGGAGAATCATTTGGATTATCGGGAAAAACTCTTGAGAGCTGGCTGCCCCAAGACACTGCACATCACTTGACCCTTGGGTAATGTATATTTTTGTTTTATGTAGTATTGATCTAAATTAATTGGCTTGATACTTAGCCAGATACCCGCTCATTTGCAGACGTGTAACGTTAGATGCTACATCAGTATTTTCTGATTTCAGTTACGATGCATATAACTGAATAAAGGGGACAATATTGGAGAAACTCTCTGTTGGTAATCTTTATATTCCCTAGTTTGATATCAAGCCAATAATTTATAAGTTTTGTTGCAATACTACCATTATCTGAAGATTGGTCATTTTTGGGCAGAGCAAGGGCTTGTATCTGTCATCTTCTTGATTGAGTTTTCCGCATAATCCATTGATTGTATATCTCTCACAAATTTAAAGCTGTATTGCATCATATTCTTGTGTTGGTTGAGTAGTGTTTTGTTCGTATCATATAGTGGTGAATTCTGGGTACTGCATATCATTGTATATTATTGAAATATATGATTGTATTTTAAACTATTGTATAATAAACCATGTATATTTTTGCATAGACGCTTGTACCCTGTTTTACTGATTGCACAAAATAATCAGGTTCTCGATTGAACTCTTTTTGAGATGTTTATGTCCATCTCACGGGTCAATATAGTTTGCATAATTTTTCTTTTGACCCGATAATTTTTTAAAAATATTTATATAAAGCATTTGCTTTATATACCCTACAGCATATGTGCCTCCCACTTGTTAAGGAACCAAAAGTAAATGTAACAGAATAATAATCACAAATCAAACTTTCACTTTTTAATACTTGGTTGCAAATCTTTTGCAGTCAATTATGGCCTGAAGTCTGGAATGCATAGACCTTACAGGACGTTGGGTTTCATCCCTGGTGATGCCCTGCCAGGCCTTTACTGCAACTGTCTTCAGTTCGCGCTTGTTCTTTGGACATTTTCCCTTCAGTTTTGTCTTCAGCAAGTGAAATGCATGCTCAATCGGATTCAGGTCAGGTGATTGACTTGCCCATTGCAGAACATTCCACTGCTTTCCCTTAAAAAACTCTTTGGTTGCTTTTGCAGTATGCTTTGGGTCATTGCCCATCTGCACTGTGAAGCGCCGTCCAATGAGTTCTGAAGCATTTGGCTGAATATGAGCAGATAATATTGCCCCAAACACTTCAGAATTCATCCCGCTGCTTTTGTCAAGTCACATCATCAATAAATACAAGAGAACCAGTTCCATTAGCAGCCATACATGCCCACGCCATGACACTACCACCACCATGTTTCACTGATGGGGTGGTATGCTTAGGATCATGAGCAGTTCCTTTTCTTTCTCCGTACTCTTCTCTTCCCATCACTGGTACAAGTTGATCTTGGTCTCATCTGTCCATAGGATGTTGTTCCAGAACTGTGAAGGCTTTTTAGATGTCATTTGACAAACTCTAATCTGGCCTTCCTGTTTTTGAGGCTCACCAATGATTTACATCTTGTGGTGAACCCTCTGTATTCACTCTGGTGAAGTCTTCTCTTGATTGTTGACTTTGACACACATACACCTACCTCCTGGAGAGTGTTCTTGATCTGGCCAACTGTTGTGAATGGTGTTTTCTTCACCAGGGAAAGAATTCTTCGGTCATCCACCACAGTTATCCGGGTCTTTTGGTGTTGCTGAGCTCACCGATGCATTCATGCTTTTAAATAATTTTCCAAACAGTTGTTATGGCCAGGCCTAATGTATTTGCTATCTCTCTGATAGGTTTGTTGTGTTTTTTCAGCCTAATAATGGCTTGCTTCACTGATATTGACAGCTCTTTGGATCTCATCTTGAGAGGTGACAGCAAGATTCCAAATGCAGATAGCACACTTGAAATGAACTCTGGACCTTTTATCTGCTCATTGTAATTGGGATAATGAGAGAATAACACACACCTGGCCATGGAACAGCTGAGAAGCCAATTGTCCCCTTATTTTTGGTCCCTCAACAAGTGGGAGGCACATACGCACTGTTGCAATTCCTACAACGTTCATCTGATTTGGATGTAAATACCCTTAAATTAAAGCTGACAGTCTGCAGTCCAAGCACATCTTGTTTGTTTCATTTCAAATCTATTGTGGTGGAATTGAAATGTCCCAATATGGATCTGACTGTAAACTGAACTTGCCATGAACTCATCTTGGTCTTTTGAGCCACATAACAGAATTTTGGTACAAGCCGATTTCCTCTTAAAGGCAATGAGCATTCATTTTGGCTATAATATCATTATATAATACTGTACACTTATGAAAATGCACAACAGATCATGCTGCAGACGGGGATGAGAGGACACATGCCAAGACGGCAGATGTGTGGGATCTATCTGCGATTGTGCCCTACCACCTTTCTTCAACTCGTCCAACAGTGTCCAGCCTGGTCATTGAAGACAGTGTGTAACAGGCGGCAGGTAGAAGGAGGTGATACCACAGAGTGCAGTCATCCAGGTCCACAACAAACAGCATATCCACGATGTTGGCCTGGTCATCATCCTCGTGCTGCTGGAGAAGACTTGGTGGGTTGTCAAGAAATCTCTGAGGGCAACTAGAAAGCTTGGTGGTGAGGCAGGCTGATCAGTGCTCCGGAGATATCTAGAGTAGTGACACTGATCTGCAGTCGGCTCCATGGACTGTGACTGCAATTGCTGGAGATAGGCAGCCGCAACACTGCATAAACTGAGGGGTGTGACTTGACTGATAGCCTCTCCTAAATCAATGCAGGCAGATCAATCTGCTGGCATTTCAGTATGTTGGACCTTTTATTCAGTGGGTGATGATGTCAGGCACTTACACCCAGCTGTTAGAGATAGAGATGAATGGGGAAAGGAAGTTTTATCTGCAAGATCTCTCCTAAACTGATTATAACAGGCGTTTGGGGGCACCTTGTAGTTGTAGCTGTGTGAGCACTATAGATTAAAATATATTTGTATTATCTATGTTGTCAGCATTTAGCATCCCTCTAAGTAAACCTAGTTTCAGATTTTAAAGAAGCAAATACAATCGATAAGTCTCAGGTTCTGTTAGAGTGGATCATAATGGAGATTGATACCCAAAATTCCATTAAAAAAACAACTATCCCCCTGAGGGCTGATAATACCCCCAAAAAAGATCAATATACACAGGTTATCAGCGAGCTTTGGATCCTAGATGCGAAGTCGCTTCATTCAAAACTTTAGATTAATGCTGTACAGAGATCCGTCTCCGTACAGTATTCAAAATGTACTGCCTCCGGAGAGGCGTGGTGAGATATTCGCGAAGTCCAGCGAGATACCAGTCGGAACCGAACCGGAGTTCAGATTGAAATTTGAAACTGGTTTTTCAGTTTAAAAATCAAATACTGAAGTTATTCAACAAAGTCTTGCGGGACTTCACGAATAACTCACTTCGCCTCATTGGAGCCCATACATTATTTTATTTTTTAACTCTTATTAACAGAAGAGAAATAACATCGACATCATACAGTCCTGTTACATATCATAGTACAACAAAGAAGGATTCCTTGTTATCAATTTCTTCAATCTCCCACTGCACTGTTGCGAATTCCATATTTCTTGGTTGAAGTTGCGTTATACAATACATTCAGGTGGCCCCACTTAAAGGGAGTCTGTCACCACATTTGACCATATTAGACAGATCCTATAGCGTTATATGTGCCACCCAGCAGTTAAAAACGGTACCTTTGTTGCATATAACCGAGTCTTCTTTCTGCCAAAAATGAACTTTGAAGATTGTGTAAACGAGCCCTCTCAAGTGCCCAGGGCGGTGTCTCAATCTTTCGAGCCCAAGACCGGACCTCCCCAACGGCTCATAACCCCGCTCATAACCCCGCCCCCGACTACAAATTTGTCCGCGCAGCCGCAATGGAAAAGGCGAGGGGAGTAAACGGGCGGGCACAGGCACAAGGAGGGCAGGGTTATGAGCCGTTAGGGAGGTCCGGTCTTGGGCTCGAAAGATTGAGACACCACCCTGGGCACTTGAGAGGGCTCGTTTACACAATCTTTAAAGTTCATTTTTGGCAGAAAGAAGACTCGGTTATATGCAACAAAGGTACCGTTTTTAACTGCTGGGTGGCACATATAACGCTATAGGATCTGTCTAATATGGTCAAATGTGGTGGCAGACTCCCTTTAACCAACTAAGCCATGGATCCTCGAGCAGAGGACAAAGCTTGCCGCAGTCTCGAGGTTGAGTACAGAGTGTGGGGTGACCCACGCCACAGGCCCCAGACTTTGTCAAATTTCAGAGGTTTATTGCGGTGTTTAAACACGAACACTATATATGGTAGGATCTGGTTTATCTGCAATTTCCACATGGACAAGTTCGGTGTATTGGGGTTGTACCATCTCAGAGCAATACGGAGCCCATACATTTTAATACTGTACAGAGACGGATCTCCGTATGGCATTAATCCAAAGTTTTGAGCAAAGCCACTTCGAGGATCAAAAGTTCCCTTCGGTCATCACTATCAAAAATGCATTTATATAGGTGAAAGAGAAAGATCAATAGCGGTGGATGTAATACTCAAAGCAATAACAAACTATACAAACACAAATTACCGTTTTATTATTTTTCTTCTCAAGTATTGAAGTAATAAAAAGAAAAAATTACAAGTGTTCTGAAAGACCCATGGATAATGGGCCTGTCCTTATCCCTCCCACCCTCTCCCTTCCTCCAATATGGTCAAAAGAAAACAACCCAAATCGAATTGTTAATTAAAGTCAAACAAGCAAACAAAATCTAAATCAAAAAAGTATTTAATTAAACAATTCCAGGCATGTCAGTGCTAGTTCTAAATCAATGTAAATTTATAAGAGCCTGCTTATTTACATTTTACTTAGAACGCGCATTCTAGCAATGCATCATGGCTACAATAAGGTCTCATTTAAAAAGAAAAAGAGTGTTTTTTTCCTATTGTTACCGTCCTACAAGCCCCGAATTTGCGGGAAAAAAAAGCATATTTAAATCAGATTTACACAATGTTTTTAGAGACTTTCCAAAAACAAGAGGTATATTTCGTACAGTCTAAAAAAAAGTTTTGGTTTTTCGTCATAGAGTATGGCACCTCTAAAGAGAGGAATTGTTAGTAGTTGGAACAATGCAGCTCTGGAGAGTAGGACCAAAGTCGTGCTGGACTTATCAAATGGATCGATCCCAGGGATTGTAAACATCTCCTAAAAAGTTAATGTCTTGTATGAGGTAAAAGTTCAAAGAGCTAGTGATTGGAGTAGAAGGGGAGGAAAAAGCTGCCAGAAGAAGTCTATCCAATGAATCCATGCATCAGTCTTAAACCTTTCCTAGGCTGGCTTCATTTGCTTTCAGTACTGCCACCGCATCCTTCACAGCATGGTAGATTACATTCTTCACCTGCAGGGAGAACAGACATCATTATACGTATCTGTCAGCCAAATTCTCACTACCAGTCCACATGTTTACAGGGGCTGGAGCAACCTTCTTCTAAGACAGAGCCTCGCACACATTCACGCTCTTTAAAAGGGGTTGTGTCACTTCAGCAAATGACATTTATCATGTAGAGAAAGTTAATACAAGTTCCTTATTAATATATTGTGATTATCTATTATTATTATTATTAA
Organism: Bufo gargarizans; assembly: GCF_014858855.1. Lineage (NCBI taxonomy): Eukaryota > Metazoa > Chordata > Amphibia > Anura > Bufonidae > Bufo > Bufo gargarizans. The sequence goes on from NC_058080.1 coordinate 66,223,222, forward strand.
AGCGCCATTCATTCCATAGTGCTGTACATATGAGAAGAGGTATACATACATACATAATACAGACAATAGCCATATTGCTTCCTTTGCTCGCTGCATTCATTTTTCCATCACATTATACACGTGTCGAGGGGTTAAGGTGCTGCAGCGGTAGCCGGGACAGGCGCTGCTGTGTAAGCTCCAGAGAGGCCGGTACTTTTTCCTTTTTTTGCTGGTTGGCCGTAACCCCAGGATACAAGAAGTGTATAATGCGATGGAAAAATAAATCCAGCCAACACAGGAAGCAAGATTTTTTTTTCATGCAGCACTTGCCTACTCAAGTCAATGGGTCCGTAAAAAAAAATTGAAGACAGACTGAGGGGAAAACATCAGTTTTTCACTGATAGAACTCACAAGTTTAATATCGCTTGTATGCATGAGCTCTTAAAAGGGGTTGTCCTGCAGCAGGGCAGGAGACCGAGCCCATGCCCGGAGGAAGTAAACTAGTCACAGACCGGAAGATGCACACGCAGGAGCCAGTGCACAGGACCACAGCGGCACGGGGCAGCTAAGGCCAAGTCTATCTTTAAATAGCAAAGGCAAGCTGCGGGCAAGTTTTTTATTCCTGGACAACCCCTTTTATTTTTACATCCAGTTTTAAGGAAAAGTGATTATAAGATGGACATTTATTTCTCAGTGCCCTGGAAATCACACAATCTATCACAACTGACTCTGCACAGCGGATAGGTACCTGAAGCTTGTCCTCGTGGTTTGTGTGCGTATGGGAGAGATAGCGGAATTCCTGAGTCAGACAGAAGCAGTGCTTCACGTGTTCTGGAGAAACAAAGTCCTCGGCAACTTTTATGCAGCTGTACAAGTTGTGAACCTGAAGATCAGAGAAGGTATTAGAACAAGCACACATCAGCATCAAGCTGGTCAGTGTAACAATAGGCGTGAGGGGGAAGAAAGGATGCTACATTCTAAGCATTTAGAGGACCCATACCTGATGGGGGGCTCCGGCTGGAATGAAGACAGCATCTCCCAAGAACTGTACAATGGCCCATCCCTGAACCCCATGTTCTTGGAGGAGCCTCTTCCTTAACGTACTATCCAGGTACCAACTCTGATCATGAATTGGATCATGATCTGGAGGGTTCTCTTGACCTTGTTCTTCTGCCACCTAATGAAGACAAAATACAATGGGCATTCATTCATGCCATTTACTGCTGAAAAGCTTTAGTCTAATTAAAGGGGTTTTCTGAGATTTTGAAACGGGTGACCTATCCTCAGGAAAGGTCCTCAGTATATGATAGGCGTTGGACCCCCACTAAGACCCACACTGATCAGCTGTTTGAGAAGGCACCAGCGCTCGTGAACTCCGCTGCCTTTCGAGAACAGCGCCGTACACTGTATAACGGCTGTGCTTGGTATCGCGCTCAGCCCCACTGAAGTGAATGGAGCCACTATACAATATATGGCGCTGTGCTGGGAAGCATAAAATCAGACATGTGAAAAAATGTATGGAAGGAAGTTTTGTTCAGGGGAATGACAAAGCACCAGCACCACAAAAATATAAAAGCCACAAATTACCCACGTGCGTTCTTACCCTCTAGGTCTGTGATGGAAAAACTCCAGCACTCCAGCTGTTGTAGAACTACAACTCCCAAGATGTACACTTGCTTGGCTGTTCTCAGAACTCCACAGAAATGAATGGAACACACTGGGAGTTGTAGTTTTACCACAACTGGAGTGCCGGAGCTCAGCCATCACTGCTCTAGGCCGTTTCACACGAGCACATGGAAATCAGTGCTTATTCAGCCTCTAGAATACGCACAGATTAGAGATTATATACCCTCCAGACTAATCAGTACTTCATCTGGATTTACATGCGGATTCCCTCCTTCCTGCATCTTTGATGCACTCCCATAGACTAGAATATGCATATTTGGAAGCAATACGCACAAAACTAGGGCTCCCTACAGATTTCAAATACTGACGCAAAGTATACGCCCATGGGAAAAGCCCTATTCTTTAGTACTAGCAGTGGATGTACAGTACATAAAATCCGGATGATATATGGATTCCAAATACGCTTGTGTGAAAGAGGGTCGGGTGGCTCACAGGTCCCCAGCAGACATCGCCATGTTTGATCAGATGAGTAAGTCAACATTCACCAGAACATGTCTATCCCAAATTGCTACTAGTTCTAATAAATTAAAAACATGTTATTGACAAGTAGCCTGGCATAATTGGGTAACGTGGTCAAATAAGTAGACTATTATAGACATATTCAACAATATGGGGGAATTTCGTGATTTTCAGTTGTAGACAAATCATGTAGAAAACGTTAACACAAGGCACTTACTAATTTATTGTGATCGTCCATATTGCCTCCTTTTGCCATCACATTATACACGACCCGTTTCCAGGAGTTATGGCCACCACTGCAGTGCAGACATGAGGTGGCCAGGACGTGGACTGCTGTATGTGTGCCTATGTGCGCTCCAACCAGACAGGCTGGTGCCTTAACCTATAATGTGCAAGCACGGCCACCGCTGCTGGACTGCAGGGTGGTCGTAACCCCTGGATATTAGCAGTGTATAACATCATGAAAAAATTAATCCAGGCAGCAAAGGAGGCAATATGGATAATAACAATGCATTAGTGCCTTGTATTACCTTTCTATAAATGATAAATGTCATTTGCTAAAGTGAGACAACCCCTTTAACAGTCATGTTGGGCACAATGCTGCCCTCCCAACAGAAAGTGAACAGAAATGCATGTTTGCCTTATTAGATCATGAATGTCAACTAATGCAGAGTTTTGTTCTGCTTCTTGGGTTAACCCCTTTCTCTCACTTTATTTAAATACCTTTTTCAAGAACTGCCGGATTTTCTCAGTGTCCTTTGCTGCATAGATATGCCATAAAGCTCCAGGCTTCTCCTGGAACTCCACAAGTCTCTTAATGGTCAGTTCGTCTGCATCTCCTTCCTGTATGGACCTAAGCACTTCTGTAACAGAAACCCAGCAAGAGTGATTAACCTCTCAAATTAGCAGCTACAAAAACAATATCCTTCAAACGTAAACTAAACAGGAACCCTACCTTGCTCCTGATCACCCCCATCCTTTGGGATTCCTACATAGACCATCACATTAGTCGCATCAGACATATCCAGGTGGAGGTTGGTTGTTCCATATTTCCGATCCTCTGGAGTAATTAAACCTAAATTAATGTTAAAAAAATAATAATAATTTGTGTCAGTTTTTTTTACCAAGATGGTTTTTGCATATGTGATATCTGATCCATTTGGTTAAGACTATCTGTACGAACCATAAATAATATTCCCAATATCAAATTCTAATGACTTCTTACCATAAGCATTGTACATTTTAGGACCCAAGTCAGGACGAACGAAGTAAGGAGGAAGCCGAGCAGCAAGATTTAGCTTGCCTTCTCTCTTTGTGTATTCGGGCAGTGGAATATTGTCCATTAAATCATCAAACCTGTGGGAGGAGAATAATAAGGTTACTATAAGCGGACCATCTATGATCTACAGTACAACATCGTGGAAAGCATTTCTCTCACATAAATGTAGTGAAACATGAAGTAGAGGACATACCGAGATAGCATCATATCTCTGAAGTCTTCACCAGAAGGCCAGTCCTTCAATTTCAGCACCATTGGTTCTCCAGCATCATTTTTAAGACGTCCTGTAACAGAAGGAGACGTATCTTACAGATACAGTAAACCTCATAGAACCACAGATTTTAATCACCACGCGTTTCATAGCTTGACTCATCCAACTCTAGAGACACAGGCAATTTATCAGGTCCCACTATTACCAATTCAGGATTCCTGCGGGATGTCAGAAATTTAAGATTACACTCACCGGTAATCACTTTTCCATAAGCCCATGACAGCACCCGGGATTTATTCCCACCCTATATAGATATAATATTTATTTGTCTTTCTGCATATATAAAAAAAAAGTTGAAAAAATAAATAAATAAGGAGAAGATATCTTTTCTGTAAGAATGTGTTCAAGGACAAGTCCTCGCGATTAACTGGTGGTCTTGGGGCCATGCTCCTCCTTAAGAGCTCTCCACGAAAGTTCCTGTCCTGGATGGAGGCGGTCTCTCCCAAGCGTGCTGTCATGGGCTTATGGAAAAGTGATTACCGGTGAGTGTAATCTTAAATTTCCCTTACGCCCATGACAGCACCCTTGAGAGACGACTAGAATAGAAATTCTTTTTACAGGGAGGACTATTGCCTGGAGGACTTTCCTACCAAAAGCTAGTTGTTCCCTAGAGCCTAGGTCTAGTCTGTAGTGACGAAAGAAGGTACAGGGAGACTGCCATGTGGCTGCTCTACAAATCTGTTCTAAGGTAGCATCAGCCCTTTCTGCCCAAGAGGTGGAAACTGATCTAGTGGAATGAGCACCGAAACCTTTCGGGGGAGTTTTTCCGGCTAAAGAACAGGCCAAAGTAATGGCGTTCACAATCCATCTGGAAAGAGATTTAGGAGAGGCTGAGAGACCCTTGTTTTTTCCACTAAATTGAATGAAAAGCTTAGGTTTTCCTCCATTGACTTGTAATGTCCAAATAATGGGATAGACATCTTTTTACATCTAAGCAATGGAACTTCTTCTCTTTTTCATTGCTTGGATTTTGGCACAGGGAAGGAAGGACAATGTCCTGTGTTCTATGGAACATAGAAACCACTTTTGGCAGAAAGGAAGGGTCTGGCTTAATGAGTACCCTGTCATCTAAGATGTTAGTATAAGGTGGGGAAATTGGAAAGGCTGAAATTTCACCGACCCTCCTGGCTGAGGTGATTGCCACCAGGAAGGCAGTTTTGAAGGAAGGAAGTCTTATGGGTAAGTCTTGTAATGGTTCAAAGGGAGGCTCCATGAGGCTAGTGAGGACTAGGTTGAGGTCCCAGGGGATAACTAAGGTCCCAGTATCAGTCTAACTCTGCTGATGGCTTTGAAAAATCTTCTAACCCAGGGGTGGTTAGCGATCGGGGAATCAAAAAAGGCACTTAGGGCAGATACCTGTATCTTGAGAGTGCTAGGCCTTAACTTTCTAGGATTTCCCACTCAAGAGCCATGCTGTTAGAAGTAACTGTCTTACATTCGGATGGATGACAGGTCCTTGAGACAAAAGATCTTGCCTTTCCGGGAGAACCCAAGGGTCTGCTAGGGAGAGTTTCCTCAACCAGGTGAGCCAAGTTCTTCGAGGCCAAAATGGAGCAATTCGGATCACTCGTTCGTTCTTGCCTTCTCCTTTTGGAGAAACCTTGGAAGGAGTCTTAGCGGCGTAGAGGAGCTGGTTCGGCCAATGGAGGGAGAAGGCATCTATCCCCGATTGTGAATCTCTCGCCCTGAGGGAAAAGAAAAGACGGCATTTTCTGTTCTCCCTGGTTGCAAATAAGTCCAGATGTGGACGACCCCAGAGTTGAGTTATTTGGTTGAAGACCTTTTGATTTAGACACCATTCCCCCTGGTCTAGTGTGTTTCTGCTTAAGAAACCTGCTACCTTGTTTTCCGTGCCCTTTAAATGTACTGCCATAATGGACAGAACACAAGGAATTATAAAGGGAAAAAATGTCTGCGGCCAACAGCATAAGATTTTCTGATTTGGTTCCTCCTTGGGCAAAGGGCACCCTGCCATTCCTTCAGGATTTGGCATTGGAGGGGGTCTGGAGTGAAGCTGGCTCCAACTGACCGCTGGTATAGTAGAAGTCATTCAGCCCAACACCACCATTGCCTGCCTGATAGTATGGTTATTTGCAGATATCAAAGACTAAACTCCCTGCGTTAATTTCTGAATCTTGTCTTGGGGAAGGGTACAGCATAAATTCAGCGAGTTCAGGATCATTCCTAGAAAGACACATTCTTGGGAGGGTATTAGATGTGATTTCCCCCAGTTTGCCAGCCGAGTTCTTCTAGGATCTGCACCACTTCTTTGAGATGCAACTCGAGATGGTTCTTTGACTCCGCTATCACCAAGAGATAGTCTGGATAAGGGATTACTAGAATGTCTCTCTCTCTTATATGGGCCATGACCTCTGCCATCACTTTCGTGAATAGCCTGGGAGCCTGAGAAATTCAGAACGGAAGGGCTGTATATTGTAGGTGATTAATCTGACCTTCTATTGAAACTGCGACTGAGAAATTTTTGACAGTCTGCATGAATAGGGATGTGGTAGTATGCATCTCTTATGTCTATTGTAGCCATGAAACACCCCCCCCGAAAAGAGGTTTTAAAACTGACTGGATTGACTCCATTCTGAACTTATTGTAAGAGAGAAATTGATTTAGATCTTTTAAGTTTATAATGGTTCTGAATGTGCCATCTGGTTTGGGAACCAGAAATAGGGAAGAGTAGAAAAACCGTAATTAGACTTACCGGTAATTCTGTTTCCTTGAGTCCACTATGACGGCTCTACTATGAGATTGACCCTTGACCTCTGTAGGGGCAGGAACACATAGTTTAAAAGGCCACCACCCACTCTCACCTGCGTATTGAACGAAAAGATTATCAACCTTCCTAAATTCCCTTGTTGAATCTAGGTACTGTATGATAGTATCCCAAACATCCAGGAGCTGGAACTGATCTTGTGATGGACAATCTTTGGGAAAGGATGGAAGAATAATTTCCTGATCTCTGTGAAAGTCCAACACCCCTTTTGGGAGGAAACCCGGATCCAAACGTAAAATTATTCTGTCTGGGAAGATAGTAAGATATGGTTCCCGGCAGGACAGTGCCTGGATTTCGCCCAGTCATCTGGCTGAAGTAATGGCCACTAGAAAAGCTGCTTTTAATGATAGGTGTTTGAGTGAGATATTCTGGATAGGAGAAAATGGTGAACTTGTAAGACTTCTCAGGACCAGGTTTAAGTCCCACTGAGGCATCCTAGGGGTTAGGGATGGCCTTAATCTGGAGGCAGCTCTTATAAACCTCCTAATCTACCTATGGCTGGCTAGGTCCGTATCATAGCAGGCCCCCAAGGCCGAGACTTTTACTTTAAGAGTGCTCGGTCCGAGTCCCAGATCTAAACCCCGTTGGAGAAAATAGAGTACTTTTTCAATATTCAGGGAAGAGTTTACCGGAGGGTTCTGGCCAAGCCAACTACAGTATTTCTTCCATATTTTAAGATATATTGCAGAGGTGACTTCTTTCCTGCTAGATTTAAGGGTGTTTATAACCTTCTCTGATAGCCCTCTGCTTTTTAGAACCTTGCGCTCAGGATCCAGGCTGATAATTTGAACAGACCTGGATTCTGGTGAAGAATTGGACCCTGAGAAATAATGTTTTCCTGTGGGGGGGATTCTCCAGGGTTCTTCCAGAGCTAGCTCTTTTAGTACTGGGAACCAATTTCTTTTTGTCCAGTATGGGACAACCAGAATTATTGTAACTGGGTCCGACCTTATTTTCTGCAGCACTCTGGGTATCAACAGCCAAGGGGGAAAGGCGTAGGCCAGATCCCAAGTCCACCTGATTGAGAATGCATCTGTTGCCCAAGGGTTGTCGCTTGGGTTTAGGGAGCAGAAGGGATGGACCTTTGCCTTTTTCCTTGACACAAACAGGTCAATCTGGGCCCCCCCCCCCCCCCATCTCCTGGTGATCTGATGGAATACGTCCGAGTTTAGGGCCCATTCTCCCAGATCTATGGTCATCCTGCTGAGGAAGTCCGCCTGTATGTTTTCTGTACCCTTTAAATGGATAGCTGTGACGGAGGGAACATTTTTTTCGGCCCAGGAGAATATTTTTTCCGCTTGCTGATCTTGTGCCCCCTTGATGTTTCAGATATGCGACAGCTGTTACGTTGTCCGAAAAGATTTTCAGGTGTTTTCCGGAGACCTTGTCTTGTGACACCTTCAGCACCTCCCAGATCGCCCTCAGTTCTCTGTGGTTTGATGATCTTTTTGTCATGGTGCCTGACCAAGTGCCCTGGTAATTTAGCGAGCCTATTTTTTCTCCCTATCCTGTACCGCTTGCATCTGTGTTTATTTGTATCTCTGGATTTTTTTACCCAGGGTATCCCTTTTAGCAGGTTTCTCTCTTTCGTCCACCAGTTTAAATCTGATCTTACGTAATTTGGAATGGGGATTCTTTTTTCTAGAGAGCACTGTCTCTTGTCCCAATTTCTCAGGACTGGACAACCCTGGTGTGAGCCTGAGACTAAGATACTGCTGTCATACAGGAAGTCATCATACCCAGGAGGCTCATGGCACTGCGAATGGAGCACTGAGATTGACTTTGGAATTTTTTTAGTTTTGTCCATAAAGGATGTTATTTTCTCCTGAGGGAGGGATGTGATCTGGGAGACTGAATCCAGGATCACTCCCAGAAAAGGAGATTTTTGTGAAACTCACCTGTAAAATCTTTTTCTCGTCTTTTCCATTGGGGGACACAGACCATGGGTATAGCTTAGAGGTATTAGTAGGAGGGACACTATGCAAATGAAAGAGCTCCTCCTCCTCGGGCTATACCCCCAGACTCCACCAGGAGGAACTCAGGCGTTGCACAAGCAGTAGGAGAAGGAGCAAGAAAAAATCATGGAAACCATCGGACCAAGCCATAAGGTCCAACCAGAAACAGAAAAACTGAACTAAAGACCCCTCCTGCAACAGGAATAATGGGTGGGAGCTGTGTCCCCCAATGGAAAAGACGAGAAAAAGATTTTACAGGTGAGTTTCACAAAAATCTCCTTTTCTCGTGCTTTTTTCCATTGGGGGACACAGACCATGGGACGTCCAAAAGCAGTCCATGGGGTGGGAAAAAATATCAGCACCGCCAGGAGGAACGCCCCAACGGTCAAACAGGAACCACAGCCTGCAAAACCCTGCGGCCAAAGCCGCATCAGCCGAAGCCAGTGAATGCAACTGACAAAAATTTGCAAAGGTATGCAAGGACGACCAGGTGGCCGCCGTACACAGCTGAGACGCAGAGGCACGACTGCGTCTTGCCCAGGAAGCCCCCTCCGCCCCAATGGAGTGAGCGGCAATTCTAGCCGGGGGAACTCCACCACAAGCGTGACAAGCCGCGGAAATAGCCAAGCAGATCCAGAGCGCCAAGAACGGCGGACGGAAGCAGTAGCCGCGAGACACACCTTCAGGACCCGTACAACATCCAGGGAATGCAGAGTGCGTTCCTTGGGGTTAGCCGGAGAAGGACAAAAGGAAGGCAGGACAAGATCCTCATCAAGGCGGAAGGGAGAGACCACCCTGGGCAAAAAGAAGGGGACTGGACGGAGCACAACTTAATCCTGGAGGAAAACCATTAAGGCTCCTGACAGGAAAGAGCGGCCAGCTTCGACACCAGTCTGACCTAAAAGCTCGTGATGGGACGTGAACTCACAGCCACTGCATAATAGCCCAGAACTTTAATCACTACGCTATGTAGCTGTATCAGAAGCTATGGTCACAAGGAAGTCCAGATGAGAACAGTCAGAGAGACCCTCCTCAAAGGCTCGAAGGGAGCCGACTGCAGAGCGCGCAGAACCAAATTGAGATCCCAAGGAGACAAAGGGGGAACATACGGGGAACCGAATGCGCCACCCCCGAAGAAAGGTCACCACCGGACCCTTAAGAGCAAGGGACCTCTGACGGCCCGCGCCGAAACCTGACCTTACAGGGAACTAAGCGACAGTCCCTGCACAAGCCCAGACTGAAGAAAAGACAGTACCATCAAGATGGAAAACCGAAGGGGGGGGAACCCCGAACCCTCAAAAAAGGATAGGAAGGCCATCCAGGTACGATAGTAAATCCGGGAGGAAGAAGACTTCCCCGGACTGATCATGGTCCTAACCACTGAATCCGAGAACCCCATCTTTATCAGGATGGCGGTTTCAACAGTCACGCCGGTAAACGAAGAGACCGCAAATTCCGGCGGAAGAACGGGCCCTGAGACAGTAAGTCCTGTCCGTCGGGAAGAGGCCATGGGGCGTCCGCCAGCAACCGAGCCACGTCCGAAAAACCACGCGCGGCGAGGCCACTCTGGGGTGATGAGAACGGTCGGAGTCCCTTCCGCCTCGAACTGGCGTAGACCCTTTGGCAGGAGAGGAAAACAGAGGAGGCTGAAGTCCTGCCACGGAGACACCTGCGCATCCATCCGTACGCCTCCGGATCACGGGCGCGAGCCAGGACCACTGGGATCTTGTTGTTGAACCCGGACGCCATTAAGTCCACATCCGGACGGTCCCATCTGTGGCAGATTTCTTCGAACCCTTCTGGATGCAGAGACCACTCGCTTGGATCCACCGTGTTGTGGCTTAGAAAGTCCGCTGTCCAGTTGTCCATTCCTGGAATGCAAACTGCTGACAACACCGGAACGTGAGTCTCCGCCCACGTCAGAATTCACTTCACCTCCTGCATCACCATCCGGCTGCGGGTCCCGTCCTGATGGTCGATATAGGCCACGGCCGCGGCATTGCCCGTTTGAACCCGCACTGGGAGGCCCGCAAGGAGAGAGGTCCAATAGGAGAGAGAGAGCGGAAAAAATCGCCCTCAATTCCAGAAAGTTGATTGGAAGGCGAGACTCTGCCGCCGGCCAAATTCCTTGAACCGTGCGAGACTGGAAAACGCCCCCCCAACCCAGGATGCTGGCATCGGTGGCGGCGATCGTCCAGGAGAATGCGAGAAAGGAACTCCCCGACCTCAGGTTCTTTGGGAACAGCCACCAAGGGAGAACTGCCCGAACCCGCTGAAAGGTAAAGGATCTCCTGTTGCGCCAGGCGAGTGTGAAACTGGGCATGTGGAAAGGCCTCGAAAGAGGCTACCATAAGACCCAGGACCTGCAAGTATTCCCGAATGGAGAGGCACGGGGAGCGCAGCAGATGCGACACTGCCCCCTGGACCTGGGAGGACTTGAAGGCTGGTAGAATACTTTGGCAGCCGAGGTGTCCAAAATCACCCTCCGGAAGGAGAGCCTCTGGGACGGGAAGAGGCAGGAGTTTGGGAAAGTTACCAGGCAGCCGAACCGTTCCAGGGTCTGAACAGTGATCCGGACGCTGTCCGTGGTCTGCGGTAGAGAGGGGGGCCTCTATCCGGATATCGTCCCGACAGGGCAGCAAAGGAATGCCCCTGGTACGAAGAAGCGCCATGAGCGGTCCAGGACCGTGGCAAGGACCCGCGGGGTGGTCGCCAACCCGAAGGAAGGGCGACAAACTGACAGTGTCGACCCATAATGGCGAAGCGCAGGAATCGATGGTGGGATTCCGCAATCGGGACATGTGATAGGCCTAGGAGCAGCAGGGCGGGCTGACTGGGCCCTCTAGTGCCGGGAAGGCTGGTGCAAAGGAAGGCCTCTTTGCGGGCGACCTGAGACCCCCGGCGGAGGAAGCAGGCGACGGCCTACCAGATGAGAAACGGCAAAAGGCATGCAGAGACGAACTCGTCCAGCTGATCCCCACAAGGCCTGGAAACCCCAAAGGGGAGATTAGCAAGGGAACGCTTGGTGGAGGCGTCAGCGTCCCACACCTTCAATCAGATCTCTTCGCGCTGAGTGACAGAGATGGCCAACCTGCGGGCAAAGAGGGAAACAATGTCCCTAGAAGCTTCGCAAAGAATGTTAGAAGCCCGAGACATCTGGAGAACCAACTCCAGTGTGTTAGTAGCCGCATCTCGTACCGCCAGTTCCTGGTGGTGGTGTTGTAACCACACCGAGAGAGCACTGGCTACCCCTGCTGAGTGAAAGGTAGGTCACAGGGACGCGCTGCCAGCGAAAAAAGGACCTGGAAGAGAGTCTATGCGTCTGTCTACAGCATCCTGGAAAGAGGAACTGACTAAGACAGGAAGGGCCACATAATTGGCTAATCCGGCCACCGGAGGATCCACCTTAGGGGGAGGAGACACCTCTCCTCGCCGTCAGCAGGGAAAGGAAAGTATATTCATGCGCTGGGTGGTCGAGAACCTTATTAAGACCACCCCAGGCCCTGGACATGACCGCGGAAAAATCCCTCATGGACCGGGAACATGGTAGTCTCCGACTGCCTGGACGGAAAAAGGGGGAACTCCTGACGGTGGCAGCAGGAGACCCAGTAGCTGGTGGGATACCGGAGCTGCAGGTCGAGCCCGGATCCACTTGTCTTCCTTGGGGGGCAATGGAGGCAGCGTCCAAGGACGGCAGCGGGCATTCCACGGGGGACCAGGAAGGCGCCATGCCGACCTGTGTCCCCATCTAGAATAATATAAACAATTTTTGAAGGCTGAAAGGGGCTTTGAACTCAGAAAGCCTGGACATGGGGCAACAGCAGCAGTACCACTGAGCTACCAGCTTGCCTGGCACAAAACGGAGTAGAGTGATGAGGAGCTGCACGGCCATGAGCAAACAGAGTCTCCAGTGTAAGGAGAGTCAGAGCGGCATGCCGAGGCTCCGCCTCCCCTAACGCGTCATTATGGCGCGAAAAAAGCGCGCGAAAATAAGCGCGCGCACGAAAAATAAGCGCGCGCGCGAAAATATGCGCGAGCGCGGAAATATGCGCGAGCGCGAAAATATGCGCGAGCGCGAAAATATGCGCGAGCGCGAAAATATGCGCGGAAATAAGCGCACCACGTGGAGGAGCGGCCTGCCGGCGGGCGCTGAGGGAGCGCAGCAGCCAAGGCCCGACGAGAGAAGCGCTGAAGCCCACAGTTTAAGGGGAAGAGATGCCAGTACTCCAGTGCCAAAATGAAGAAAGTGCCCCATCAGGATCCTTCTTCAAGCTCACCCAGGTAGCCACAGACAAATAGACACAGAGGGAGGGGGAGGGATTGTGCAACACTTATCTGCTCAGCATGCTCCCTCGATGTCCAGACCAGCAGGGATGCGCCTCTTCAGACTTCTGACTCCAATCCAGGAGAACAGTGCTCTGGAGGAGGGTAGGCAGCAGGCGTCCCAGCAGCTGGTGGGATGCCGGAGCTAACAGGTCGAGCCCGGATCCACTTATCTTCTTGGGGGGAAATGGAGGCAGCCAGGCAACGTCCCAAAGACGGCGGCGGGCACTCCACGGGGGACCAGGAAGGCGCCATGCCGACCTGTGTCCCCATCTAGAATAAAAATAACAAAAAGGAGTAGAATCAGAGAGTGTCAACCTCCTTCACCAGACACTAAGCAAAGACTGAGTTCCTCCTGGTGGAGTCTGGGGGTATAGCCCGAGGAGGAGGAGCTCTTTCATTTGCATAGTGTCCCTCCTACTAATACCTCTAAGCTATACCCATGGTCTGTGTCCCCCAATGGAAAAAAGCACGAGAAATTTCATTTTGGTTGAAGGGATTATACATGATTTTTTAAAGTTTATTACCCAACCTAGGTCTGAAAATCTGCGCATCAGATCTTTGGTAATGCTGGCTGTTTCCCGCTTCGAGGGTCCTAGGACCAGAAAAACGTCCAGGTATGGGAATATTTTTATTCCTTCTGCTCTCAGGGGAGATATCATTTCTACTACGAGCTTCGTGAATACCCTTGGGGCAGATGAGATTCCAAAGGGTAACACGGTAAACTGGAAGTGTTTTACCTCTCCTAAACTCCAATTTGAGATGACTTGTTTATGGGGACGTGATAGTACGCGTCCTTTAAGTCTATGGACGTCATGAAGTCTCCTGCTTTGATCAAGGGAATGATGGATGTTATGGATTCCATTTTGAACCTTCTGTATGTGACCGCCTTGTTTAGTCCCTTTAAATTTATAATGGTGCAGAAGGTACCATCTGGCTTTTGCACCAGAAATAAACTGGAATAATAACCCCTTCCTCTTTCCATACTTGGGACTTCGGTCACTACCCCTGAGTCTATAAGCTGCAGGACCCCTTGCCAGATTTTTCCTATAATCTTTGGAGGGGCTGATGAAAATTCTATCTGGTAGCCATCCCGTATGGATTTTTGGTGATGTCCAGTCTTCCCACCACTCTGGCATCATTGTTTATCTGACTGCTTATTCTGGGGGTTAAAAAGGAACCTTCTGCCTTTTCCCCCTTTTTGTTAACTCCACCTACCCCCCTTCCCTTTGCCCCTATAGGGTCTAGTCTGGGAATTGAAGGAACGAAAGGGCTTCTTTTTAGTTTCTTCTGGAAACCTCTTCTTTTTATCTGCAGCCTTTTCCAGGATGGAGTCTAATACTGGTCCAAAGACGTATTCCCCAGAGAAAGCTTATAGAGCATAGCTTGGCTTTTGATGCTCTATCCCCTCCCCAGGCTTTCATCCACAATGCTAGTCTAGCAGAATTGGTGAGGGCCGCATCCTTAGCGGCGAACCTCACGACTCCGCCGATGCATCCGCCAAAAAGGCAGTGGCAGATCTGAGGAGTGGGATAGAGTTTAATATGTCCTCTCTAGGGGTTTTGTTTTTGATGTGTTCTTCTAACTCGTTCAGCCAAAAACACATGGATCTAGCAACCGACATCGCGGCAATGTTGGTTTTAACCCTAAACATAGAAGCCTCCCAGGATTTTTTTTGGAGAGAGTCAGCCTTTCTTTCCATTGGGTCCTGTAGCTGTGAAGAGTCCTCAAATGGGAGGGAAGTCTTTTTAACTACTTTTGCTACTTGGATGTCAATTTTGGGGGTTTTGTTAAATAGTTTGACGTCCGCTGGGTCAATTAACAGCCTATTTCTAAATTCTCTGGATACCCCAAGTCTTCTCTCGGGTCGGTCCATTCATCCAGTATCATGTCTTTTAGATTCTCATTCATTGGGAAAACTTAAAAATTTTTGGCTGAGTCCCCCAAACATTTCATCCAGGACAGACCTTTGTTTTTTCACCTCTTCAATCCCCATGGTTGCTCTAACAGCTCCCAAAAGCTCCTCCATATCCTCGGAAGAGAAAAAGTATTTTTTACTATCTTCTATGATTTCACCCTCTGACAGAGCGTCAAGATCAACATTCTGTCTAGAAGTGGAGGCCTCCTCGTCCATATCCTCTGAGACAGAGGAGGATGGAACCGACAATCTTGGTTTTTTCGCCAGAGGTGTAGGCGGGATTGATCTGAGGGAGGCCAGAGAAGACTTAATTTCATTTTGAATAAGTAATTTGACCTCTGACAAAATGGACGGTTGCTCCTCTTTTATAAGATCATTTATGCAACCCTGGCAGAGCTTTTTATAATTCTCTGGAAGCCTCTTGCTATAAGTCGCACATCTCTGAACTTTAGCTC
Organism: Bufo gargarizans; assembly: GCF_014858855.1. Taxonomy (NCBI): domain Eukaryota; kingdom Metazoa; phylum Chordata; class Amphibia; order Anura; family Bufonidae; genus Bufo; species Bufo gargarizans. The sequence continues at coordinate 66,238,332 of NC_058080.1, forward strand.
TTGTTCTGATCTCTTTAACTCCCTATAAGAGAGGAGCAGCCAGGTATCAATAAACAAGATAATCAACAAGTCAAAAGCCGGAATTAGACTTACCAGTAATTCAGTTTCCACGAGATCACCACGACGGCTACTAGGAGATTGACCCCTGACCTCTGTAGGGGCAGGAACAGAGAGAGGGTTAAAATCCCCCCCTCCCACCACCAACACCAGTGTGTCCAAAATCACAGAGACAGAAAATAAGTGGTGAGAACATAAACAAATAAGTCGAGAGGGCATTACTTCATAACTTCCCAGGTAAGACTAAATAAAGGGTAGGGAATATATGTGCCGTCGTGGTGATCTCGTGGAAACTGAATTACCGGTAAGTCTAATTCCAGCTTTCCACCTCATCACCACGACGGCTACTAGGAGATATAAAAAATTATAGCTTGGGGGGGGGGGGGGGGGGGGGATGACCGCCTGAAGGATCTTACGTCCAAAAGACAAGTCTGAACTAGATAGGTCTAGCCTATAGTGTCTTGTAAAGGTGTGAATGTTAGACCAAGTAGCAGCTTCACAGATATCCTCAAGAGAAGCTCCGGCCCGTTCGGCCTGGGAGGAGGACATAGCTCGGGTAGAGTGAGCTCTTAAATTTGAGGGGCAAGGAAGGCCTTGGGACTCATAGGAAATGGAATCCTTAATCCACCGTGCTAAGGAGGACCTGGAAGTTTTTAGACCCTTATTCTTACCTGAGAATAAGACAAACAGGTTGTTGGATCTACGGAACCCTTTTGACACTTCAAGGTACCGTAAGACTGAGCGTCTTACATCTAGTGAGTGGAAGCTAGATTCCCCATCATTAGAGGCATTACTGCAAAAGGAAGGTAAAACTATCTCCTGGTTACGGTGGAAATCCGATACTACTTTAGGTAGAAAACCTGGATCTAACTTAAGAATAATTCTATCATCGGTGATACGGAGATAGGGTTCTTGTATCGACAGAGCTTGAATCTCGCCTAGCCTTCTTGTGGACGTGATGGCCACCAGGAACGCGGTTTTTAGAGATAGATGTTTTGTGGAACAACTTGACAGGGGCTCAAACGGGGCAAGTGTTGCACCGTATTGAGGTCCCAGTTGGGGATCCGGGATTTTAGAGAGGGGCGTAGGCGAGAAGCTGCTTTCATAAATCTTCTGATCCAGCGATGATTGGCTAGATCTTGATCAAAAAAACAAGTTAGGGCCGAGACCTGTACCTTCAAGGTGGAAGGTCTAAGACCTAATTCAAGTCCCTGCTGGAGGAAGTCCAAGATTTTCTGAAAATTGGGCGGCTCTAAGTTTGGGGCAGGGTTACCGATCAAGGAACAGAATCTCTTCCAAATCTTTAAATAGATCGAGAAGGTAACCTTCTTCCTACTCGCTTTCAAGGTAGATATCACCTGGTCAGAAAGCCCTTGTGACTTTAACCTCTGGACCTCAGGATCCAAGCTGATAACTTGAGGAAGCTCGGGTTTGGATGTAGAATTGGCCCTTGATGAAGCAGGTCCCACCTGGAAGGAAGAGGCCATGGGTCCTCTATTGATAGGTTTTTTAAGGAAGGTAACCAGCTCCTTTTTGGCCGGAGCTATTAAAACTAGAGTTGTGTTCTCTAGGTTGAGTTTTTGAATTATCCTGGGAAGCAGAGGCAAGGGTGGAAACGCATAACAGAGGTCCCATTCCCAACGAATCGTGAGCGCATCCAGCGCTCAAGGATTGTCCCATGGGTTCAATGAACAGAATGTTGGTACCTTTGCGTTTTTCTTGGAGGCGAACAGGTCCACTTGTGGAGAGCCCCATCTTTCTAGCAGAACCTGAAACACGTCCTGATTTAGAGACCATTCGGTATGGTCTATTAACTGGCGACAGATAGTCTGCTTCCACATTCAGTACCCCTTTCAAGTGAAATAGCAGAGATGGATCTCACGTGGGACTCTGCCCAATTGAAGATTCTCCTCGCGACGGACATCAGCTTCTCCGATCTTGTGCCTCCCTGGTGAGAGAGGTATACTACCGTTGTCGTATTGTCTGAAAGAATCTTTACGTGACGACCTACGAGAAGGATTTCTGCAGCTTTCAGAGCTTTCCAGACCGCTTCTAGCTCTCTGAAGTTGGACGATTGAGAGCGGGTTGTGGGAATCCAGGAACCCTGAAAGAAGTGATCTCCCACTTTCGCTCCCCATCCTTTTTCGCTTGCATCTGTAAGCACTTAAATGTAGGGAGTTTTCTCTCAGGCGACCCCCGAGGACAGATTGCTTGTGCTTTTCCACCAGTCTAGGGAGGTCTTCACCGCTAGAGGGATCAGAACTTTGTGATCCAAGGAGGACTGTTGCTTGTTCCAAGATCTGAGGATCCATAACTGCAGGGATCGGAAGTGGGACTGGCTCCATGGGACGGACAGAATGCAGGATGAGAGAAGACCCAGGAGACTCATAGCTTCCCTTATGAGACAGGACCTTCTGTTCTGAAACCGTCGAACCTTCAATTGGAGGTTTTTGACCTTGTCTGGGGGGAGAAAGGTATGTTGAGCCCGGGAATCCAGGACGACACCCAAAAACTGTATAGTGCTGGACGGAACAAGATTTGATTTTTTTTCTGGTTCACCAACCACCCTAGATCTTGGATGAGAGACAGGAAGGTTAGGAAGTCTGTTCTGAGTTTGCTCTCTGAATTCCCAATCAGGAGGAAATCGTCCAGGTATGGTATAATCACCAATCCCTTGCGCCTCAGGAAGGCCACCATTTCGACCACCAGTTTCGTGAAGACTCTGGGCGCAGATGATATCCCAAAGGGAAAGGCCGTAAACTGGAAGTGATGGGTTACCCCCATGTGGTCTTGGATGGCAAATCTCAAGAACTTCTGGGACTCTGGAAGAATTGGGACATGGTAGTAAGCGTCCTGAAGATCTACTGAACACATCAGGGCATTTTTCCCTATTAAAGGAATCAGGGACTTTATCGGAAATTCAGGATGGAATCCCTAAATTATGAACTTGTTTAGGGCTTTTAGGTTTATAATCGTACGGAATGAGCCTTCTTTTTTCTCTACCAGGAAAAGATTCGAATAGAACCCCTGTCCTAGCTGTGTTGATGGGACCCGTACTATCACATCCATCGCCAGAAGGCTTTGAATTCCTTGCAGAATCTTCTTGCGTATGTTGAAGGAGTTTGGATTGGTAACAATGAAGCAGTTTGGGGGAGATGAAGAAAGTTCGATTCGGTATCCGAACTTTATGATGTCCCGGACCCAAGGGTTCGGGGTAATGGACTCCCAGGGAGTCAGAAAATTCTTCAATCTCCCCCCGACTTTGGCGTCATTGTTTATCCGAGGACTTATTTTGGGAAGAAGAGGGGTTATTTCTACCCCTGCCCCCTTTCGGATAGCTCCAGCGTCCTGACTTCACTTTATCCCTAAAGGATTTGTTCTGGCTAGTGGGGCCCGAAAGGGATATTTCCTTTTATAGGGTCTCTCCTCTGGGAAGCCCTTTTTCTTGTCCACAGCCTTTGCTAAAATACGGTCCAGGACAGGGCCAAAGACGTACTCCCCTGAGAATGGGATGGAGCATAATTTCATTTTTGACGTGTTGTCGCCTGACCAGCTCTTCATCCACAGAGCCCGGCGGGCCGCATTGGAGAGACCGGCGTCTTTAGCAGCAAATCTGACAGATTCTGCCAAGGCATCTGCCATAAATGCTGTGGCGGACTTTAATAAAGGGAGGGACCTCAAGATTTCTTCCCTAGGAGTATTATCTCTAATGTGAGCTTCTAGCTCATTTAGCCACACCCCCATCGACCTTGCTACCGAGGTGGCTGCGATGTTTGCTTTCAAATTAAACATGGCCGCTTCCCATGATTTTTTTTAAAAGGCTATCTGCCTGCCTATCCATGGGGTCCCGCAACTGAGAGGTGTCTTCAAAGGGCAAGGCAGTCTTTTTATTGACTTTTGCAACTTGAATGTCAACCTTTGGTGTTTCGTTGAAAATTTTCCCTTCGTTAGTGTCAAATAACAGACGGTTCTTAAAGGACCTGGACACCCCCAAACGCTTCTCTGGGTTGGACCATTCGTCAAGCACCATATCTCGTATGTTCTCATTAATTGGAAACACACGGGTCTTTTTAACCCCGAGTCCCATCGTAGCACGGATTGCTTTTAATAAAGCTTCCGTATCATCAGGGGAAAAAAGTGGCCTGCCGGTGGATTCTTCATCCTGCGACGAGTCTGAACTATCTAGGATCTACCCTAGCTCACTTTCTTCCGATGAATCCGAATCTGACGTTTTATTAGCCATGCCTAGTCTGCCCGAGATTACGGAAGGGAGGCTCTTTTTGAAAACTTTCAAGGAATCAGAAACTTCCGACTTCACCATCTCTAATATTCTGAAGTAGGGATGGGGACTCTTCTTCCACTACTTTTTCAACACAATGTTGATATAATTTTGGCCAAGAGGGCGCAAGCTTTTTACACACAGCACATTCTTTCCCTCTGGTCTTTGAGACCGCTTTTTTCTAGGCCCCTCTTTTATTGTCTAAAAATCAAGACAAAGAAAGAACGCTTAGCATGACCAATAAAAAAGGATGGGGAATGATCCCCCTTACCCCACCAGGAGTACCGGTCTGATCTCATGACCCTCCTGCGGTTCAGCGCGCTGGGCACTCTCATCCTCCATGGCACTGTAGGATAGAGTGTTGTCCAGAAGGAAATCCGGATTCTCAGTAGGCTGGCTGGGCTGCTTCTGACCGCGCACTCTCCTGTGGGAAAGAAATCCCTCGGTCGGGTCCTTGCTGGAGCTAGCTGCGGCCTTTAGTAGGGATTTTACTGCCTACTTCCGGAACGCACGTTGCGTGCGTTCCAAACATCGGAAGTCACAGAGTGTACCTCCGGTTCTCGCCTGTCACGGGAGACTTCAGCCCTCTCAGATGACTAGATGGAAGAGGGAGGCCCTGGCCCGCCTGAACACTGCCAGGAAGCGCCGTCGTGTTGGTCGCACCTCCCAGTGCGGCCGGGACTGCAGCCTAGCAGCAGCGGAGTGAACCAGGACCCCAGAAGCGAGCACCAGACTTTCTTCAGCGGCTCCTAGAGGAGACTTACGCCGGTTCAGGTAACCCCTCTACAGAACAAAACCAGGGGCCCTGCAGCCTAAAATATTCTGCTCTCCACGCGACCGTCCTATGTCTAAGGCTACTTTCACACTAGCGTTCGGGTGTCCGCTTGTGAGCTCCGTTTGAAGGGGCTCACAAGCGGCCCCGAACGCATCCGTCCAGCACTAATGCATTCTGAGCGGACGCGGATCCGCTCAGAATGCATCAGTCTGGCAGCGTTCAGCCTCCGCTCAGCAGGTGGACACCTGAACGTTGCTTGCAGCGTTCGGGTGTCCGCCTGGCCATGCAGATCCGTCCAGACTTACAATGTAAGTCAATGGGGACGGATCCGTTTGAAGATGACACAATTGACTTTCAATGTAAAGTCTGAACGGATCCGCTCAGGCTACCTTCACACTTGGAAACATTTTTAACAATATAATGCAGACGGATCCGTTCTGAACAGAGCCACCGTCTGCATTATATGAGCGGATCCGTCTCAGACGGATCCGCTCTGAACGCAAGTGTGAAAGTAGCCTAAGACAGGAAACAGGAACTGGTTGTCTTAGGGCCATGTTCCTCCTTAAGAGCTCTCCACGAAAGTTCCTGTCCTGGATGGAGGCGGTCTCTCCCAAGGGTGCTGTCATGGGCGTAAGGGAAAATACGCCAATAGTGAAGTACTGTATATCACCAGTAATCGTATACATGTAGTTGTACTCACAAGCGCAGCTTGATATACAGGCACATCGCACAACCTCCAGGGCTTTCCTTTTTATCTTTTAATCTTCTTTTCAACACCGCTAAAAAGACATTTAAATTGCTCCAATAGTAAAGCACCACTTGCAAGGTCAGTGTATAAAAGATTTAATATACTCACAAACGTAAGAAGATAAACAGTTAGAGCAATCTCAACAATCCTGCCCGACCCGGGTTTCAATCCACGCTTCGTCAGGGGCGTAACCATCTTCTACCCACAAGCAATAAATACCCTCACTTCCCTCCCCCCCAAAACACACAGATTTAAAATATGCTCATATCCAGCGAAGTAACAATCCCTCTTCATAACCTAAGTAGATAGTTTCCTCCAATGCTAGCTTCTCATACATTAAAAGTATTTTTAAAACTCATTTACCCAGTCTAGCTCTTTCATTCATAAATCTGCTACACCCTCTCGTGATCACTCCCCTAATACACACCCTCGTCTTAAGTTTGGGAGTATATTAAATCTTTTATACACTGACCTTGCAAGCAGTGCTTTATTTACTATTGAAGCGATTACAGGGAACCTGTCACCAGGATTTTGGGTATAAAGCTGAGGACATGGGTTGCTAGATGGCCGCTAGCACATCCGCAATACCCAGTCCCCATAGCTCTGTGTGCTTTTATTGTGTGTAAAAAAAAAAAAAAAAAAAAAAAAAAAAAAGATTTGATACATATGCAAATTAACCTGAGATGAGTCCTGTCCCTGATTCATCTCACATACAGGACTCATCTCAGGTTAATTTGCATATGTACCAAATCGTTTTTTTTTTTTTTTTTTACACAATAAAAGCACACAAAGCTATGGGGACTGGGTATTGCGGATGTGCCAGCGGCGATCTAGGAACCCATGTCCTCAGCTCTATACCCAAAATCCCGGTGACAGGTTCCCTTTAAATGTCTTTTTAGTGGTGTTAAAAAGATTAAAAGATAAAAAGGAAGCTTGAACAGGTTTTATTCTTCTGTATAGGGAACGCGCGGTCCCATAAAAACTTCACTTTTTGGGAATCATTGCGGTAAATCATAGACAACGACTAGAGCAGAATAGTTTTTACAGATTTTAATCAGCCCCGTGGCTTTTAAAGGGAATCTGTCACCAGCGACCCCCCTATCCAGCCTTTTGCACAGACACGTAGTTGTGGTCCCCCTGATTAAAATACAGTTTTTTCTTTTGTTGATCCAAGGCTCCGTTATGACACTATCTTAATATGCAAATTAGGCCTTTGGTGCAATGAGTGCGGCACCATTGCTCTTGTTGTACCGATTTTCGCCCTTCCCATGCTGCTTTGTCACTGTCTGGCCCTCCATCCGCCGCAGAAAGGAGTGGAGATTAGGTGCAACAAGAGCAATGGTGACGCCTGCATTGCACTAAAGCTCTAATTTGTACTGTATATTAAGAAAATGTATCAAAAAAATAGCGTTTTAATCAGGTGACCCACAGCTATGTCTCTGTGCAAACAGCTGGATAGAGGAGGTCGCTGGTGACAGATTAATTTAAATCAGTCACGTATCTGGAGATGCTCAGCAGAATACAGTTTTCAATAAGATATTTTTCTGCACTTCCTGCTGGAAATCCCTTTAAAGACTTTTACCGTCAGATACTTTCTAGCCTTAAAAACGAGATTTTTGTATAACTTACCAGTAAAATCTCTTTCTCGCTCTTTCCTTGGGGGACACAGAAGACCTTGGGTATAGCTCATCTCCCTAGGAGGCGTGACACTAAGTAAGAACTGTTAGCCCCTCCTCCACAGCTATACCCTCAGCCTAGAGAGAGAGAGAGATTGTCAGTTGCGTGTCCAAGTAGTGAAAACAAGGCAAAGTCCAAAAGTGGAACCAACAAGCCAACTACCCAACGGGTAAAACAAACCCGGAAACCGTGCAGAGAAGAACAAAGAATGGGTGGGTGCTGTGTCCCCCAAGGAAAGAGCGAGAAAGAGATTTTACTGGTAAGTTATACAAAAATCTCGTTTTCTCGCCCAGTTTCCTTGGGGGACACAGAAGACCTTGGGACGTTCAATAGCAGTCCAAGAGGGGAGGGACCACAGCACCAAGGCGAAGCACCCGAAGGCATCAAGAAACCGCCGCCTGCAGACCAGGCGGCCCAAGGCAGCAGACGCTGAAGCCCGAGTACGCACCCTGTAGAACCTGGTAAGGTGTGCAAGGAAGAAGTGACCGCCTTGCACAAATGCATGGCCGAAGCCTAATGCCTCTGACCCAGGAGGAACCGACAGCTCTGGTGAAATGAACGGTGACACCAAAAGCAGAACCCTGCCCTTGGTGCGGCAACCACAGCAATAGCCACTCTGAGAAAGAGGAGGAAAGCCACCCTGGATGCCGTCAACCCGTCGCGCGGACCTCCTGGAACCCAAGAGGCCGAACGTAGACAAGAGTCGGAGATCTCCAAGTAAAAAAACTGCAAGGTCCAAACAACGTCCAAACCGGTGAAGTGTCCGTTCCCGGGGGTGGGAAGGGGAGGACGACTGCCTCGACGAAATGAAAGACAAACACCACCTTCAGAAGGAAGGAAGAGACGGAATGGAGAACAGCCCTGTCCTGGGGAAAGACAGAAGGATCGGAACAAGAAGGGCCGCCACTCAGGCACCCGCCAGAGACACGATGGCTACAGAAACACAACCGTACAGGACAGAAGGAGTAGAGAGAACCACTGTAACGGCTCCAAGCGAAAGATTGGAGCGCCAAGAGCCCAGTATGTAGTTCCCAGGGCGGTACCGGAGGGCAGCACAAAGGAACCCAAGAGCCGCTCCACGGAAGAAGGTCCAGACAGGCCCAGAGGGCCGGGGAACGCTGAAAGAAGAAGGGCAGCGCTGACACCTGATACTTCAAGCGACAGAGTCCCAGTCCCAGTTCCAGGCCGGACTGGAGAAAACAGAACCATGGAGAGAGAAAGGAAGAGCGGGGGAACGCCCAGCTTCCCACAGAACCCCAGGTAAAAACCTAAGTCCTCCAACAGATCCTGGACGAAACACGGCCAGGAGCGAACACTAGCGAGCCCACTAGAGTCGCCTGGGCAAGAGTGAAAACCCAATGATCAGGCGCAGACCAGTAACACGGGTAGAACGGTCGGTAGAACTGGTCCCGCCGGCCCCCGAGCAAAGTTGTCCCGGATCCACCCTGAGTGGGGGAGCAGAAGGACAAACGGGCAGGAACCGAAGGGTCCGTCCAGCACCGCCAGATGCCAGGACAAGACAGGCTAAAACCCAAGCCGATGCAGTCACCACAGGAAGACGGACTACAGTCCCGGTGTGGGAGATCTGAAGACAATCTTGGCAAAAGGCAGTCCTCCCAAGCTACCGAGAAGGTAAGTCCATAGCAGAAACATTGCCTAGAATTGAAAACAAAAAACGCAATCTGCACCCAGCGGGAGGACAGAACGCCGTAGACCCGGTAACTAGGTACACAGCTAGTACAACCAGTGTGGACAAGGGGGACTCAAAGGGAACACCAGTACCATCCACATGAACAACCACGCTCTCCCCCGAGGGAAGGGCAGTGAAGGAACAGCCTCTGAAGCGCGGCCGGAACAGAAGCCACATCGGAGTGATCTGTACCGAGTGGGAGCCAAACGGAACCGGCGAGAAAAGGCGGTCGAGACAGAGGCCGGCATAGGAATGGGCAACAGAGAAGCCATAGAACAGCTCAAAAGCAGCACACCGCTACACTGAGACGCCCGGTCCACCGCCTTGAATACCCTGAAGAACTCAAGGCGGAGGTCCTCCGGACCTGGGTAGGCGAGCACCCAAGAGAAGTTGGGTGACCTTCCCAAGAAGAGCAGCCCGAACCTGGTAGCAGATCAGACTGAAGCACCGAGGGCGCCAACCGGAAAGAATCATACCACACTGCACCCGAAGAGGAGGAAAAGGTACTAGGCGAGGGGACCGTAGTCCTGCCAGAGCCAACATAAAATGCGAAGGGCGCTGCAGACAGCACTCTCGACCATGTGACCACTAGCGCAGGGAAACAATGCCGCGGAAGGACGAATGGGTACGTATCTAGGAACCACGAACACTCCCCGGGCGGAAGGGCCAACGAAATGAGTGAGTACCACCCAGCTCGGTGCAGTAGCGAGCAGCAGAGCCCGTCTACTTAAATATAAGGTATTCATCTGTTGCTTATTGGACAACACCTTAGGCTCACACAGGTGGACAGAATGATCTCCTTAGAGAATAGTGCAAGGCTTGCTGCAAACACCGTCTCCCAAGAGAAAAAGTATGTCGCAGGGGGAAAGGAGGCATACGTACGAGTAGCCCCGTAAGCAGTGAGAAGGCTAACCCACCTACGGGACGAGAAGGCATACACGGCCCAAACAACGCACAAGAACGTCCGCTCACTGCAAAAATATCACTCAGCGAAGAAGGCCAGCCACAGAGTCCCACAGTATCTACGGAAGTGCAACTGAAAAGGAGTTATGCACAAGACTAGTAAGGTATGCGATAGAACGCAAACTGACCTCCTCGAAAGGGGGGGGACATGTACATGGCAAACTGCAGTCAGCAAGAGTGCAAGGGCCCGCCCCAAAAAGGGGGTGATGCCCAAGGTCGTAACTACGTCAGAGAAGTAGGGCATACCCTACTTCGCCCAGAAGGGCGCCATGCACATGGCCACACAGTATCCAGCAGGAACGCAGGAGGTCCACCTATTGAAAGGGGGGTCATGCACAGGGCTATCCTAGCATTAAGTGAGTGTGCAACAATTCACCCAACACCGAAATTTCGTGAGAGTGCAACTACTCCACCAATGAAGGGGGAACATGAGCAAGTCAAGCACAGCACATACAAGGACAGCCTTGAATCCCGTGAGCGTGCAAAATTCCACCCATGAAATGAGGGGTGGTCACGCACAAGGCCAGCACCGCATCCAATGGGAACACAAGCGTTCCACCCATGTTAGAAGGCCATGCTCAAGGCCAGCAATGTATCCGGTGAGAGTGTAGTATGCCGCCCAGAACACGAAGGGGAGGAGGGGGGGGGGGGGGGGGGGGCGCCATGTACATGACCAGCATCGCATTCAGGGAGAGTGCGAGCAGCCGGTGAAAATGTGCGTATGTCACCTAAAGGAGGCATGCCCATGGCCGGCAGCGAATCCAGTGAGAGTGCGTACACCGCCCACGGAAGAGGGGTCATGCATATGGCCGGCAGTATGTATGCCGCCACCAGGGAAGGAGGCATGCCCAAGGCCGGCAGTGAATCCAATGAGAGTGCATCATACCGCCTATGGAAGGTGGTCATGCACATGGCTGGCAGTGAATCCAGTGAGTGCCGAATGCCGTCCACAGAAGGGAGTCATGCCTATGGCAGGCAGCGAATCCAGAGACAGTGCGGCGTTCCGCCTAAGGAAGGGGGTCGTGCACATGGCCAGCACCGAATCCGATGAGAGTGCAATATTCCGCCTAAGAAGGGGGTCATGCACATGATCGGCAACGAATCCAGTGAGAGTGTAGCGTTCCGTCTATGGAAGGGGTCACGCACATTGCCGGCAACGAATTGCCGTGTTCCACCTATGGAAGGCGGTCGTGCACATGGCCAGCACCGTATCCGGAGAAACTGCAGTAGGCCGCCAATGAAAGGGCGATCATGCACAAGGCCAACCCGCAGTTAAGGAGAGTGCAGTATCCCGCCAGGAGGGGGGTCCTGCACATGGCAGGCACTCTACAGAAAAGGCCGCATGCACTGACCAGCGCCGTAGCGCGGAGAGGGCAAAAAAAAACCGCCTAGAAGGGGAAATGACCCTGGTAGCGCCGCAGCCGGGGAGCGCGACACCATGCCACCTATGGAAGGGGGGCATGTATACAGGCAGCACTCTGAGATGAGGCTGCAGTGTCCTGCGCAGCCCACAAGTCATATTAATAAATAATTTAATTTATTTCTTTTTATTTTTTTATTTATTATAACCCAGCCTCACTGAGGCAGAAAGCCACACAGGCCCATCGGAAGCCGGCCTGTACCCAAGGGGTTAGAAGGGATCCGGCCTGGGGGCGGCACTGCGATCCTCTGGGGGCGGGGGAACCTCCAGGCGGGAAGATTCGCGCCCGGAGAAGTTCCAGCCCCCTCCAACAGAGGCCCGAATTTTGCGGCCTAGCAGGCCGTGAAGCCGGGGTCCAAATTTTTAGCGGCGCCCGGCTGACCGGGGCCGCACAGTATTTAAAGTACCGGCCGGGCCTACGGAGCGGCACATACCGGCCGCGGGTGCCCACCCCGCGGGCCGGAAGAGCTGGGGACCCAGATAGAGTGGGATCGCGGCCGCGAAGTGTCGCCCAGGAGGGGAACAACATTTCGTGGCGCCCGGCCGGAATGTTCCGACGGTCGGCCGGGGGCTGTTGAGGCATAGCGCTCATTTGTAGGCCGCGGTGCCCACCCGCTGTCGGAAGCGATGACCCGGTAGCCATTTCACCCCTGGAGCGGCCCTTGGCCTAGAACAGCGCTCCATATGGCCGGCAGCCACAACCACCTTGCCCTTGGACCGGTGCCCGTGATGGGTCAGGGGCAGCAAGGCGCGGGCCCTCTGGCCCTGAAGCAGTGGCCGGTAAGAGGGAGGGGGACCCTGAGACCGGGTCTGTGAGGGTGGGAGGCCTGCATAACCCCTACGTCAGGGGCAGCTAGGTGCGAACCTCTGCAGCTCCCCAGGCATTCTTCTTGTCAGGGAGAAGGGTGCCAATGTCCTATGGAGGGGAGGAGAGGGAGCAGAATGTCGCCCTGGCAGCCAGGGGCCAGCCTAGGACTAGCAGGGACAAAAGGGTCCAGAGGCCCTGTCAGTATGGGGGTCAGGCACGCAGGAGACCGGGGTGGGGGGGGGGGACGTAGGGCTGGAGAAGCTAATCTCTCACCACAGCCGTCTTCACCCTCGGTCCGTTCCAGCAGGGTCGCCCCTTCAGCTACTGGCACCGTAGTGGCAGGACGCTGGAAGAGGGACTTGGCGTGCGGGCGACCCTTGTGCTGGCGGGATGTAGGGGAGCTGGGCTGCCCTGATCCACCTTGCCTTCTGTGGGGGAGGCAGAAGTGCGGAAGACCGGCACTGGCGCAGCTCGACCCCGGGAGAAACAGAGGTCTAGTGCGTCTCTGTTGTCCCTGATGTTCTGGAACAAAAAAAGAAAAAAGTAAAAATCAAAAATTAAAACAAGGAGAAAACAGCCCTGCAGAGCAGGGAGTGTCTTGCCTCCTTGGACACTAAGCTAAAAACTGACAGTCTCTCTCTCTAGGCTGAGGGTATAGCTGTGGAGGAGGGGCTAACAGTTCTTACTTAGTGTCACGCCTCCTAGGGAGATGAGCTATACCCAAGGTCTTCTGTGTCCCCCAAGGAAACTGGGCGAGAAAGGGGTGATCCGGCCTTTGTGACTATAGACTACGGGTGATGTGTTCTCTGTGACTACAAAATGGATTACCTATCCTTGGGATAAGCCATAAATATCAGATCTCCGAGACCCCAGACGATCAGCTGACTCAAGTTACCACAGCACTCCATAATGTGCTACGTCCTCGTCCTTTATCCGGCAGTACATTTATTTACCAGTGCCTATGCACGTTCTATAGCTCAGTCTTATTCAAGTAAGTGGTACTGAGATGCAGTAGCGGGCACAACCAAACATGCATAGCTGTGCCTGGTAACCAATGAAGGGACAAGGTGCCCAGTCGGCTGATCCACAAGTGTCAGAAGTCCTTTACCGATCTACTATTGAGGGCCTATTAAAAAGGTAAGTCATCATTTTGTAGTACTGGAAAACAACGAAACAAAAAAAAATTATGAAAGTGTCAGCTCTCCTGCCATCTTGTAAGGATCGACTTTCATTTCAGAAACAGTGCAATATCTGTGCAAAGGTAGAATCTGCCTCATTCACCAGAACAGGGTTTTAACGGTAATACAAGACACAGCACATGGACAGACGGTGCCAGTTCTGGGGAAAAGAAGTCTAGACATTTCGTAAGCCCAAGTTATGGGTTGTCCAGGATTAGAAAACATGGCCCCTTATATCCAAAACAAGTGCCACATCTATGATAAGGCAGACCTGCAATATTTTCATCAATGGAACAGAGCTGCAATACCAGACACAACTCATGGACACCTGTTGTATTGTTTCTGGCACAAAGCACATGTTTGCCTACACCTGGACAGCCCCTTTAAATTTGCACTTCATTCTTGTAAAAAGTGAACAGATCAAATCATATTTACTTGATATATGTTCAAAGCCGTCCCAGAAGTCTCCAACAGTGGCTCCTGTGATGATATCGTTCGTCCTACAGTTCACCAAGTCAACTTCTTGCTCCCCAAACTCATCCCTGAAGGATTCGGGTCTCCACAGGTCAGAATTCAATTTATGGTGCACTCCAGATACCATGACAGGCTGGAAGACAGAAATGCTATGAACACGTAACAAAAGCAGCACCAGATGTTCTAAGAATCGCACATGGACCACAAGCAATAAAAGCACTGGCCAGAGAAGAGAGCAAGAGCGCTGATTTACTCCAATTTACTCCAATATCGCTTACCTGTCCTTGTTTCCAACATTCACGGAAGACGTTCCAGTTGCTCTTATTGGTGGGATCTTGCAGACAAAGCAACCTATTGTCACAGAGCCAGTAGTGCGGGGTATTGAATCCCATCAGACTGGGCTGAACAGCAAGGCCTTGTGGCCTCTTGACTGGGTCAGTCATAGGCTTGGTTTGAACCAAAGATGCAAATATGTCATCGAGCAGTTTAGGTGTGCTCTTCTCACCACCACCCTCAGGCTGCAAACAAAAGCACACACAAAAAAAAAGCTTTTTAATATTCTCTACATTGAAGTTTTTTTAATTATACTCAATAAATCAGAACTTAGGATTTTTTCCAAGCCTTTTAGGGATCGTAGTCCCTTGTTCTTTTTGTTGAATACATACATATAAATGAAAGGTACATACAAATTTGTCATTAAAAAACAAATACATTTATGAAAATATTAGTTATGTTCACCAATCACGTCCATGTTTGAATGGCATGTCATTGATTTCAGAAGAAGCATCATGCAAACTACTCTCCTCCAGATGGAAGGAAACTCTCCAGTACCACCCATGGGTCGCTACCCTGCAAGCCTATGTGCGACTCATTAACCCCTTCTAACCTAGACCTGTTTTCACCTTCCTGCCCAGGCCTATTTTTGCAAATCTGACCTGTGTCACTTTATGTGGTAATAACATTGGCATGGATTTACTGATCTAACAGATTCTGAGATTGTATTCTGGTGAGAGATTGTACTATTTGTATCTCTAAAGGACATGTATATGTATGTGTGTATGTATACAGGTCCTTCTAAAAAAATTAGCATATTGTGATAAAGTTCATTATTTTCTGTAATGTACTGATAAACATTAGACTTTCATATATTTTAGATTCATTACACACCAACTGAAGTAGTTCAAGCCTTTTATTGTTTTAATATTGATGATTTTGGCATACAGCTCATGAAAACCCAAATTTCCTATCTAAAAAAATTAGCATATAATGAAAAGGTTCTCTAAACGAGCTATTAACCTAATCATCTGCATCAACTAATTAACTCTAAACACCTGCAAAAGATTCCTGAGGCTTTTAAAAACTCCCAGCCTGGTTCATTACTCAAAACCGCAATCATGGGTAAGACTGCCGACCTGACTGCTGTCCAGAAGGCCATCATTGACCCCCTCAAGCAAGAGGGTCGGACACAGAAAGAAATTTCTGAACGAATAGGCTGTTCCCAGAGTGCTGTATCAAGGCACCTCAGTGGGAAGTCTGTGGGAAGGAAAAAGTGTGGCAGAAAACGCTGCACAACGAGAAGAGGTGACCGGTCCCTGAGGAAGATTGTGGAGAAGGACCGATTCCAGACCTTGGGGGACCTGCGGAAGCAGTGGACTGAGTCTGGAGTAGAAACATCCAGAGCCACCGTGTACAGGCGTGTGCAGGAAATGGGCTACAGGTGCCGCATTCCCCAGTTCAAGCCACTTTTGAACCAGAAACAGCGGCAGAAGCGCCTGACCTGGGCTACAGAGAAGCAGCACTGGACTGTTGCTCAGTGGTCCAAAGTACTTTTTTGGATGAAAGCAAATTTGGAGTCTGGAGGAAGACTGGGGAGAGGGAAATGCCAAAATGCCTGAAGTCCAGTGTCAAGTCCCCACAGTCAGTGATGGTCTGGGGTGCCATGTCAGCTGCTGGTGTTGGTCCACTGTGTTTTATCAAGGGCAGGGTCAATGCAGCTAGCTATCAGGAGATTTTGGAGCACTTCATGCTTCCATCTGCTGAAAAGCTTTATGGAGATGAAGATTTCATTTTTCAGCACGACCTGGCACCTGCTCACAGTGCCAAAACCACTGGTAAATGGTTTACTGACCATGGTATTACTGTGCTCAATTGGCCTGCCAACTCTCCTGACCTGAACCCCATAGAGAATCTGTGGGATATTGGGAAGAGAAAGTTGAGACGCAAGACCCAACACTCTGGATGAGCTTAAGGCCGCTATCGAAGCATCCTGGGCCTCCATAACACCTCAGCAGTGCCACAGGCTGATTGCCTCCATGCCACGCCGCATTGAAGCAGTCATTTCTGCAAAAGGATTCCCGACCAAGTATTGAGTGCAGAACAGAACATAATTATTTGAAGGTTGACTTTTTTTCTATTAAAAACACTTTTCTTTTATTGGTCGGATGAAATATGCTAATTTTTTGAGATAGGAAATTTGGGTTTTCATGAGCTGTATGCCAAAATCATCAATATTAAAACAATAAAAGGCTTGAACTACTTCAGTTGGTGTGTAATGAATCTAAAATATATGAAAGTCTAATGTTTATCAGTACATTACAGAAAATAATGAACTTGATCACAATATGCTAATTTTTTTAGAAGGACCTGTATATGTATGTATGCATGTTCCATGATCACTCAAAAACGCAACCATTGATTTCAACAAAACTTGGTATACACATTCCTTGCTATCTGGAAAGAAATCTTGTGGGGGGGGGGGGGGGGGGGGGTCACAGTTCTCTAGCACATACCGTTCCCGAGATATTCCCAAGAAATGCAAATATGGCGCATCACATGACCTACATTAGCTAATAGAAGCCTGCAGGTCTTTCTCTTCATATCCCAACTGCCATATACACGGTCACATGACCCTTATCAGCCAATAGAAGCTCGCAGGTCCTTAGTCTCCACATACACACAGTTTTATATCAGGTTTCCATAACAACCCTGCCATTTTTCTTCACTGTTGTAGGTCAGCCTTAAAGGGGCAGGGAGCTATGGATGACACTGTTAAGGGAGCGGAGTGTTGTGGAGGTGACAGTTCAGGGGGCAGGTAGGGTGGCCATTCAGGCCACCCTCAAAAGACGGACTTAAAAACCCATCCCCCCCAGGACCCGCTAAGTAACACCCCCAATCCAGTTAGGTCACGCCCCTTCCCACTCCACAGCTGACAGGGATTGAAAAAAATGAAGGTAAAAATCAACTTCTGTGAGCTTCAGGGGTGGGAGGGAGGGTGAATTTCTCACTGCAGCTCGTGCTCAGACAGCCCTGTTATAGTGGATACTGTCTATATCTTTCTATGACAAACACAAACATTAAATGAAATCGATAAAATATACCCGTGAAAAGCCGGGTCCTTCTGCTAGTTTAGGTGATAAATTTGAGTCAATATTTTTTTTCCCTTTATTTGGGAAAAACATCCAGATTTACAGAAAATTCAGAAAAATGTACTATTTTGGAATTTTTCTATATTTAAGACAGATGGTAATACCTAATAAAATAGTTATCAATCATGTCTGCTTTATGTTGGCATCACTTTATACATTTTCTTTTGTTTTTTTTTAGAATGTCAGATGGCTTTGAAATTTAGATGCAAATTTTAGATTTTCCAGAACAAATTTTTAACCACTTCAGCCCCGCTAGGTGAAACCCCCTTCATGACCAGAGCACTTTTTACACTTCGGCACTACACTCCTTTCACCGTTTATCGCTCGGTCATGCAACTTACCACCCAAATGAATTTTACCTCCTTTTCTTCTCACTAATGGAGCTTTCATTTGGTGGTATTTTATTGCTGCTGACATTTTTACTTATTTTGTTATTAATCAAAATGTAACAATTTTTTTGCAAAAAAATGACATTTTTCACTTTCAGCTGTAAAATTTTGCAAAAAAAACGACATCCATATATAAATTTTTCGCCAAATTTATTGTTCTACATGTCTTTGATAAAAAAAAAATGTTTGGGCAAAAAAAAAAAATGGTTTGGGTAAAAGTTATAGCATTTACAAACTATGGTACAAAAATGTGAATTTCCGCTTTTTGAAACAGCTCTGATTTTCTGAGCACCTGTCATGATTCCTAAGGTTCTACAATGCCCAAACAGTAGAAAACCCCCACAAATGACCCCATTTCGGAAAGTAGACACCCTAAGGTATTCGCTGATGGGCATAGTGAGTTCATAGAACTTTTTATTTTTTGTCACAAGTTAGCGGAAAATGATGATTATTATTATTATTATTTTTTTTCTTACAAAGTCTCATATTCCACTAACTTGCGACAAAAAATAAAAAATTCTAGGAACTCGCCATGCCCCTCACGGAATACCTTGGGGTGTCTTCTTTCCAAAATGGGGTCACTTGTGGGGTAGTTATACTGCCCTGGCAATTTAGGGGCCCAAATGTGTGAGAAGAACTTTGCAATCAAAATGTGTAAAAAATGACCGGTGAAATCCGAAAGGTGCACTTTGGAATGTGGGTCCCTTTGCCCACCTTGGCTGCAAGTGTCACACATCTGGTATCGCCGTACTCAGGAGAAGTTGGGGAATGTGTTTTGGGGTGTCATTTTACATATACCCATGCTGGGTGAGAAAAATATCTTGGCAAAAGACAACTTTTCCCATTTTTTTTATACAGAGTTGGCATTTGACCAACATATTTCTCTCACCCAGCATGGGTATATGTAAAATGACACCCCAAAACACATTCCCCAACTTCTCCTGAGTACGGCGATACCAGATGTGTCACACTTTTTTGCAGCCTAGATGCGCAAAGGGGCCCAAATTCCTTTTAGGAGGGCATTTTTAGACATTTGGATCCCAGACTTCTTCTCACACTTTCGGGCCCCTAAAAAGCCAGGGCAGTATAAATACCCCACATGTGACCCCACTTTGGAAAGAAGACACCCCAAGGTATTCAATGAGGGGCCTGGCGAGTTCCTAGAATTTTTTATTTTTTGCATAAGTTAGCGGAAATTGATTTTTTTTGGTTTTTTTTCTCACAAAGTCTCACTTTCCGCTAACTTAGGACAAAAATTTCAATCTTTCATGGACTCAATATGCCCCTCAGCGAATACCTTGGGGTGTCTTCTTTCCGAAATGGGGTCACATGTGGGGTATTTATACTGCCCTGGCTTTTTAGGGGCCCTAAAGCGTGAGAAGAAGTCTGGAATATAAATGTCTAAAAATGTTTACGCATTTGGATTCCGTGAGGGGTATGGTGAGTTCATGGGAGATTTTATTTTTTGACACAAGTTAGTAGAATATGAGACTTAGTAAGAAAAAACAAAAACAAACAAAAAATTTCCGCTAACTTGTGCCAAAAAAAATGTCTGAATGGAGCCATTCCAGGGGGGGGGGGGGGGGGGGGGGGGGGGGGCTGGTGATCAATGACAGGGGGGGGTGATCAATGACAATGACAGGGGGGTAATCACCCATATAGACTCCCGGATCACCCCACTGGTAAGGCTCCATTCAGACGTCCGTATAATTTTTACGGATCCATGGATCGGATCCACAAAACACATGCGGACGTCTGAATGGAGCCTTACAGGGGGGCTATCAATGACAGGGGGTGACCAGGGTGATCACCCCCCTGTCACTGATCACCCCCCCTGTAAGGCTCCATTCAGACATCCGCATGATTTTTTACGGATCCATGGATACATGGATCGGATCCACAAAACACATGCGGACGTCTGAATGGAGCCTTACAGGGGGGTGATCAATGACAGGGGGGTGATCAATGACAGGGGGTGATCAGGGAGTGTATATGGGTGATCACCCGCCTGTCATTGATCACCCCCCTGTAAGGCTCCATTTAGACGTCCGTATGCGTTTTGCGGATCCGATCCATGTATCCGTGGATCCGTAAAAATCATACGGACGTCTGAACGGAGCCTGACAGGGGGGTGATCAATGACAGGGCGGTGATCAATGACAGGGGGGTGATCAGGGAGTTTATATGAGGTGATCATGGGTGATCAGGGGTTTATAAGGGGTTAATAAGTGACGGGGGGGGGGGGGGGGTGTAGTGTAGTGTGGTGTTTGGTGCGACTGTACTGACCTACCTGAGTCCTCTGGTGGTCGATCCTAACAAAAGGGACCACCAGAGGACCAGGTAGGAGGTATATTAGACGCTGTTATGAAAACAGCGTCTAATATACCTGTTAGGGGTTAAAAAATTCGGATCTCCAGCCTGCCAGCGAGCGATCGCCGCTGGCAGGCTGGAGATCCACTCGCTTACCTTCCGTTCCTGTGAGCGCGCGCGCCTGTGTGCGTTCACAGGAAATCTCGCGTCTCGCGAGATGACGCATATATGCGTGACTGTGCGCAGGGCTGCCACCTCCGGACCGCACATCTGCGTTAGGCGGTCCGGAGGTGGTTAAAGAACCAAGTCAGTTTTAGGGGTTTACATTATATAAATAGACAATTAATTCCCCATTTTAGAAATTACACTACTCAAGTTATTTAAAATCGATTTTAAAAACTTAGTTAACCCTTTGGGTGTTTCACAAGAATGAAATGAAAAGGAGATGAAAAATCCAAATTTTGATTATTTTTTTTAGGCAGATTTTCCCCAAGTTTAAATATATTTTCCTGTAACACAACAAGGGTTGACAGCCAAGCATACGTCAATATCTATTAGCCTGATTCTAAAGTTAATAGAAACACCTCATTTGTGGCCATGAACTTCTGTATGAGCACGCAGCAGGGTGCAAGGGGCAACATATGAATTTTGGACCGCAGATGTCACTGGAATAATTTTCAGACGCCATGTCACTTTTGAAGACACCCTGATGCGCCCCCTACAGTAAAAAAATTCCCCAAAACTACCCCATTTTGGAAATTACACCCCTCAAGGAATCTTTCAAGGCATGTAGTGAGCACTTAGACCCTAAAGTAGTTTTTTTGAGAATTAGGAAACACTTGACTGTGAAAATGAAAAATATTTATTTCTAGCAAAAGTAATTTTAGGCCCAAATCTTTCAATATGTGTACTGAGCACATTGTCCTCAAAAAGGTGATTCATGGAATTGGCTGTGAAAATGATTTTTTTTTTTCCAGAAAAAGATGCTTTACACCCACATTTTTTACTTTCACAGGGGGTAGCAGGACGAAATGCACCACACATTTTGTAACCCATTTTTCCCTGAATAGGGCAGCACCCCACATGTGCTTGTAGCCTGCTGTATGGGGACACAGAAGAGCTCTAGATTTAAACTGCAAAATATGAATTTTGCAGGCCTGAATTGGCAGACATGGATTTTAAGGTACCTTGCTGCATTCAGAAAACTTCTGAGGTCTCCAGAAGTTAAAACCCCCAAGAAGTGACCCCATTCTGGAAAGTGCACTTTTTAGCAAACAGGTGTCTCACAGAAGGTAGAAACACTTGTCAAAGGATTTAAAAGCACACAGCTGTGAAAATGAAAAAAATACTACTAGACCCCAATTTTTCACTTTCACAAGGGGTAAGAAGAGAAAATGCACCCAGTATGTGTTACTTATTTTCTCCCCATTCTGGAAACACCCTAAATGTGCATGTAGCCTGCTGGGCAGGTGTCGGAATTGATAAATGGTGTCCTTTCGTATTCCCTTTTGTAACAAATCTGGGCTACTTCATCTCTCCTTGAGGGTCTCATCACTGGATGACGATAGTGAAGGAGTAGAGGAATGTGGCATCCGCCTCTCCCTCACTTGCAAACTCTGTTTCAGAAGCAAGGATAGCGCATGCCTCTTCAACGGAGTACATTCTCTGGAATGAATGGGTTATTTTATTGGCGTGTGTAAGTGAAAAGTGTCAGGAGGGTGCATGTAGTGATTTAACACGTGTCGGGGAGGGGAGTGCATGTAGTGATTTAACACGTGTCGGGGGGGGGGGGGGGGGGGATAGGTGTATGTAGTGATTTAACACGTAAAAACAGCTGTTCCAGATGTTGTCGTTTTGTTAAAAGCACTGATTTATGTGGTAGTACCACAAGTCCCAGCCAACAACCAGCAGCACAGTGGGGAACAGGTCCTATCTGCAAGCAGTCACCAAGCTGGAATGGCTGCCTGCAGAGACACCAACTGTTCTTTCGGCTGCATAGCGCCGCCATTGGCTTGTTCCAGCCAATCGCAGCGCTGGGAGGGGACACATGTGTCTGGTGTCCCCTCCCTGACCTAGAAGGTGACATGGGGGGAACTGATGTAATCAGCCCCTGCAACCTCTAGCGAAACCCCCCTGCAGCACTATACCATTGCCGGCGGTGTGATGGGCTGGTCTTCACTAACCCGCTCGCTCTCAGCTAAGATGGCTGCCTGCTGATTAGAGCAGCCATCTTATTGCAGTGCGGTGACCGGAGTTTACTATGACGTACTAGTAGGCCATGTGTCGGGAAGGGGTTAAAGATCGGGCCCATTTTCATTTTTCCTCCCCACGTTCCAATAGCCAAAAAGAAGATTTTTGTAAACTCACCTGTAAAATCTCTCTTGCTTAGTTCATTTGGGAACACAGGACCGTGGGTATAGCTGATTGCTGCCACTAGGAGGCGACACTAGGCTGAAAAAAAAGAAAGACTTAGCTCCTCCCCTGCAGGATATACCCCCTTCAGCCTGGAGAGAGCGCATGTTAGTTTGTGCTCAAGCAGTAAAAACATGTGCGAAGCAAAAGAGAACACAACAAATGCCGGTGGGAGCAAACCTGAGCTGAATACCCGACCAGAAACCAACCACCACCACTAATAAATACTTGGTAGGTGCTGTGTCCTCCAATGAAGTAGGATCCGCCGATGCCTAGGAAAGCACCTGGTAGAACTTGGTGAACGTGTGCCTGGAAGGCCAAGACACTGCCTTATACAACTGTAAAGCTGATGCATGGTGGAGATAAACCAAAGAAGCGCCGATCGCTGGTCGGGTGGGCCATAACTCCCCTGGGTGGTGCCTAGTTCTGGGAGCGGAATGCCTCAGCAACTATCAAACAGATCCACCTGGAAACGGAGGTCGCCCAGTCTTTACAAGGACCTCCAGGAAAAAAAACAGGTAAGAGTCTGTACAGCAGAAACCTCAGAGGCCAAAACACATGGCTGATGGAGAGCCCGCTCTCTAGAATGCAAGGGAGAAAGACTGAAAAACCACGTTCGTGATGACGTGGAAGGCTGCGACAGAATTAGTCGGAGGAATTAATTGGAGCACTGCCTTATGTGGGTGCATGACAAGAGAAAAACGTACGTACAAGGCGCTACCAACTCCGAAATTCGCCCCCAAATTACCCACAGGTCGTTTGGATGAGGCCGGTTACCTGGCCGCAACTCTGGAAGCAGAACCAAAAATCCAAGGCCGCAGGATGCTCCTGTGGTAAATAGAAACGCTCCCTAGGAAGCGGTAAATTGGTAGATCGATGCCCCCATAGCCGTAGGGGCTTGTGGTGAGAGACCCCAAGAAAAAAATAAAAAACGCCGGAATCAGGCATGCCCAACTGCATGTCAAAGAACCAATACCTTAGAGTTAGGTAGAAGTAAAACCGATGTGAGAATTACCGGCGATGGGAAGCCTCGTCAGCGACCACATATTCAGTGTGGCAACTCTGCCAGAAGGGGCAACGAGCAGCACCAAGATGAGAGAAATATTCCTGTCGGATGGACTGCGAGGACGACTTCCAACACCCCCACGGTACCCGAGAAACCCAGTTAACGTAGGGAACAAGTAGAGCTGGGATGCCTAAGTTGTACCACACATGGCTACTGGTTAGGTAGACAGAAGGGGAAGGTGGTGAGCTCGAGGAGGGACAAGAAATAGAAAGGGTGTACCGTGCAGGAACGAAACCCCTACCAATGGTGGCAAGGCGTGACAGCCACCCGCTCTGTCTGGCGTGGAGAGACTTGTAGTCCACCCACAGAATGAGCAGTGAAAGGTACGACCACCATGACAAACATTACTCATGTCTGAAGAGAGGTAGCATTGATGGCGACACAGCATCCACTATTAGCACCCAAGTCCCGCTTATAACTAGTGGTAGACAAGTGCCATAGGGACTAAGCTACCCAGTAGAGCGCACCCGAAGCAAGGTGCTGATCAGGTAAAGCAATTATGCAATCAATCGCAAACCCCTGTGTAGCGACAGAAGGACAACAGTCGTCAAAGAAACGGTCATCATCAGTAGTATAAATGAGTAAGAGGCTAGGGGAAAGCCCCATTCCCCTCTGAGACTGGCGCTATACCGAAGTAGCCACAAAATCTAGTGGTAGTGCAATACTCCGCCTGAGGAGGAGGCCATACAAGGAGAGCCATAAATCTAATTCCATACTCCGGCTGAGGAGGCGGCCACACAGTAGAGGCCACCGATTCCTGTGCTAGAAGAATGTCACCTGACGAAGGAGCCGTGCAGTAGTAACCCTAGTGTGACGAATACCACGCCTCGTGCCCGCTTGACGTCACCTACGTCGAGCTCACGAGACGCAGTATGGTCACTTATTACCAAAGCGTGACATTACACCCTCCAGAGGAGCAGGTGAGGTCAGCTTGGTACAGTTTACACAGACACCTCTTATCCACGCAGGCACAGAGTCAACAAGCTGAGAGAGCCTTTTCACTGCCGCAGTGAAAACAGTACCGTCTCAGCCGGGGTATCTGCCACCAGCATCTCGTTTGATATAAGCCCGGTCCACTAACGGGATAATATAGGGTAAGAAACCAACCAGGGGTAGCTTATAATTAGGCCGAAACACGGACGTGGGGATACGTGATCGAGATACAAGATAGCACAAGATTAAATTATATATTTAATCGCCTTAAGGGCACACTAGATAACACAATATACACAGAATATATACAGTGGTCTGAGGTTACAGATACAGGTGACATAGGTACAACAGGGTTAAGCAGAAAAATAAGTCAGTTTACCAGATATATGATTCCTTTGGTTAGTGATGAGTTCTTAGCTGTATTCACTTCGGAGGCAGTGATGCAAGCTGGTTGCAGGTCCCTCCAAACACATTGCACGATGTGACCCCCTTTCAGAGAAAGACCCGCCTGCTTGCTGGCACAAGCCTTTTAACCTGTAGCCGGCCCCTCCCCTCCCGGCCTTTGGGAGGGGTCCACCCCTCCTCTGCCGGACTGGCTGCAAATCACCCACAAAACCCTTTAGGGTTTATAGCTCCAGTCCAGAAGGTCACAGGGAGATGTTTCTGGGACCAACGGATCCGCCTGGGTTCCGGCTACAACTAGAGTCCAAACATGGTGCCGCTATTGGGTTTCTGCGGGGAGATATAAATATCTCCCTTCCCTAGCATCCCACCCTAAAACAAAGACCATGGGCATGTTAATCGTGGCAACCGGGACACAAATATGTATCCGGTTTGTGCCTGTGATGGCCAGGCGATTCATAATTCCTTATGAAATGTAGGTGCCAACATGTCCAGGAGGTATCATTGATACTGGTAAGGGCTGATACCTCCTGCTGGGGATTTTCCTGCAGGATCCGTGCTGTCTGACTGGAGGTGTGACATGTAACCAAATGTGGCCTGCTAGGAGTTTTCTGCTATCTGGCTGTGGACTTATGGCTCAGGCCTGTGGACTTATGAATGGTAGGGGACCAAGGCCCTGTGTTTGCTCCCCCCCAGAACCGTAGTGGAGAGGGGGTGGGGGGGTGGGGAGGGAATAGTGCGGAGAATAGTCACCTAATCCGGATTACTCACCCCATCTTCATCCTCTTCTCGTCACCCCTCCTCAGCTTACCAGCAGGGTCACCTCTTAAGCAGCTGGCACCCGAAGTGGCAGGAGACTGGAATGGCAGGGGGAAGTCTCGCCGGATTCAGGTGACCCCTTGGCTATCGGGAAAGCAGGGGAGCTGGACTGCCCTGGTCCACCTTTTGTTCTTGGGGAGGTCAGGCGGAGAGGGATTCCGACACCAGCCTTGCTACCCCAGCCGGGGTAGACTGAGCTGCTAGGCGACCGTTTCCCAAAACCTAACAGGGAAAAATAAAAAATAATAAAGTACCGTATTTTTCGCCCCATAAGACGCACTTTTCGCCCCCAAAAGTGGGGGGGAAATGCCCCTGCGTTTTATGGGGTGAATGCTTACATTTTACATCACAGTCTGCGACGCTGCAGCATCACAGACTGCGATGTATGAGCTGGGAGAGGAGGGGCTGGAGTCCCCGCCGCTCACCGAAGCATTTATAAACATGAATCCTTATCCTGTTATTAAGTTTAACTAACGCTGCGCTCTCCCATGTATCCCCACAGCACTTACGAACAAGCTTCCATAGCAGGCAGAGGGGAAGGCAGCAGTAACGTCACTCACTGACATTGAGTGCCTGCTCAGCAGGCGGAGCAGGCGCTCAACGTCATTGAGTGACGTTACTGCTGCCGTCCGCTCTGCCTGCTATGGAAGCTTGTTTGTAAGTGCTGTGGGGATACAGGGGAACATGGGAGAGCGCAGCGTTAGTTAAACTTAATAACAGGATAAGGATTCATGTTTATAAATACTTCGGTGAGCATTGGGCCGGTGTATTGGGGAACACCATTATGAGGGGGGGATCTGTGGATGACATAGCAGTGTCATCCACAGATCCCCCCATAACAGCGCAATCCACAGATCCCCCCCCATAACAGCGCCATCCACAGGTCCCCCCCCCCCCATAACAGCGCCATCCACAGGTCCCCCCATAATAGTGTCATGCACAGACACTCAAATTCAAAAACCCATTCAAAAACCCATCCAAAAGCACACCTTTTGGTTAAAAATATATTTTTTCTTATTTTCCTCCTCAAAAACCTAGGTGCGTCTTATAGGGCGAAAAATACGGTAAGTAGGGAGGTCTACCTCCTACAGACACTAAGCTAAAAACTGACATGCTCTCTCCAGGCTGGAGGTGGTATAGCCTGTAGGGGAGGAGCTAAGTCTTTTTTTCAACCTAGTGTTGCCTCCTAGTGGCAGCAAGCAGCTATACTCACGGTCCTGTGTCCCCCAATGATATGAGCGAGAAACTTTTTTCTTTTTCCCGTTCACATAGCCATACGAGGGCTTCTTTCTTGCTGGACAAAATGCATTTTTTAATGCCACTAATTAATTTACCATGTCTTGTATTGGAAAACAAAGAAAAAAAATAATAATTTGTTTGTGGGGTAAAACTGTAAAACACAAAAACATTCCGCTAAGGTTTTGGGAGTTTTGACATCACAGCGTTCACTGTGCGCTAAAAATTACTTAACGTCATTATTTTGTGGCTCAAAAAGATTCCAGCGATACCAAACGTGTGAAGTCGATTCGCATAAAACTTCGTTCTAATACTGGACGGAGCAGGATTAGAATGTATTGGCTCCGATAAGCCGAAGTTATTGCTTCGCGAAGGCTCGCGTGACTTTGCGCAATAACTTCATAAATTAATTTGTACTGTAAAAAAAAAAAAACATTTCCCGAACTCTGGTTCGGTTTCAAGTGGTATCTTGGAACCGAACCAGAGTTCGGAAAATGTTCTTTTACAGTACAAATTAATAAATAAAAAAAACTGGAAGAATATATGCTGGTAAGGTATAAAAAGGAGATTTTTGTATAACTTACCAGTTAAATCTCTTTCTCGCTCTTCCTTGGGGGACACAGACCTTGGGTATAGCTCAGCTCCCTAGGAGGCGTGACACTAAGTAAAACTGTTAAGCCCCTCCTCCATCAGCTATACCCTCAGCCTGGAGATAGAGGCTACCAGTTGCGTGTCCAAGTAGTGAAAGGAAAACAACCAATAACAGGAACAACCAACCAGCAACCCAACGGGGCGCCAAACCATAACCCTGTAACCAAACACAGAAGGGTGGGTGCTGTGTCCCCCAAGGAAGAGCGAGAAAGAGATTTAACTGGTAAGTTATACAAAAATCTCCTTTTCTCGCCCATTTTCCTTGGGGGACACAGACCTTGGGACGTTCAAGAGCAGTCCAAGAAGGGAGGGACCACAAACCCAAGGCGGAACACCACCAGAGCATCAGGAAACCGCTGCCTGCAAAACCAGGCGGCCCAAAGCAGCATCCGCTGATGCATGCGTATGCACTCTATAGAACTTTGTGAAAGTGTGCAGAGAGGACCAAGTGGCTGCCTTGCACAACTGTTCAGCCGAGGCCCGATGCCTCTGCGCCCAGGAAGCACCGACTGCTCTGGTGGAATGAGCAGTGATGCCGAAAGGCGGAGCTCTGCCCTTGGCTCGATAAGCCTCAGACACCGCCAGTTTAATGAAACGGGCAATAGCCACCTTGGAGACCGCCAAACCCTTGCGCGAACCCTCCGGAACCAAAAACAGGGAGTCCGTGCGCCGAAAGGATCCGGTGACCTCCAAGTAAATCCTCAACGCCCTGACCACATCCAGACGGTGCAGTTCCCGTTCTCTGGGGTGGGAAGGAGAGGGACAGAGCGACGGAAGGACGATGTCCTCATTGATGTGAAAGGCGGAAACCACCTTTGGCAGGAAGGTCGGGACAGGCCGAAGCACAACCTTATCCTGGTGGAAGACCAGGAAAGGGTCGGAGCAAGAAAGAGCCGCTAACTCCGACACCCGTCGGAGAGACGTGATGGCCACAAGAAAGATGACCTTGCAGGACAGAAGACGAAGGGAGACTTCCCGTAAAGGCTCGAAGGGGGCGGATTGGAGCGCCGAGAGCACCACATTCAGGTCCCAGGAAGGAACTGGAGGGCGGTACGGCGGAACAGAGTGAGCCACCCCTTGTAAGAAGGTCTTAATGGGCCCTAGAGGGGCCAGGGGACGCTGGAGAAGAATAGACAGCGCCGAAATCTGTCCCTTCAGAGAACTGAGGCTCAGCCCCAGGTCCAGACCCGACTGGAGGAAGGACAGGAGTGTGGGAAGGGAGAATCGGAGAGGAGGGATGCTCCGGGACTCACAGAACCCCAGATAGGACCTCCAAACCCGATAGTAGATCCTAGAGGATACAGGCTTACGAGCACGGATCATGGTGCGGATTACGTCCGCGGAGAAACCCCGTCGCGTTAAGACGGCGGTCTCAATAGCCACGCCGTCAAACGTAGCGAGCCTAAATGCTCGTGGAAGATCGGTCCCTGAGAGAGAAGGTCTTCCCTGGAGGGCAGTGGCCACGGTGCGTCTGCCAACAGCAACATTAGGTCGGCGTACCAAGACCGGCGGGGCCAATCCGGGGCGATTAAAATCGCGGGAACGCCCTCTGCCGCGATCCTCCGAAGAACCCGTGGCAGGAGGGGAAAAGGAGGAAAGACGTACAGAAGGGAGAATTCGCGCCACGGAAGGACGAGCGCGTCGGCGCCGTATGCCTTCGGGTCCCGTGCCCTGGCCAGGTATAGGGGGACCTTGTGGTTGAATTTGGAAGCCATGAGGTCCACGTCGGGGCGACCCCAGCGAAGACAAAGGGCTTCGAACACCTCTGGGTGCAGGGACCATTCTCCCGGGTCGATGGTGGACCGGCTGAGGAAATCCACCGCCCAGTTGTCCACCCCCGGGATGTAAATCGCAGATAAGGCCGGCACGTGCGTCTCCGCCCAGAGGAGAATGAGGGACACCTCTTGCATTGCTGCAGCGCTGCGAGTGCCTCCCTGATGGTTTATGTATGCCACAGCCGTGGCATTGTCCGATTGGATCCGAACAGGGTGGCCCTTCAGTAGATGGGTCCAGTGTCTGAGGGACAGAAAAATCGCCCTCAGTTCCAGAATATTGATTGGAAGTCTGGACTCCGATAGAGACCAAACGCCCTGGACGGACCGGGGAGGGAAAACCCCCCCCCACCCCCGTAAGCTGGCATCGGTGGTAATCACCAGCCAGTTCAGTGGGAGGAAGGACTTCCCCCCTTAGAGGGATATGCAACCACCAGCTGAGGGAAGCCCGAGCCAGGGGAGGCAGAAGAAAGGTCCTGTCCAGACTCCCCGGTGATTTGTCCCAGGCCGACAGAATTGCCCTCTGAAAGGTGCGGGATCGGAATTGTGCGAACGGCACCGCTTCGAAACAGGCAACCATCTTTCCCAACAACCGCATGCTGGATCTGAGGGAAGGGCGGCGATGACGGAGGAGACTGTGAACCGACCCGCGAAGGGCCAGACGCTTGTCCGACGGGAGGCGGACCTCCGCCAACTCTGTATCCAGGAGCATCCCCAGGAAGATCAGCCGTCTGGAGGGGATAAGGGAAGACTTGGGGTGGTTGATAACCCAACCGAACCGCGTCAGGGTCTCCAGGGTGAGGTCCACACTGCCGGATGCCTGAGAGAAGGAGGGTGCCTTGACCAGGATGTCGTCCAAGTATGGGAGAAGAAAAACACTTCTTGAACGTAGAAGGGCCAAGACAGGGGCCAGGACCTTGGTGAACACCCGAGGAGCCGTCGCCAGACCAAAGGGAAGGGCGACGAATTGGAAGTGATCGTCCCCCACCGCGAAGCGCAGGAAGCGGTGATGACATGGAGCAACCGGAACGTGGAGGTATGCATCCTGAATGTCGATCGAAACCATGAAATCCCCTCTTTCCAGGGAGGCCACTGCGGACCTGAGAGACTCCATCCGGAATCTCTGTAGTCGGAGAAAACGGTTCAGGCGTTTTAGGTCCAAGATCGGTCGCACTGAGCCTTCCTTCTTGGGAACCACAAAGAGGTTCGAGTAGAACCCCCTGAACCTTTCCGTCGGAGGCACGGGGGCGACGACACCCTTGTCCATTAGAGAGCGAATAGCCGCGAAGAAGGCGGCCGCTCGTACGGGATCCCGCGGAGGACGGGATCGGAAGAAACGGTCTGGCGGAATGGACGCAAATTCGATCTTGTATCCGCAAGATACAATCTCGAGCGCCCATGCGTCTGAGATGTGGGCCCGCCATACGTTCCTGAACAGGAGAAGGCGGCCCCCCACCCGGGTGGGTGGGGGCGCACCTTCAGGCAGAGGGCTGCTGGCCTGTGGGAGCCCGTGCAGGCTGGGACTTGCGCCAGGTAGGTTGCGTCCGAAAAAACGGCTTCTTGCGCCTATCTTGGACTGGGCCAGAGGAAGAAGAACTGGCCGCGGGTCTAGACCCGGTGGTCTTGCGAAAGGACCGAAACCGGGACGAACCAGCGCGACCACGGGGGGCGCCCTTTGGCCTGGACTGGGGGAGGAGAGTACTCTTCCCACCCGTGGCCTCTGATATAAGTTCGTCCAGACGGGTCCCGAACAGGCGGGAACCCGTAAATGGTAGGCCGGCCAAAGAGCGTTTGGAAGCGGCGTCCGCCGCCCAAACCTTCAGCCAGAGTTCCCTCCTGACAGAAACTGCCAGGGCAGAGGAACGGGCAATGAGGGCACCCGCATCAAGGGAGGCCTCACAGACGAATTTTCCGGCCTGAACAATTAGTTGGGCTAAGGAGCGGAGGTCCTGAACAGGGACGTCCGACCCTAACTCCCGTTCCAGTTGCAAACCCCATTCAGAGACCGCTTTACCAACCCAGGCGGAGGCAAAGACCGGTCTAAGGGCCGAACCAGAGGCAGTAAATATGGCCTTGGAGAGGGATTCCGTACGACGGTCCTCAACAGACTGGAGGGAAGATCCGTCCTGTACCGGAATAGTAGTGCTTTTGGACAGGCGAGCCACGGGAGGATCAACCTTAGGCGGGGATGTCCACGTGGTCACAGAATCCGCTGGAAAGGGATAGCAAATGTCCAGCTTTTTGGGTGTAATAAAGCGGACGTTAGGCCGGGTCCAAGCCTTGGATACCACAGAAGAAAAATCAGCGTGTATGGGAAAAACCTTGGAGGCCTGTCTGGGGCGGAGAAAGGACACGCCGGCCTGTTCGGAGCTGGGGGGGGTCATCGTGTATCTGAAAGGTATCGCTAGCGATAAGATGCCCCACCGCGGACGCCAATTTGGACGGAAGCTCTGAGTCCATGTCCACGTCCGAATCCGCCAGTTCTCCCTCAGAAAGCGTATCCCTTTGAGAGGATAGACTCGACTGAGCTCGCACGCATGGCGGAGAGAGCGAAGCATCTGGAGAAGATGTGCGCTCAACCCTTGAACGTTTCTGAGTATGCCGGGCCCTGGAAGATTCGCTGGGAGGCAGGGAACCAGTGGGGGCGGCAGAAACGGTAGTCCCAGCGGGTGCGACAGGGATTGTGGCAGCCTGCGGGAGAGGCGGTCTATCCACGAGACGGCCCACTACGTGTGTAAGGCTTTCCACTGCCTGAGACAGAGACCTAGCCCAGTCAGGGGGTTCAGAGGCACCGGGGGTCGCAGCGGGAAGCGGGCCCTGCATCGGGGCCTGACATGCAAGGCAATGCGGCTCAGATTGTCCACGCGGAAAAAGTTCCTTACAGGCGGTACAGGCATGGTACCAGGGTTTGGGGGCACCCGTGGGATCTGACATGCTGAAAGGTGGTTGTACTCTAATACAGAGACCACAAAGGGTTATAGCAGCTATGACCAGGAGGGTTAGGAGAGGGTTAACTGTCCTACCAGTGCCTCAGAAGAACGTCAGGAGTAGAGATGGAGCAGATCAGCAGCAGCAGAGAGCAGCAACAGCAGTGAGCCAGCAGATAGCGCCCACAGAAGCCGAGCGATGTACACAGGAGTTTAGAGTCCCCCACCGTGTCTCAGCTTCCTGTCAGGAGTGAGGAAGCGCGGGAAATCTCAGCAGAATCGCGGGGAAAACAAGCTCCGCCCCCTCCAGCGCTTGCTCCGCCCCCAACAGGACGCGCGCGTAAGCCACGCCCCCTGCTGCCGAAAATGCTCTCAGGGCTAAGAAGAAGCCAGATGCCAGAAAATAAAGGGCCCGCAGGCCCCTGGAGTGCGGCGATTTTCCCAGGTGGGTGACCCTCTGCCACCAAGTCCCCTGTTTCGCCGAGAAACAAGCTCCACCGCGATCTGCCCATGTCGGGCATAAGCCCCGCCCCCCGATCGGAACGGAGCGGGCGGCGGCGGGAAGGGAGAGAGGGAGAGAGAATGCCGGGCTGAAGAAAGCAGCGTGGGGGGAACGGCGTGGAGGAAGGCGGCCCCCCTGCTGAGGATAACCTGAGGGGAGCTGGGGAGGGTCTGCTTGAGCGCTCAGAATAAGCGACCACGGGTGCCCCCCTTACCCAGAGGGGTAGGTGCTGCAAATAGGGACGGGGTATGGGCTGGAATAGCCATCTCACCGAACGACGTCTTCACCCTCAGTTCCTTCCAGCAGGGTCGCCCCTTCAGCCACTGGCACCGCAGTGGCAGGAAGCTGGTAGAGGGGCTTGGCGTGCGGGCGACCCCCTAGCTGGCGGGATGTAGGGGAGCCATTGCTGCCCAGATCCTCCTATTGCTTCTGTGGGGGAGGCAGCAGTGCAGATAAATTGGCACTGGCGCAGCTCAACCCCGGGAGAGCAGAGAGGTCCATGCGTCTCTGGTATCCCTAGGAAAAAGTAAAATAACAAAATTAGAAAAATAAAATATCAAGGAGAAAACAGCCCTGCAGTAGCAGGGAGTGTCTTGCCTCCTTGGACACTAAGCTAAAACTGGTAGCCTCTATCTCCAGGCTGAGGGTATAGCTGATGGAGGAGGGGCTTAACAGTTTTACTTAGTGTCACGCCTCCTAGGGAGCTGAGCTATACCCAAGGTCTGTGTCCCCCAAGGAAAATGGGCGAGAAATAAATAAATAAATAAATCTAATTCTTTCTATTTGTTGGAAACGGATCTGCAATTGCGGATGACATATTGATGCATTCCGCATGTCATCCACATTTTTGCGGACCTATTGACTACAATGGGACCACGGACCGCATTTTGCGGACAATAGTAGGGCAAGCTCTATTTTATTTTTACTTTTTGCGGATCCGCATAAAGGATCGGAACAACCGATGAATACTGTCTGCATTTTTTGCAGGGCCATTGAAATGAATGGGTCCGCATTCCGTTCCGCAAATTTGCAGAACAGATGCGGATTACAAATTACTGACCTGTGGATGGACCCTAAAAGGAGAGCATTACGAGGAACACATCTTGGATGTGGCTCACTCAACTTCAGAACTATTAGGACACCGCATCACATCAGAAGGTCTGTTTGCGACCACAGTAACGAACTGTAATTTTTATTGGTATCATTTTTGTGATATGTATGACTTTTTGATCACTGGGTGGACCTAATATCTTTATTTTTGTATGTAAAATGGTGAAAGGTGATGATTTAAACTTAATATAGTGGTGCTTTTTAAAACGTTATTTAATAACTATTAGCCTCCTTAGGGGGCTAGGACATGAGATCTCTTGGTCCCTTCTCCTAGTCACCCTAATAGAGATCTATTAGGGCGAATAGGATTTTGTACACTGTGCATGCTGAGCAGTTCAGCATTAAGATTGCCATGGCAGGCCTGGAAGGCTTCAGCAGCGGGGGCTCCGATCGGAAGACAGAGGGTTCCGCAACTCTCTGCCTAACTCCACAGGTGTTGCGATTAGCGCTGATCGTGGCGTTAAATGACAGGTGTGGTGGGTTATAGCAGAGACCCGCTCCATACAAATGTGGTCGCATATTGCCGTACAGCATTATGCGTTAAGTGGTTAAGGACCTGAAACATGACACACCAGAGACACCTATGTGCATGCAGATCATGTTGGAGTATCTGCTCCTCGTCAGTACACAGCAGGTTCTGGTCATCTCTAAACCTCTTACCGGCAGCCACAGGGACACCTGAATTCTGCCACCTTCTGACATCTCAATGACAATTTAAAGGGATTCTGTCACCTCGTTTTCGGTTATAGAGCTGCGGACATGCACGACTAGATCGCCGCTAGCATGTCCGCAATATACCTGTCCTATAGGGCTGTGTCCTTTTATTTTGTTTAAAAAATGATTTTAGAGATATGTAAAATGAGCCCTGTAAGGTGCCCAAGGGGCTGTACGAACCTTCCTGGTGCCCAGCCAAGCCCCCTGTAAAGGAGCCCAGAACCGCCTAGGTCCTCCGAATCTCCTCCCCTCAACACAGTAAGATTGCCGTAATCTCGCGATGCGCAAGCTCGCGCATGCACAGTGCTGGTATAGTGTTCCTTCCCTGTGCTGGCATCAGCCTCAGGGAAGGAACTGTGCATGCTCGAGCAATCTAACTGTGAAGAAAGGAGGAGATTCGGAGGACATAGGCGGTGCTGGGCTCCTTCACAGGAGGGCGTGGCTGGGCAACAGGAAGGTTAGTGCAGACCCTTGGGCACCTTTCAAGGCTCATTTACATATCTCCAAAATCATTTTTTAAACAAAATAAAAAAGGACACAGCGCTATAGGACCGGTATATTGCGGACATGCTTGCGACGATCTAGCCTTGCATGTCCGCAGCTCTATAACCGAAAACGAGGTGATAGAATCCCTGTAAGAAAAAATAAAGTTGACCATAACCTCATAAAAAGAGCCATAATTTGCGACCAGTTATAAGACAAGAACATAAAGCTCACCTTCAAAGTTGAAGAATTCAGGAGGTTCCTTAAGAATCCAGAACTGTTACTGCTCATAGGAGAAAGAATTGAGCTACTGAATGGCTGCAACGCGGAAGCTGGCTTTCCGAAACTAGCAAAAGAGGGTAGTGCTTTGTTTTCCGTTTTCAGTGCAGATGTGAAGAGGTTATCTGCAGGAAGATCCGAATAAACACTTGAGGACCCAGACAGAAGAGGTCACTGAAGCATCACACTAAAACGTCTACTTTAATAAAACTGCACTTTAAATAGACCCCAACATAACTTGTATATATATATATTTTTACTTTTAGCATGTCATAAGCTTAGCTTCACTCTGTCAGACCATCACTGCAATCAGAGAGGGAAGGTGGAGTGAGTAAGTCAATTACAGCATCACACGTTAAACTAATAAAAGCAGTCATCTTCTGTAGACATCTCTAACATACCATACTGTTATCCCAATTCTACAAATTTACTATTATACTAGCAGATCACATCTTCCCCTCACAGGAGCATTAAACTGACAATGCATTCCTATCTATATAGGAGTTTTATATCTTTGCGCTGACTGCTACAGAAGAACTATTTTGTATTAGATTCTCGATGGTACAGGACTGCCGAAATTATCTCTTTTTGGCGCTAGCTTCCCTCTACTGCCTGACGTACCTTTGTTTTCCTTCTTCACATTTGTGTTGGGAAGATTGGTTAGCCAACTCAAAGGCCCAGGGAGGGAAGATGAAGGCGTTTTGCTATTAGCCATCAATGGATCCTGTGCAGGTAAATTGCTCGGCTGCGGAGATCCGTTTGTGGATTCAGAGCTAGAAGAAGTCTGTGAACGGAATATCAGTTATGAGAAACTACGCAATTCTCAACCAGCACACAAGGCCGACAAAAAAATAAATACCTGTTTTGGCTCTTCCTTCACAACCGGTCTAGGTAAAGGCTTTTGGTGTTTGTTGGAACATAGACAATTTGACTTTATTCCCCACTTCCCCCTTACAGAGTGGACAACATCCCCGACATCATACAGAGCTGGAAAAGAGACCACATTAACCCTGTAAGGACCAGATACATTTTTGGCTTTTACAATCCTATCATCCATAACTATTTTTACATCTACATCTCTCTTCAGGGCCTTGTTTTTGCAGGAAAGTTGCAGATTTTTTCAAACATTACTTTGAGGTGCATACAAACTAATGATTAAAGGGGTTCTGTAGTTCTTTTAAACTCCGGATAGATCATCAGCATCTGATTGGCAGGGGTCCGACACCCGGGAACCCCTGCCGATCAGCTGTTTGAGAAGGCAGTGGCCTTCTCTCGTTTCCCTCAGGCCCAGTGACATCACGACTAGTATCACTGGCTGAGTGGGTCTAAGGGCTCTTTCACACTTGCGTTCTTTTCTTCCGGCATAGAGTTCCGTCGTTGGGGCTCTATGCCGGAAGAATCCTGATCAGTTTTATCCTAATGCATTCTGAATGGAGAGAAATCCGTTCAGGATGCATCAGGATGTCTTCAGTTCTGGACCGGAACTTGCCGCAAGGCCGGATCCGGAATTAATGCCCATTGAAAGGCATTGATCTGGATCCGGCCTTAAGCTAAACGTCGTTTCGGCGCATTGCCGGATCCGACGTTTAGCTTTTTCTGAATGGTTACCATGGCTGCCGGGACGCTAAAGTCCTTGCAGCCATGGTAAAGTGTAGTGGGGAGCGGGGGAGCAGCATACTTACCATCCGTGCGGCGCCCGGGGCGCTCCAGAGTGGCGTCAGGGCGCCCCAAGCGCATGGATCACGTGATCGCATGGCATGGCATGTCATCTATGTGCATGGGGCGCTCTGAAGTCATTCTGGAGCGCCCCGGGAGCCGCACGGACTGTAAGTATACCGCTCCCCCGCTCCCCACTACTACTATGGCAACCAGGACTTTAATAGCGTCCTGGCTGCCATAGTAACACTGAACGCATTTTGAACGGCGTGTAATTCCGGCAAGTGGAGTACACACCAGATCCGGACAACGCAAGTGTGAAAGAGGCCTTAGCTCTGCTCACTTGAATGGAGCTTAGCCCCGCCAAGTGATACTAGTTGTGACGTCACTGGGCCTGCGGTAAACAGCGAGAAGGCCGTAGCTCTAATGCCAGCACTGCCGCCTTCTCAAACAGCTGATTGGCAGGGGTCCCGGGTGTCGGACCCTCGCCGATCAGATGCCGATTATCTATCCAGATGATAGGTCATCAGTTTAAAAGAACTGCAGAACCCCTTTAATGCATCCGCAGACTGTCGCTTCTCCTCCTCGGCAAGAGCTGATCTGATCTCTAGTTCCCTGACC
Organism: Bufo gargarizans; assembly: GCF_014858855.1. NCBI lineage: Eukaryota > Metazoa > Chordata > Amphibia > Anura > Bufonidae > Bufo > Bufo gargarizans. Next base: position 66,276,108 of record NC_058080.1, read on the forward strand.
AAGATGTCACAGAACTAGATATAAAGCTGCAGAGGAAAAAATAATAATTTTTAAAATTTTGAATAAAGACCAAATTAAAATTTTTTAACCTCAGATAAGAACGCAATAATAATAGAAATACTCCAGGAGTCTATAGCCTTTAAATCTTTTTTTGTTTTAAAAGTGATGTAGAAGGACTATATGACGTTATAGCCTGCACACCTAAAAGGGGAGGCTTATACTTGGCGATCACAATGCGAAGGCTACTGGAGGAGAGACAAAGTGCTGCCGTCTGCAAAGCAGAAGTAAGTTACCTTTTCCCAATCTCTAGGAATCAAACTCTCTTCTAATCCTAGCCACTTATATAAAAATAACTTTTGTCCCTTGCTCCAAGAGATCTCCAAAATTCTAGCTTCCTGGCCTACCCCATATATCTCATGGTTCGACTGCAAAAATATAGCCAGATGCCTCATATGGCCGAAAGTAACCAATCTGCTACAAGCATTGCCCATATATATCCCTACTACCTTTTATACTAAACTGAATCTGATCATCTCCAAATATATATGGAATTTGAAGAAACCAAGAATAAAATATGCTACACTACAGCTTCTGCAAAAATATGCTGGAATAAGTCTCCCTGCACCAATTTTTTTTTGTTAAAGTTGTACATCTGTACAGAGTAGTGGATTGGGTTAGGAAACTCCCCCACAGACTCTAGGTTCCTATTGAAGAGGACATTCTATGATATCCAGCTGGCCTAACATCCTGCATAATACATAATAATCTTATCTCTGAAACCAGGAGGATATGGAATTCGGGTGCAGTACGTGCATGATGCTCTCCTTTTCCATCCCCCTACTCCAGGTCAAGGATTTACTGTATAGTGCTGATGTCGATTACAACAGAACTATACCAAAGGAGATAAAATTCAATTGTTCCACTATTAACTCTATTCTAGTAGATGGGACGTTTCCCTCTGTCACGGCTTTGAATGAGCAACTTGGCTGTTCACTTGTATCTCCTTTAATGTATAATAAAATAGCTCTCTTTTAAACAGCTCATACAGAAAAAAAAAGACTTAGAAAATCAGTAACAAAATTCAAGACTATTGTATCCCAACTTAAAACGCACCGGAAAGTATTGTCGACTACAAAGTAAACTATTGCTTGCCCCACCCACCTGAGAAACTCCCCTGCATAAAGCGTGGGAAGAAGATTTAGGCAAAGTATTCACAGACGAAGATTTGGGTAAAAGGTTTCTAGCTCTTAAGCAATCCAGTTATAAAATTTTAACTAGATCGCACCACGGTTATACTAAACTAATTATAGTCCCAACTGCTGGAGATGCGGACAACAGGTGGGCACATACTTCCATTTATGGTGGACATGCCCACTTACAGCTACATATTGGTCTTATGTCCTTTCACAGATTAAGGCCTCTTTCACACGGGCGAGTATTCCACGCGGGTGCAATGCGTGAGGTGAACGCATTGCACCCGCACTGAATCCTGACCCATTTATTTCTATGGGGCTGTGCACATGAGCGGTGATTTTCATGCATCACTTGTGCGTTGCGTGAAAATCGCAGCATGCTCTATATGCTATGTTTTTCACGCAACGCAGGACCCATAGAAGTAATTGGGGCCGCGTCAAAATCGCAAGCATCCGCAAGCAAGTGCGGATGCGGTGCGATTTTCACGCATGGTTGCTAGGTGACTATTGGGCTGGGGACCCGATCTGTATTATTTTCCCTTATAACATGGTTATAAGGGAAAATAGCATTCTGAATACAGAATGAAAAGTTAAATAGTGATGGAGGGGTTAAAAAAAAAAAAATAATAATAATTAACTCACCGAGTCCACTTGATCCCGTAGTTGCGGATCTCTGTCTTCTTATGTAATGTTGAGCTGCCGGCTAAGGACCTGTGGTGACGTCACATCACATGATCCCTCACCATGGTGATGAACCATGTGATGAGCACAGTGACGTCAAAGGTCCTATTCCTGTGCACAGCAAAAAAGACGACAGAAGAGATGCCGGCTGCGCGATCAAGTGGATTAAGGTTAGTTAAATAATTTTTATTTATTTTTTTAACCCCTCCAGCTCTATTGTACTATGCATTCTATATTAAGAATGCTATTATTTTCCCTTATACCATGCTATAAGGGAAAATAATACAATCTACAGAATACCTAACCCAAACTTCTGTGAAGAAGTTCGGGTACCAAACATGCCGATTTTTCTCACGCGCGTGCAAAATGCATTACAATGTTTTGCACTCACGCGGAAAAATCACGCATGTTCCCGCAACGCACCCGCACCTTTTCCCGCAACGCCCGTGTGAAACCAGCCTAAACTTATCGGTGGAACGAATCTTGCTTTGCTCCCGGAGATTTGCCTGCTATATTTATTCCCCGAGAGGCTCCCCAAACATATATTGAAACTCATAAAACACCTCCTGGCCGCTGCTAGAATTTTAGTCCCTACCTATTGGAAGTCAACCTCCCCTCCAACACTCAGACAATGGTCAGATAAGGTGGACTCTTTGTTCCGCCTAAAGGAATTAGCAAGCTGGGAGACCAAGACACACACCTCCTCTGAAAATATATGGTATCCTTGGGCTAACTGGGGGGTGATAGTAATGCATATAGGAGAGAGATTCTTCTACTTACTTGCCCTCCGATCATCAGATACCTACAACATTTCCTCACTCTTTTCTTGTTAGTCTACAGATTTAAGAATCCATTGGTAGAGAGACCTCTTGGAGTAGCTCTTATCCATCCATCCCCCCCCCCCCCCGCCCGTTTTCCTCGTCTTTCCTTTCCCTTTATCTCCCTTTTAGTACTTAATGTTTTTGTTTAATACTGTTTATCTCCACTTACTGATTTAATGGCATGTGATGTATGTATGTCTCAATTTACTTACAAGAAGTTATTCTGCCTGAATGAGGATACTATTTTGGCATCTATTGATGTAGAAGCTTTATATAGCTCCATCCATCCATCAAGAGTTTGGTCCGAGAGCAGTGGGGAGCTTCCTATCTACAAGAAATGTAGCACTATCTGCACACAATAAATTTGTCTTGGACCTCCTGGAGTTCAACCTGATGTGCAACTTTTTCATCTTCAATGACCGACACTACCACCAGCTCAGGGGTACCGCAGTGGGGAGCCCATGTGCGCCGGCATATTGAAATTTACTCCTGGGCTGGTGGAACGCAAACTGTCTGGTCAGATGATCTCAGCCACTGGCATGATAACATTGGCCTTTGGCCGAGATTCATTAATGATACTTTTGTGCTATGGCGGGGAACCAAGGACTCCTTCAATAACTTTGCCGAGACCATCAATGAGAATGACTTAGGCCTAAGATTCACTTCTACATGTGATTCTAACACTATCCCATCTTTTGATGTGCAAATAGAAAGGGGACGGAATAACTCAATTAGCACCACTATATTCCGTAAAAAAACAGCGACAAATAGTCTGCTGAAATGGGAGAGTGCACACCCCTATCCGCTACGCAAAGGGATACCGAAAGGACAATATATGAGAATGCGACGCAATTCTTCAAACATGACTAATTTTAAGAAACAAGCAAACGACTTGAGGGCAAGGCTCAGAGAAAGGGGATACCCGGATGGAATCCTCAGAACTGCGTTTGAATCGGCCTTTGCGTCCAAAAAAGACACACTACTAGTCCCGAAAAATTATGAGACTACACAAAAACAAGTGATAAGAATTATCGGAATGTTTGATAATGCACATGAACATGTTAGACAGATAATAACAAAACACTGAGACATATTATATGACGACCCGGACCTTCGGGAGGTTATTGGTCCCCGCCCACAGATTACATATAGACGGGGGCGCAGTTTGAGGGACAGGCTGCTTCATAGCCATTACCAGGCCCCAGTAAGAGAAGGATGTTTGCTTACACGACGCCCAGTGGGCATGTTCAAGAGCGGAAAATGCGTAGCATGTAGTCAAATGAGGACAGCAAAAGAATTCACATGTTCAAAAACAGGCATGAATATAAAATAAAGGACTTTACTAATTGCCAGACAACAGGGGTAATCTATCTAGCACAATATAGGTGCCCATTAGACTACATAGGAATACTGAAAAGGGAACTGAGACGACGTATTCGGGATCACTACAATGACATTACAAATTAAAAAGATACATCTGTGGCAAGACATATGAATGCAGTACATGGAGGATACACCCACAGCATTAAGTGTATTGGAAATGAACACATTCTACAAATGCAGAGGAGGGGACTGGGATAATAAGATCCTGAGGCAAGATGGATCTTCAAAATGCAATCAATCGCACCTAATGGATTAAATGAGACCCTTTCCGTTAAGCCATTTTTATAATCTAGTATAGGGGTGCATATGCTTAAATGGCAATCCCGAGGACCATGGAACATAAGTAATGTGAATTAAACTAATGCTGAAGACTATATCCTAACACTATCTATATAAATTATGATGGATATAGTACTCCATGTGTAACATGTGATTACATACGAGTCTGCTACTGAGTAAATATAGCACCCAGAATGGGAATGTCAATGCTGTTTAATAAGGAACATCAAGATAGTGATCAAGATGACTATATTAGCGCACACAACTTTATACAAGTGATAATCTTGTGGGAATAAATCGGTAAATGTCCAGCTGTGTCCATAGGATCGTAGCAATGACTAGCATAGAAGTGATCGTCACAGTGAGAGGATACAATGCTGTGACTAACAGTAATGCCGCATTACACTGAATGACTACAACATCCAGCTGTCTCACGTAAAAGCGACATTAAACACTTCTCCCTATAGTCCTACAACACCAGAGCGCTCTGCAGACCAATGCAGTAGCAATAGAAGAAATGCCCTTCTAGACTCTGCAAGTGTCAGATTGAGCTGCTGTTCATTGCAGCGGAGAATCTGACAGGGAGAGGAGGAGTGCCAGCCGGGGATGCGCTGGAAGGTCCCCATAGTAAGAGACCCGCCCTCTGTGCGCCATGTCCGACTAGAGGCAGGAGCAGGGAGCGAGATCGTGATGAGGTAAGCATCACATAATCCGCCCCACGATGGTGACACAGGCAGGAAGAAGAGGTCCTATGTATTTATAAGGAAGGCAATGTAGCAATTCTGTTGCCACTGCCATTATCCTGAAAAACACACAGACTAGAGACTGCTTCCTGAGGAGCCCGTTATCAATGCGAAAAAGCTATGACTGTAAGGGAAAGACTGTAGTATTGCAAGGGAGCAGCTTACTACACTGACCCCCGCCATAAGTGTAAATAAGAGACCTGGCTACCTAACCCTTATTTAGCTACATTTTAGTATTACCACAGGAGGTTTTAAATAAATTAAAAGTTATTTTTTTTATCTTTGTTAAGGCGCACTCAGATTAAGTTCAATATTCAGTAAGCCGTGATTGAATATAGGTAATGCCAAGACAGAGCAGAAATTCTATCAGTATTGTTTAATAAGTTATTCTTTATGCCTCAGTATTAAGCTGTACGGTTTAGAATCTATATACTTCTTCTTCAGGTCCCAAGACTAGAATGACCACTTCTTTTGTGGTCGTTAATGCAAGATGTATGCAGATATGAAATTTGCTGTTTTTGTTCTTTAATATTTTCGCAATAAAAAGAACCTTGAAAATAAAAGAAATAAGTTACCTTTTCCCGGGACGATCTGAGTTGGCATGAGATTGTCAGGCTCATGTAACTGCCCTTTAACGCACTTCAGCCAAGAGAATACGTCTGCTCCATCATTACCTTTAACCGAGGGGAGGAAGGGGAAAAAAACAAATGATAAATGAACAGTGCCAAGCAGGAATTGCAAATAGCAGTAAGAAAAGGGTAAAATGATAAAAGCAAATGAGCGAGAATATTGGATTTTGGAACTTACCGCTGCTCATACTCTTCTTTTTCATTCGGTGACAGTCTACACACACGCCAAAGCCACATTTAGGACAAACCCAATGGAGATTGAAGATGGTTGTGTCACAGACATCACACATTTCCCGCACGCCACGTACTGCACGTTTCCAGGCCACTTGTTCTGCAGGAAACAAATAGGTTAAACAAAACAGAATGGTCACAGAAAGTCTGGAGTTTTCAGCGCTGTCAGCACAAGGTTCTTACTTTGTGGATCTACAGAAGCCATAACATCCTTTTCGGACAAGATAAGCTTACAAAACTGGTCTCCTATGTTCGCCAGAATGTACTTTGCGGTGTCAAGGTCCAAATCCACAACTCTGCTCACTAAAGGAAGCCACAAGTTTATTGCTTCAGCATCGTACTTATTAGGAGTCAGGAAGCCACCTTCCCGCAGTAATCCATGCTTATTGAAGAATAACCTAGGAGCAAAAGAGGAGATGTAGTGTTTCAGACAGTGGTGGACATTTTATTTTTATTTTTATTAACACTAAAGCTGAAAATTCTGCTTCTTAATAAATTTTTATTTAGCAGCTCGAGCTCCATCTTCATGATACAGAGCGCCAACAGCCCAGCACAGATTTAAAACCTAACATCTTGACACTTGTAGCCACCACCTGAGGGAGCCTAAATGTTTTGTACCAAGATATAAAACTAATACCCCTATTCATAAGACAGCAGCAATCAAGCACGTGTGGTCCAGCACCATTCATTCTCTATGGAAATGGCAGAGATAGTACAGACTTTGCCATCTCCAGCAGACCAACAGAGAATGAATGGAGCAGTAGCACGTACATATTTGACCCAGGGGCTGGACTAGCACCGATCTGAAGCTTTATCACCATCTTGTGGATATGGGATACATTTTATTTCTTGTTACAACCCATTAATGCATACTGGTCTACAATGAACACAACATACAACGGTATGCCGTAAGCTTGAAGTCACCCCTCAAAAAACAGCTACAGGTAGCCTGACTCAGTGGTGCCTTGGAGCGCTATGGATTGAAGCTGACTAGGGACATCATCTGCGTGGAGTTTGCGCGCTTTCCCAGTGTTTGTGTGGGTTTCCGGTCATGGAAATTGACCCTGGTGGGGTTGAGTGTCTATATAGCAGCCCCCACCACACAATTACCCCTGCTGTAAACTTCAGCTACCAAACGACAGACGGGGATTACCCTTACCTCCGGAAGTGAAAGAAGCGGCAGAAAACTGCAGCATCTCGCTGTTCTTTGCTGCGTCCAAATCGGTCCAGACGGCATTCTCGACACTTGTGCAAATGGGGAGCAATGTCATTGCAAGAGCCGTCCTGCACAAAGCAATCACCACTTGCCTGGAGCCTCTTTAGCTTCTGTGAGTCCAACAATACAGATCTGGGATATGTGACTGCAAACAAGGGAACAAAGTCTAATAAGTAATCAACTAGAACAAAGTATATTCATTCTGTATGCAATCCATTGTGTCACAATCAGATTTACTTTAAAGTGTCAAAGAGAATAAGTAATACGTATTTTATGCCTACTTACCCCCATCATTTTTAATGGGACTCTTGTGGGGAGCAACTTCTATTTTGTTGGGTTTTGGAACAGAAATTATGTTTGGTGGCTTAGAGTTTAATTCAGTTTTCACGGGTGGTAAATCACCCGCAGGTTTGGTCTCGGTCGTTGCACCAAACACACTCGGCGGCTGCCGCGTTAAGTTTTTACATGGCTCAAAACTTCCCGGCCGCGGAGAGTCTTTCACCGTCAAGGTGTTCTTCTCAGGAAGTCGTTCCACAGAAAACTCAAAGCCCTTCGGAAACACAGTTGAGGGTTTTGTTAAGGCAGCAAAGAAGTTTTCGGATTTCTGTCCGTTGCCGCCATTGGCCCAGGATGAAAAGGCTGATTCGAAAGGGCTGGACTGATCTGTCAGGCCAAATCCTAGACCCTTTCCTTGCGACATTGTGGCGCTGAGAAACAAGTTTTGCTCCTCCCCTTTTCCATCACTGTTCAGCATGGAGGATGTTTCACTTGGCAAGTTTTGAGAACACTTCCTGAAAGGCAACAAATGTGATTACTAGCCTATAAATAAATATAATGACTTGATCCCACCAGGGCTGCAGGAGCAGGCATGGCTGTGACGTGCTATCCCAGGCTTTAGAGGAGCAGTAATGTGCTGCCTGCGCCGCTATGCAAGGCTTTAGCAAATCTACAGGATGTTATAAATCAGGAGGAGCCGAGCAGAATGATGCATGGTTTTGGGGGAAATATTTAGTACAACTTGTAATTTAAATCTTTAAATAGTTTAAATCTTTCTGACTTCAGTTATACACAGGGACGGTGTTATCAGTGATTGATAGCATTCCCGATGTAAGTGGGTATACAGAGATAGCCGTCAGTCACTGCTAATACCTCCTCCAGCTCTATAACATGTTGCACTGCATTTTGTGACGGCATGTCCTCTTTAAAGTGCACAGCAATCCATTACATATTTTTCGTAGAAATATTCTTACCCTGGAGGTGTTGCAGCACCAAAGCTTGGAGGAGAATTTGCTTGTGGTGGAGTTGCACAAGAGGTCTGGTTTTGACTGGAAGGCGTAGTGGCGGTACATCCTAGCAATGCTTCTCCAAACCCAACCGGTACAGACTGCTTGGATGCCAGGCTAGGTGTAGTCTACGAGAAAAACGAGATTTTTTTGTGAAACTCACCTGTAAAATCTCTTTCTCGCGTGGTTCATTGGGGGACACAGGACCGTGGGTATAGCTTGCTGCTGCCACTAGGAGGCGACACTAGGCTGAAAAGTGATAACTCCTCCCCTGCAGGCTATACCCCCTCCAGCCTGGAGAGAGCATATCAGTTTGTGCCCAAGCAATAGGAGTAGGAGAAAATAACCATTACGGTAAACAACCAACAACTGACCAACGCCAGTCGGATCAAACCAGAACTGGGGCCATAGTGGCTCCACAACCGCCAACAATCACGGCAAACAGAAATCACTGGGTGGGAGCTGTGTCCCCCAATGAACCACGCGAGAAAGAGATTTTACAGGTGAGTTTCACAAAAATCTCGTTTTCTCGCTGGTATCATTGGGGGACACAGGACCGTGGGACGTCCTAAAGCAGTCCACGGGGAGGGAAAAAATCACATGCCCCTGGAGAAAAAACGTCCTTGAGGATGCGTAACTCACTGTCGCCTGCAAGAATTTGCTGCCTGGAACAGTATCCGCCGGTGCCTAGGAAGGCACCCGGTAAGACTTGACGAACGTGTGCCCGGAAGACCAAGATACTGCCTTCCACTCTGGAAGCTACTGCACGAGGAGATGGACCCGAGAATCGCCGACCGCTGGTCGGGTGGGCCAAGACTCAGCTGGGCGTTGCCCACCCGAGGGCGGAATGCCCGAGCAACTGTTGAACGGATCGATCCGGAAAACATCCTTTGGAGGCCGTCAGCCTTGACAAGGACCCCAGGATAAGAATTGGTAGAAGTCCTTAGGGCTGTAGGCGCCAGACAAGGACAAGCCAACCCAGAGGCCAAATCACATGGCTGATTGAGAGCTCGGTCCGTGTACTACGAGGGAGAAAGAAGAGAAACCCATGTCCGTGAGGCGTGGAAAGGCGACCACCTTCTGCGAAAAAAGAGGACCTTGGACGGAACACCGCCCTATATTCATACTTAAAGAAAAAAAGTACGTACAAGAAGGCGTAACAATTCAGAGAAAAAAATAAAAAACAAACAATGCCACCAAACAGCTGGCTCCTGGCCGCAGCTGTGGAAGCAGAACTAAAAAGCCAAGTCCTTAGGATTCACCTCTGGTCCAGAGAACAGCCCCTAGGGAGCGGAATATTGGTAGACCAACGCCCTCATAGCCAGAGAGGCTGGTGGTGAGATCTCTAGTAAGAGAAGCTGCCTGAGAATCACTAGGAAACAAACGCCTGAGCCAGGCGTGCCCCACTGCCGGCCAAAGTATCAATACCACATGGGAAAAGTAAGTAAAATAAAAGCCAATGTGAGCACCGCCAGTGATGGGAAGCCCCGTCACTGACCATATTTCAACAAAACAGTAACGCTGCCTGGAAGGGCAGACGAGTGGAACAAAGATGAGAGAAATACTCTTGCCGGGTGAAGTTCGACCACAACGTCCAACGCCTTCACCATACCCGAGGAACCCTGGGCCCGAAAAAAATAAATAAATAAATAAATAGGGATGGGCTCCCAGAGTCGTACAACCCATGGCTACTGGTCAGCTAGACAGGAGGATAAGGAGATCAGTTATCCACCACGAGGGGAGACCGTAAAGGAAACGTGTGATCCGTACCAGGAACGAAACTCCTACTAACAGGGGACGTCGTACATACACCCGCTCTACCCGTCTTGGGAAGACTCTCGGTCCACCCCCGGAATGAGCAGTGAAAGAACAACCACCATTGGCTTGAGGTGATATCACTGACATCTGAAGAGAGGTAGCACCACTGGCGACACAGTATGACTACTAGATCCAGGTCCCGCTTAGAACGGCAATCTAGAGCAGACGAGTGCCGTAGGGACTGATCTACCCAGTAGAACGCACTCAAAAGGTAGGTGCCGATCAGCCATTGTACTTACACCATCGCCACACCCGAGCCTACGACAGAAGGACAATAGCCAACAATAATGAAGAAAGACCGGCACTCACTATAGCCTTCAACAAAAGATGATGTCTTTTTTGGTCACATACAATACTCTGACGCGTTACGGCTCACATCAAGAGCCTTTCTCAAACATATGGATATGGATTGGATGTGGCAGAAGGACAACAGTTGTCAGAGCCACATACCCTTATTGGTAGAAAACCAGAAAGAGGCCAGAACTAAAGCCCATTCCCATGTGAGACGGGGGCTCCACAGCGTCTAGTGGAGATGCGACACACCGCCAGAAGGGGAGGCCCTACCAGGGAAGCCCCAAGAGTAATGCACACGCCATACTCCAGCCGAGGAGTAGACCACACCGTAGAGGTCACTGATTCTCGTGGTAGAGGAATCCGCTGCCTGACGAAAGAACTGTGCAGAAGGAGCCTTCGCATGTAGTGGAGACTCAAACACCCCTCGTGCGGTAGGGGCTACCGTATGCTCCGCCAGCGTGGACATGAGGGGACGGCCTGAGAACATCCAGGAGAAGTTCTGGTATCAAGCTGGCCCAGTCAGTAGAGCCAACCCTAACCCCTCCACCTGACAAGGGCGCTGAACAGGAGCAACTGCCGAATTAGTACCAGGGTAGAACCCCTACCTGAGGGGGGCTGTCTCGCTACAGCGATTAGGAGCATCTGGCCCTAGCGTGAAGACTACCCTGCGAAGGAGAAGCCGTTGTAGTAGCCACTGCAGATTGCCAGCATAACGCCCTCATCTAGATAAGGATGAGTGGTGGACTCAGCATCCGGAGTCGGTGGAATACTCTGCTTGCTGGATCTTGATCACAGTACTCTGTGCAGTGTGACTGACCTGAACGGTGGAGGCTCATGGGGATGGGGAGTCTCTAGGACACATAAGGGTGGGTGACTCCCCTGAGAGCACAAAGGCCACATTCTTGTGTCTCCAAAGGGTGCATGAAGAAAAGAGGGATACAAAATGGGGGTATCCATAGTCTCCAGTGGCAGTATCCATATGCCACTAGATGGAGAATATCAGGCACCAGCGGTACCGACTGTTGCCACGGACCACCTGTGAAGGGAACCAAGGCATCTAGAGTCGTGGCGTAGCTGAAATACAGCATGCAAAGATGCATAGCGATTCCCCCGTTACTGGATCGTTTGTAGAGGGAACTGCCATAGGAAGTATGTGATGGCAAATGGGAGGTGGAATAGCAACCAACGGAAAGCGCAAACCCCCGGTAGGGAAGGGGGTAGCGATAGTCAGAACCGCAATCTACGGAAGTGTAAGTACCCACTCAATGGAGGGGGAAAAACCGACGGCAAACACTGCACCCAGTGGCAGTGCAAACGCTTTACCTACGATCGGGAGTAACATATCCAGTAAGTACTGTACCCCGAGGTAGTGCAATACATCACCCATCGAAGGGGGTAACGCACCTAGCAGGAACTCGCATATTAACGAGTTCTGTACTCTGTGGGAGGTGTCATCATCCCCCCCAGAAGGGTGTAATGCGTACGTAAACACTGCGACAGCAGTGAGAATGCCATCATGCCACCTAACAGACGGTTAATGTATGCTGACAATACTGAGCCCAGTGGAACTTCAATTCCGCCACTCACAGAAAGAGGGATACCTTGCCGGCATTGAGACCAATGCTAGTGAGGTCAGTCCACCTCAGGAAGGAGGTAAAACCCAAATTAAGCACTGTATCTAGTAGAAGTGTAAATAGTGCCTAAGGAAGGGGTTAATGCATACACCAGAACCGGTTAACACGGACGTAATCTAGGGACCGAATAACTGTCCTGCCTCGGCCCGCTCGTGCGCAGTTCCACCTCTCAGCCTCTAGCCATGGCTGTTGCAGGTTGCGGCGGTGTTGAAATAAGAACCAAACTACCCGGAGGTGGAATGGAACTAAAGGTCTGCTTACCGATTGCACAGACGGTGCTGTAGTAACCAAACGACCCAGGAGGGTGGATTGGGAACTTCCAGAGGTCCCCCGCTAAGTTGCGCAGGGTAGAAACTCAAACAGACGCCCCCGGAGGGTGGATGGGAAGTTTCAGTTGTCCACAACTGGATTTGCGCAGTCGGATATTTGCGCAGTAGTAGCACCATTAACCAACCGGTCTCAGAGGGCGGATCGGGATCCTCCAGATGTACCCCACTGGATTTATGCAGTTGGAGCATCATCAACCAAACGGCCCGGAGGGCGGATTGGGGACCCTTCGGATGTACCCACTGGATTTACGTAGTTGGAGCATTATCAACCAAACGGCCCCAGAGAGCGGATTGGGATCCTCCAGATGTACCCCACTGGATCTATGCAGTTGGAGCATTATCAACCAAACGGCCCGGAGGGCGGAATGGGAATCTCTCAGATGTACTCCACTGGATATATGCAGTTGGAGCATAATCAACCAAACGGCCTCAGAGGGCGGATTGGGATCCTCCAGATGTACTCCACTGGATTTTTGCAGTTGGAGTATTATCAACCAAACGGCCCGGAGGGCGGAATGGGAATCTCTCAGATGTACTCCACTGGATATGCGCAGTTGGAGCATAATCAACCAAACGGCCTCAGGTGGCGGATTGGGATCCCTCATATGCACTCCATTGGAACTTGTGGGCTGAGGAGAGCAGGATCTGCATGCGCACAATTTTTTAAAAATTTTTTTTTTTTTTTTTTACTAATTTTTTATGGAGGACCTAGCCCGATATGGAGAAGGGCTGTATACTGCAATATAAAGGCACATTGTGCCTGCAGACAGAATCTATAGAAAGCAGGGGCCTGAAATGAGGGAGGAAGTTCCGGCCTAGAAGGCCGCAAAGCTGGGGACTAAATTATCACGCCGGCCGACCGGGACTCACCGCTAGTCAGTACATAGCGAACCTGGATCGATGTCCGGAATGCGGTCACCTGAGTCCGCTGACCGCGTAAGCCCATCGGAGGAGTAAATATGCGTGGCCGAAGAAAAAATAAATAAATAAAACGGTAGGCCCAAATAAAGCCGGGGCCTAAATTTTGCGGCGTCCGGCCGAGTAGGGAATCCGTTCTGCCTGCTCTCCCGGGACGGCTTAGTGGACTCCTGAAAAGGGAGCCGCCGAGAAGGTGCGTCGCTTGGCCGACCGGGAAGCCCACCCGGTCGGTCGGAGAGCGGGGTCACCGGAATAGGGCGCAGAAGGCGCCTGTTTGTAGTCGGGAAGGTGAAAATAACATGCCGCGGCCGTGGAAAGGGATTAACCCTTTCTACTGAGGTGAGCTGGGCGATGGGTGGAGGATTCCTCACCCCCTCAAGAAGGGGCCAGTGAGGGGGACAGGGAGGGACAGTAAAACTCACCAGACTTCATCTGTGTTCTTCACCCATAGTCTTGTACCAGCAGGGCCACCCCACGACCGCTGGCACCAGGCATCAGGGGTCCATGTAGAGAAGGGCTGGGGAGGAGGTGGCCCTCTTGCTGGCGGGAAGCAGGGGAGCTAGGCTGCCCTGGTCCACTTTGTCTTCTTGGGGGAGGCAGGGCGGTGGAAAGGCAACACCGGCCAGCCTCCCAGGGAGACAGAGACGCATGCGAATCTGTGCCCCTTAACCTAAAAATAAAATAAAATAAAATAAAAACAAAAATCGTAAAAGAGCCACCCTGCTAAGCAGGGAGGTCTGCCTCCTACGACACTAAGCTAAAAACTGATATGCTCTCTCCAGGCTGGAGGGGGTATAGCCTGCAGGGGAGGAGTTATCACTTTTCAGCCTAGTGTCGCCTCCTAGTGGCAGCAGCAAGCTATACCCACGGTCCTGTGTCCCCCAATGATACCAGCGAGAAAGGTATTTTTATGTTACAATGAAAGTAACACTTTAGATCAATGGGAAGTTAAACTCCAGAAGCCCCGCAAATCGAAAGAATGCATCACCTTGACTATTTTGCTCCTCCACAGTTATTGTAAATCAGTGATGCACCCGTTCAATATCAGGATTGTGGGATCCTGGGTCAGACAACCCCTTCTCACACAGAGACCTATCGCAAAGTGATATCATAGCCTTAACAGTAGAAAACTGCCACTCACTGTTTGGTAAACTTTTTCACTTTCCTGTGGCGTTTTTATTAAATTCAAAAGAGGGTTCCCTGAGGGCTTGGGGTTGTCCACCACGACCAAGGTCTTCCCATCATCTCTGGAGTAGGTAATGAAGCTTGGCTTCTTAACAGATCCCTTAGCAGATGCCTAAAAAAAGGACGCAACAAATATGATTATCTGCACATACACAACACACAACTTAATCCTGTGTTGCTCACATGATCAGAGACATAGACATGAAGTATGAATAATACCTGCACTTCTTTGTTCTGCTTTGCCTTAGTTTTCCCCGTCCTTCCTTCACGCTTCCTTTTCAGAGGTTTTTCGACGGCCACTGAAATAAATCAGCCAACAGTCTGTCAGTATGTGTCACCCATAAAGCCTGCCATTACATAGCATGACCACTACAGGTAAAGCTTTTCTATGGTAGATGGTGAAATCTTACCTTTATCGACATAGTTATGTACAAGCTGAACGTGTATCAGTGCTGGATCAATAATCTTTAGACTGGGATCCTAAAGGAGAACACAAAGTTAATGAATGCACGGACATATATTCATACCAAAAACAAAAATCGTTAGTTAAAGAAAACTGGTCACTGAGGGCAGCAAAGTATAGAGACAGACACGTTGATTTTGCTTTTGAGCTGGCAGTGGAAACTTTTATAGTATTGCCATGCGTAACAGGAAAGAAACCTGCCAGTCCTAGTCAGGAGGCCGCGAGGCCAGCAAGTCTCATCGGACTGTTCACCCTAGCAGTGCTTTCACACCCCGTGAGGTTCAGCACGTCAGTACTTTAAAAGTACCACTGAAATCTGAAAGTCTGTCACTATACTAGGAGGGGGGCATACTACAGGTGACAGGTTCTCTTTAAGGGTCATCCAGGAGACTCCTCCACACCAGAAAAGCAGTAATGGATTTTTACCTGTTTACATTTAATCTCCAGCATCCGGGTATTGCTGCTTGAATTCACCACTGAGGCGTCAAACCACTGATAGCCTTCAGTCATACTATACACTCTTATAGATGAGCCAACTAAGTTCTTAGCACCTTTAAATGGAAAGAAAAGATAATTGAAATAGCCATACCACGTTCCTTCATTTCCATTTTATGTCCACGTACATAGGCTGCAAAATAGGATAAAATGCATGACACCCTCGGAAATAAAAGGGCTGCCGCTGTAACACAAGGAAGCAATATTGTTCCAGACACAAGCTTCGACCCTGGGAGATGGATCTTCTAATAACGTCCAAATGGGACCACTCCTTGCCGGCTCACCTTGCAGTACACGACTTTCATCCACACTCTTTCTTATGAGCTCCTGTAAGGCCTTGTTAAATGTTCGGTTTCCCTGCATAAACTGTTTCAAGCTGTCCCGATCCTGTAATAACGAGAAGAGGACTGTCAGCGTATGGACTGCAGGCAACTCCAAGGCCTAATGTTAAATTGGATTTCTCAGGCTCTGTAACACAAAATGCATGTTATAACAATGCCATGAATTTCTAGTTTTTTTCAGACCGTTTTTAAAAAAAAAGGTCCAAAAAATAGATTTTTGTACTTACGTAAAATCTGTTTCCTCTTCCGTTCATTGGGGGGGGGGGGGGGGGACACAGGCTTGACCATGGGTATAGCTGTTGCCGCTAGGAAGCGGACACCAAGCACAAAAAGTGTAAGCTCCTCCCCTTCAGCTAAACCCTTCCTACAGGGACTAAGCTAAATATCAGTTAGTGCAAAAGCAGTAGGAGAAGCAAGACAAGAAAAAAAAAAACAAAAAAAAAACACATATACTATGTACAAGCCCAGACCCACACAGGCCCGAAAAGGCCCATAACAAAAGAATGGGTGGCAGCTGTGTCCACCCAACGAATGGAAGAGAAACAGATTTTATGGTAAGTACCAAAATCTAGTTGTTTTCTCATCCGTATCATTGGGGGACACAGGCTTGACCATGGGACGTTACAGAGCAGTCCCCAAGGGTCGGCATATCAAGCAACCTTCCCATTAGAGAACCGCCGTTTGCAAAACTCTACGCCCCAGAGACGAGTCAGCAGACACAAAAGTGTGCCCTCTGTAAAACTTGGAAAAAGCATGCAAAGACGGCCAGGTCGCAGCCTTGCATACCTGAAGGACCGAAGCCCCGTGATGCACCGCCCAAGAAGCCCCCACTGCCCGAACCGAATGAGCAGTCACCCGGAAGGGTGGGGCCTGGTTCTTAACGCGGTACACTTCCGCAATGGCCAAACAAAGGAAGACTTCGAAGCCGCCAGCCCTCGTCTAGGCCCCTCTGGAATCACAAACAGGGAATCTGTCCGCCGGAAAGATTACGTCTGGGACAGATAAACCTGAACGGCCCGTACCACATAAAGAGTGTGGAGCGACTGCTCCAGAGGATGCAACGGGTCTGGGCTAAATGAAGAGAGAATTATCTCCTCATTTAGATGGATTGCTGACTCCACCTTCGGCAGGAAAGACTGCTATGCACTACGACATGTATTGCTTCCATCTCTTTATATATGCGAATGTACATACCCAGTTTGTCCTTTGACAATAGGGCGATCATTATCGTGGTTTATGACCTTATACAATGTTGATCTGCCCACGTTTTGTATACGGACTATGCACATTCTTTCATAGTAAGTAGCGCTGACCGTGGCGTCGCCGTTGCCATGGCGCCGATATCTGCGCTATGTCTCCATTAGCTGTGCCTCTCATGTGACCCACGAGATTGACGCACGGTTGTGCGCACCGTACTGGGTGTCACGTGATAGTCGCACAGGCCATGACGTCAATGATTGCTTTCAGCAGCTCATTGGTTCGAGACGTGGACGCCGCCCGGCGTCATGGCGACGGGTGATACTTCCGGTATGGTGAGACGCGACTGCGCATTGGAGATGATGGTACGCCGAGGCGCACATTACGAATATGGCGGACATGTCAATAGTAGTAAGTAGCAACTTAAACAGATGTAATCCATTATATATTGATTGGCTATGATGATGTAATATGGGGTGTGTATTTTAACTGGGGGGGTATATATATGCCTACCAGCATTGTTGTCATTAGGCTTGATAAAGACTGGTGAACAGTCGAAACGTTGCCAATTGTGTCTGGAGGTACGAATAAAAGAATTTTTTGATACTGCGATATGCTGCCGAAGCCATCTTCTTTTCCATATATGAACAGGGCGAAGGTCCACCTTCTCCTGATGGAAGATCGGGAAAGGCGACATGAAAGAGCCGCGAGTTTTGACACCTTACGGATGGAAGCGATTGCAACCAAAAACGCCACCTTGTAAGTCAGGAAGTGAAGCGAAACCTGCTGCAAAGGCTCAAACAGAGAAGACTGGAGAGCGTTGAGTACTAGATTAAAATCGGAAAGGGGAAGCAGCATGCGGCACTCCCTGCAGAAAAGTCCGAACAGCCGAAAGGGAAGCCAAATTCCGCTGAAAAAGAATGGATAGAGCCGAAACCTGCCCTTTGAGGGAGCCGAGAGCCAGCCCCAAGTCCATGCCCAACTGCAGGAAAAGCCGGGCGCCACCCTGATGATTGAGGTACGCTACTGCTGTGGAGTTGTCGGACTGAACCGGACGACCCCCGAGATGGTCGGCCCAATGCCAGAGAGAGCCAAATCGCCCTCAACTCCAGAACAATGATTAGAAGGGAGCCTTCCTTGCATGACCATTCTCCTTGAACAGAGAGATTTTTCTAACACTCCCCCCCCAACCCCTGAGGCTTGCGTCTGTTAACACCTTCCAACGGAGAGGAAGGAACGAACGAGCAGCCCAACATCAACATCAGAGAGACCAACCACCATCTTAGGGCCCAGTGGAACGAGGCAGGGAGACGCATGGGCCGATCCACGGAGGCTGGAGAACAGTTCCAGCTGGACAGAATGGCTCGCTGAACCGTTCTGCTATGGAATTTATCATAGGGAACTGCTTAGAAGGCAGAGACCATGTGACCCAGAGTCTGCATGAAGCGACGAATAGGAACAGGACCTGGCAGCAACAAGGGGAGAATCTGAAGATGGAGAGCGTATAGCTTCTCCGGATGCAAGAACACCTTGGCCTGAAAAGTGTTGAGCACCATGCCCAGATAAGTCAACCGCTGCGATGGATGCAGACAAGACTTCTGCCTGTTCAGTGAAATAGAGCCACTGCGAACCGGAGAAATCTGATGACTGACGCAGATAGGCACGTGAAGATAAGCATAGTTAATGTCTATCGAGGATAGGTACTCCCCTGGCTCCATGGACACAATGACCGACCTCAGGGACTCCATCCGGAAACGGCGGAAGCAAAGGAAACGGTTGAGTGCCTTGAGGTCCAGAACAGGACGAACAGTCCCCTCTTTTTTTTAGGAATCTCACAGAGATTGGAGTAAAACCCCTGAAAACGGTCTTGCGCAGGAACCAGAACAATCACACTATGCTGCAGTGCGAATCACCTGAAAAAAGGAATCTGCGGCTGAGGGAAAGTTTGGAGGTGACGACCGGAAAAAAAAAAAAAAAAAACAGGAAGGAGTCGAGGATTTGAATTCCAGCTTGTAGCCCTCTGCAATGACCTCCCTCACCCACGCATACAAGACGTGAGCAAGCCAGACATGCCGAAACAAATGAAGCCGGCCGCCCACGCGAACGGAGGGTGCCGGGAGCCGCCCATCATGCAGCAGCAGCAGAGCTCTTGGGTCTAAAAGACTTGGAGCCCTGTTGACGGGAATGCCAGGAAGGGCGAGGCTTGAAGGAAGGTTTGCGCTCCTGACCTCGGACACCCTCTTGGGGCTGGAAAAACAAAGGGGCGAATAAAATCTGCTTCCGCTTTTTTTTTTTTACCTGTTAGACCGCCCCCTGTTCTGTGGCAAATGCGTGCTCCTACCACCCGTCCAAAATCATCTCATCCAGGCGCTTATCAAAGAGTCTGTCGTCGGTAAAGGGGAGGGCCGTCAGGGTCCGCTTTGAAGCATTATCTGCCGCCCAGCAGGAGAGCCATAGAGTACGTCAAATAGCCACCAACGGGGCTGACGAGCGAGCCATAAGCTTGGCTGCGTCCATAGAGGCTTCACAAATGTATGCACTGGCATGCGAGAGCTGCAGGGCCATATCTGCAAGTTCCCCCGAGGGGACTCTCGATTCGAGACCCTGACGCAAATTACTTGCCCACTCCCCCATAGCCTTGCTCACCCATGTAGAGGCAAATACTGGCTGCAGCGCTGTGCCCACTGCCTCAAAGGAGGATTTTGAAAACGCTTCCAGTTTCTTATCTCTGATATCAGAAAAAGAAGCCCCAGCCGCCACTGGCAAGGTAGTATGTTTAGCCAAGCAGGAAACTGGCGGGTCCACCATTTCTTAGTCAAGTCCCCCAGAAATGGATAAAAGGACGTTTAAGTGTTTTGGCAAGGTAAAACGTCTATCAGGAAAATTCCCCTATTAGGAAATAGAGGATTTAAACTCCTGGTGGTTGGAGAAACACTTGTGCGAGCGACGGGACCTCCTAAAGGAAAAATCTGAGATGGCAAACAACGGTGCGGGATCCTCAACCTGCAACGTCTCGATAACCGCCGTAATAAAAGATTGTCCACCATGGAGGACAGTTTGGATGACTGACGATCCTCCGGCGAGACCACATCCTCATCTGTCCGCCCCCCCTCAGAACATTCCTCTTCCACTGAGGACACGTCGGAGTGAGACTCTCTAGGAGGAAGAGAGGCCAAGGAAATGAGAGACAGACACTTTTGGGGGAGGATGTTCTGGGACTGCCGCGATGGACATCCGCCCCCTGATCCCTAGAGTGAGAACGATCAGAGAACTGCTTTGCCAACAAACGCCCCAATATTTCCACAATGGCTTTGTTGGCATTGGAGACATCCTGTACCACCCTAGAAGGGAATGTGCCAATTCCGGTTATACCATAGGCTGGGCAGCAGGGACTATTGGGTCCGGGGCCGAGCCACTTGATGGTGGAGCAGCACACGCAAAGCAGAGGGAGTCTGACCAAGCGGACGGAAATTTACGCAACGCGACGAAAAGAAGGGACCTACTGCTTCGGGACGTGGGGTCTGGGCTCAGTCATACTGACAACCATGGCGTCCTAAATGAGGAAGAGGGGAAGGTTAGGCCCAGTAAGAAGGGACAAACAGCACTTACCCAGCCTATGTCCCATTAAGCAGCAAGAGCAGCTTGTCAGCGTCCCGCCAGATGCCTCTAAACACCGTATGTGGGCTGAGCCCACACTCCCTCTGCTCAGCTGCCGGCGTAGGAGCGGGGAGAACACAGGCCCCGCCTCCAAAATGACGCCGGCCCGCAGTGCCTGCCCCCATCCTCTGTCAGACCCCCTCCCCGGACGAACCAAGGAATAAGCAATCGCGGGGGGACCCTGTGGGAGCAGGCCACACAGAAGCCGGTGCCTCAATTAACCATGGCCCAAACAACAAGCTGACGGAGGAAGTGGTGATGCCCTGGAAAACGAACGCCCCTGCAAGACAGCGCCAAGTACCTGGAGCCTAGTAAATTACCCATATTACAGGGTGACTGGATGAGAAATAAGAGTATATGGCAAAAACACCATAATAAAACTGCTAATTGCACACTTGGATTAAATGTTTCCCCCCCCGCATTTCCGTTCCCAAAAAAAATAAAAAATATAGAACATGCCCTATTCTTGTCCCCAATTGCGGACAAGAATAGGCATATTCTATTAGTGCCGGCGATGTGCGGTCCGCAAAATGGGGAACGCACATTGCCGGTGTCTGTGTTTTGCGGATCCGCAAAACACACACGGATCTGTAAATGGACCCTAATACAGCAAGTTTTTAGGCTCTATGGCTTAAAATTCACCCCCCTCTCCGGACATGTCTGTTTTAGTAACTACTTGCTTCCCCCGTGTAACAATAATCCTGGACCAACTATTATACTACTTATGACTTTATATTGTGTCATTCCTTTATTATTTCTGCTAGAAGTTATGAAGGAATTACTTTGCAATGAAGGTCCAGATGGGTGTTACCAGTTGGCGGGGTGTCCCTGCAGAGTCACACTGACAGCACTGATTGGATATTTTCACAATATGCTGGGTCTCACCTCCAACTGGTAACCCCCATGTGGCCCTTTATTGCAAACGGCTAGTAATTAATTTATTGTTTCTAGTAGGAATAATAAAGCAATGGCTCATCATAGAGTCCTAAGAATAGAGGCTCCTGAATTGTTATTACATGGGGAATGCGTGTAGTTACTAAACATACACGTCAGGAGAGGGGACGGGTCCTTTTTAAGACAAGAGCCTTAGTACTTGACGACGCAGTTTAATGCTTTGCACAGATACAGCTAGTGCAACTATGTCCACGAAATGGTCCCGGTCCAATCTTAATGATTGAAACACCAAAACGAATTCCCATGTAAATGTAACAGATCCATACATACTAACATAGTTAACCAAAAGGAATACATGAATACCCACTAAACGAGATAAAATAATGTACCACTACACGATATAATGAAACCATACACAATTTTATTAGAATCACATAAAAATACTCACGATTGACACAACACAAGGTTAAAAACACAATTAAAAAGCTCTAGGGCTGGTGGTGCATGGTTGGCGGGTCAAGAAATAAAGTGCAAGTGCAAAATGCAATCAGCAAAGAAGATTTAGGTTATCAACAGTGAAAGAAAAAAAAACAATTTTATCTATATATAAAGAAAAGATGATATGCACAAACACAGTGTGTACCACTGGCACCTCAGTATGGCACACAACATGCATATAATAGTGCAATATAGGAAAAGACTGAAAACTAGATAAAACCAATACAAATCATTAGCAGACTATAATGTCTGCACAGAAAAAAAAAAAAAAAAAAAAAAATCAATGAAGATAGTCTACAATTATACTGACCACAATCCAGACACCACCAGCCCACTCTCCGACATGTGTTTCGCGTGTTGCTTTCTCAAGGGAAGTGGCTACAATGGTGTCGACACTGGTTATATAGGAAACAGATTCAACAAAACAGATGACAATGATGTTCATGGATTGGCCCAAACCTCTAGGCATGATAGATCGACGCATGGGATAGGTGAGAAGTTGATAATCTAGCCCCAACCCACCTGTGCACAACCCCCTCTAACCTGTAGGTGCGTCGATCTATCATGCCTAGAGGTTTGGGCCAATCCATGAACATCATTGTCATCTGTTTTGTTAAATGTGTTCCCTATATATACACACACACATCCAGTGTTGACACCCATTGTAGCCACTTCCCTTGAGAAAGCAACATGCGAAACGCGCGTCGGGGAGTGGACTGGTGGTGCCTGGTTTGAGGTCTGGATTGTGGTCAGTATAGTTATAAGACTATCTACATTGATTTATTTCTGTGCAGACATTATAGTCTGCTGATTATTTGTACTAGCTTTATCTAGTTTTCAGTCTTTCCCTATATTGCACTATTATATGCGTGTTGTGTGCCATACTGAGGCGCTAGTGGTACACACTGTGCATATACCATCTTTTCTTTCTCTATATAGATTAAAATTAGTTATTTTTTCACTGTTGATGAACTAAATCTTCTTTGCTGATCGCATTTTGCACTTACACTTTATTTCTTGACCCGCCAATCATGCACCACCAGCCCTAGAGCTTTTTAATTGGGTTTTTAACCTTGTATTGTGTAAATCGTGAGTATTTATGTGATTCTAATAAAATTGTGCATGGTTTCATTATATCGTGTAGTGGTACATTATTTTATATAGTTTAGTGGGTATCCATGTATTCCTTTTGGTTAACAATCTTAATGATTGACAGTAGTTAAGCGTTAATAAGCCTGAAACAGTGAAGATCTGTGGACATCCAGTGAAACAGAGGATAAAGGTCATTTAACCGTTAACCCAAAACCATCTGCCCACATAAAAACCAGAAGGTGCAGTCATGAGCTAAGCGAGTCATTCAGATTTTAGATCATGTATGTTTGCTTCCCATACTGACCAACTGGGGCTGCCTTTTTTATTTTTTAATCCCAGTATATCCCCAACATCATTACATTTGCCGTCTTTAGAGATCACTGTCAGAAAAACAGAGGATATAAGAAATGCAGTAAGACAATTACCCCTAAAACCTTCACGGCATCCTGATTCATGAAAACTTTGTGTCTGTCTCCAAGAAACTGTAGGCACGTCATGGGATCTATGGATATCTTGCTTGCCAATACTTTATATTGCTGCTTGGGAAAGAAAAAAATGAATAAATAAAAAAAATTAAAAAAATAGAAAAATATCCAAAACTTTAGGGAATTTTCCACTAAAGTCAAGAATTCACAAGGAAATAAACAAGAGACCCTTGTCAAACCCTACAGAAAAAGAACAATAAATCACATTAACTGATGAGTGTCGCCACGATTAAACTACTGCATGGTAGGGTTGATCATGCTGACTAAAAAAAAAAAAAAAAAAAAAAAAAAAAAGAGAAAAAGCCATTTCTTACTGCAATCTCTATTACTGATGCAAAGAAATTCTTATTTTTAGTTATATGCAAATGAGGTGCTTACAGCACTAAAAAGGGGCAGGCCTAGCGCCTTGGAGCACTGCTTCCTGCCTCGCCCATGTTCCCCTCCCCCAGCGAGATTGACGGGGTCTAGCGCCCTCACTGCTCCAACACCTACCCCTGAAATTTGTCAGCGCTCTTGGCACATGTGCAGTGAAGATCTCAGAAGAGCAGGGACGACGGTCTGAGATCATCACTGTGCCACACGTGATGCATAGTTCCAGAATGCAGTGAATGAGCTTTATTAAGTCTCTGTCTTTCCTATGTACCGCTAGAAACGACAATCACTAGTAACGTATGACTGTTTTTTTCACCCTTTTATTTTCCGTTACGAGAAGTCAAGCTCCTGCAGGATGACATCACATGACTTGCTCGGAGTAGTTTACAGGGGTTATCCAACTTTATATCAGACCTCACAGAGTGACCATCTCACCAGGTAATCAGACTTAACTGGTCCCCGCCACATGGTTCACCCTCGATTGCTCCATTGCCCTTCATCTCCCTGGTGCGCTGATATTAACACAGAGAGGCATGTGACGCCTGCAGCCAATCGTGACCATTTATCGTCACCCAAGGGGAGCAGATCACCTCTGCGACCATTTATTGGGGACAAGTGGCCGCTGCAGCCAATCAAAAATATGTGGATATCAGCGAACTAGGGAGGTGAAAAGCCATTGAGCAGGTAAGCATGATCACCACCGATGGTGAGGGCTGTTATAACGCCGGATAACCCCTTTAACACCCGCAAATCACTACTCAAACGCCATCACTGAGCGCCATACCTCAAACTCACCTCAGACGAAAAGACAGAACAGAAAGGTTTGTGATACAAGAAAGGGGCAGAAACTAAATGTAGTGTTTTTGTAGTAAATTGCTTAAACGTGATGCATTTGTAACAAACACTGCTGTGTGACCAGGAATAGGTTTGAACTGAATTCCAGCCTCTGTGTGTAAATAGAAATGCTGCAATTCACTGACAGTAAGCAGATTTCGCTGCACAGTTTACGCCAATGCCTCTGTGGTACTGCAAGAGGTTTTATCGATCAGCCCCTCAGGGTGCCCACAGAAACAAGTCAGAATGGAGTCATACTCACCATTGCCGGGCACACCACAGACACAGAAGGGTTACTGGGACATTTTCGGTCAGCAATTGCCAAGTTGTGCTCCACCAGAAACATCTGGACTTGTGAGCTGTACACCTCGATCCACATCCTCTTCTCCCAGGGCTCATCTTCAAACTCCACGCAAACCTGCGGACAGAAGATGAATGTGAGTCGCTGTCACCGCAGAAGTCCTTCCCCGCCCCCTCTAAGATGTAGCTCATCCGCATAAAGCATGGATACCGTGTGTACTGCTGTGACACCCGCTGAGCAATCAATGATCGCTGCGTAGCGCTGCAGTCACTGAACAGGGTCACAGTGCGAGTGGCAAGACCTCAGAATTGCAGAAAAATGGTGCACTTATCAGTTCTCTCCTTTACTGCGAGTCTGGCATCGCAGCAAATTGTGAGTAGTGCTGTGCCATTCATCTGAGAGGTTGCAGCGCTACGCAGCAATCCCTGGTCACATGACACATATTGTCGCCATGTAGCCCCAGCCTGGACTTCCGACTAAGACAGATTGAAGACACTAACCCGAGAAAGCACAAGCTGCAGGCTCCACTGTACACCTATTTTAGAAGTATCCTCCAATACATACCTCCAACGTAGAGCACTGCATGAATATACTGCTTTCTACACCGCCCTAAGTCCACCATAGAGGAAAGCAGTGCAAGCAAGCAACCAATGCTAACCAGTGAGCCATTGTGCTGCCCTCCTTACCTGTTTCTTTGTACACGTTGTAGGCAACATGGCTCACCCCTTTACAGACAGCTCTGCTATATTGCTAGAAGCCTAGAGAAGGGCCCATTATTACAAGGGTGAATGCACAAGGCAAGGATCAGAAAATACCCTTCATTCTCCATCATTCAGGTGCAGTAGAGCTGCGTTTACATGCAGCACTCATCTCGGTATGGGGAAGAACAATCCCTACTGTGATCATTTGTCCCCATACATATTGTTTGTCAGCAGCACATCTCCGTTGATGCCTGGTGCCGCACTGAAGAGTAAAAGTACTTCTCGGAGCATTTTTAGCCAAGGAGGAGTATGAAAGTTGGTTTCCTATAAAGTATAGGAAAAAAAAATACACATACCAAAAAAGACACCATTTTGGGGTTTTGGACCCCCACCATCATTTGTAAAAGGATTGGACAACTCCTCCTTAAAATACTACCACTGATAAACTGATCGGGTCTAACAGGAATGAGGGGATAACAATTACTGTGGGCAGCTCAGTGGTTGGCACTGGTGCATGAAGTTTCCACGTGTTTGCGTAGTTTTCCTTCCACTCTCCAAAGACATACTGAATGTGCCTTGATCTTCCCCAATACTGCCAGTGCAGCGGTGGCCAGGGGGTTAATAAGCCTTGTGCATTTACCCATGTAAAAATGGGCCCTTCTCTAGGCTTCCAGCAATAGAGCAGAGCAGTTTTTAAAGGGATGGGCCACAATACATACAACATGTACAGAAGAATAGGTAAGAAGGGCAGCATGGTGGCTCAGTGGTTAGCATTGGTTCCTTGCAGAGCTGGGGTCCTAGGTTTAAATCTGACCAAGGACAACACCTGCATGGAGTTTGTATGTTCTCCCCGTGTTTGCGTGGGTTTCCTCCGATGCTTCATAGACACTGATAGGGAATTTAGATTGTGAGCCCCACTGGGGAGAATGAGTGAGGATAATGTCTAAAGCGATGCGGAATATGTCTGGGCTATAAGTGAGTAAATAAAATACAGTGCACTGTTCAGCACCATTCTCAAGCATTGGCTTGCCCTCTGGGTCTTCTCCACTGACAGAATTGCTGCAAAGGAGGGGGATGTGACAGGACCCCACCTCGCTGTAACACAATCCACCTGCACTAGTTTCCTGCTGTACAAGTGCAGAAGTATCATACCAAGCTTTAATCTGCACACTAGGAACCTAGCATAGGTAACAGTGCGCTAAAACGCCATATGGCTGCATCACAGACCCCCAGCAGCCATTTTCAGGATAAATAGCAATACATTCCCTTTAAGACCAACTAAGGCTACTTTCACACTCGCGTTTGGTGCGGATCCGTCATGGATCTGCACAGACGGATCAGTTCAGATAATACAATCATCTGCATCCGTTGTATTATCGTTAACATAGCCAAGACAGATCCGTCTTGAACACCATTGAAAGTCAATGGAGGACAGATCAGTTTTCTATTGTGCCAGATTGTGTCATAGAAAACCGATCTGTCCCCATCCGTTTGGCTCAGTTTCATCAGACGGACACCAAAACGATGCAAAACAATTTTTTTTTTAATATAAAATGCTTTTTGAGGAAAATATTACCATCCAAAAGGTTATTCCATTATGAAATAAAGATTCGTTTTTTAATTATATAGAATATGGCTGTATAGGTTTCTTTCTTTTTGGTAAATAAATTCCATTAATTCATTCACAATGCCATGTGCTTCCAGAGGTTTTTGTAAGATTATTGGGCAGTTTCTCTGCCTACAAAGATATTCTCATAGATTCTTGGTTTACTTTTGCAGTTCTCAAAACTGAATCATGCCTCCTCTTCACAGCAAAAATGTTATAACATGAACAGAGTTGAGAAAAAGGCATTAATCCTAACTTCTACAAACCGATGAATACAGAATCAACCTAATCAAACTAATATGAAAAGTTGTTATTCGAAAAATCTTCATCTACTTGCATATTATAAACTTATACCAGCAAGAATTAGTCTTTATGTAGAAAACTATGAATTAAATCAAGCTTTACTGACTAGTGATTTTAATCAAATCCACCCTGCTTTGAATTAGAAAAAAACTGAAGGATAAAAGACATTGAGGGAATAATATATATATATATATATATATATATATATATATATATATATATATAATATATATATAAATATATATACACAGTGGAGGAAATAATTATTTGACCCCTCACTGATTTTGTAAGTTTGTCCAATGACAAAGAAATGAAAAGTCTCAGAACAGTATCATTTCAATGGTAGGTTTATTGTAACAGTGGCAGATAGCACATCAAAAGGAAAATCGAAAAAATAACTTTAAATAAAAGATAGCAACTGATTTGCATTTCATTGAGTGAAATAAGTATTTGAACCCTCTAACAAAAAAAGACTTAATACTTGGTGGAAAAACCCTTGTTTGCAAGCACAGAGGTCAAACGTTTCTTGTAATTGATGACCAAGTTTGCGCACATTTTAGGAGGAATGTTGGTCCACTCCTCTTTGCAGATCATCTCTAAATCCCTAAGGTTTCGAGGCTGTCTCTGTGCAACTCTGAGCTTGAGCTCCCTCCATAGGTTTTCGATTGGATTAAGGTCCGGAGACTGACTAGGCCACTCCATGACCTTAATGTGCTTCTTCTTGAGCCACTCCTTTGTTGCCTTTGCTGTATGTTTTGGGTCATTGTCGTGCTGGAACACCCATCCACGACCCATTTTCAGTTTCCTGGCAGAGGGAAGGAGGTTGTCGCTCAGGATTTCACGATACATGGCTCCGTCCATTTTCCCGTTTATGCGAATAAGTTGTCCTGTGCCCTTAGCAGAAAAACACCCCCAAAGCAAAATGTTTCCACCCCCATGCTTGACGGTGGGGACGGTGTTTTGGGGGTCATAGGCAGAATTTTTCTTCCTCCAAACACAGCGAGTTGAGTTAATGCCAAAGAGCTCTATTTTGGTCTCATCAGACCACAGCACCTTCTCCCAGTCACTCTCTGAATCATTCAGGTGTTCATTGGCAAACTTCAGACGGGCCTGCACATGTGCCTTCCTGAGCAGGGGGACCTTGCGAGCCCTGCAGGATTTTAATCCATTGCGGTGTAATGTGTTTCCAATGGTTTTCTTGGTGACTGTGGTCCCTGCTAATTTGAGGTCATTAACTAACTCCTCTCGTGTAGTTCTAGGATGCTTTTTCACCTTTCTCAGAACCATTGACACCCCACGAGGTGAGATCTTGCGTGGAGCCCCAGAGCGAGGTCGATTGATGGTCATTTTGTGCTCCTTCCATTTTCGAACAATCGCACCAACAGTTGTCACCTTCTCTCCCAGCTTCTTGCTAATGGTTTTGTAGCCCATTCCAGCCTTGTGCAGGTCTACAATTTTGTCTCTGACATCCTTGGACAGCTCTTTGGTCTTTCCCATGTTGGAGAGTTTGGAGTCTGCTTGATTGATTGATTCTGTGGACAGGTGTCTTTTATACAGGTGACTAGTTAAGACAGGTGTCCTTAATGAGGGTGACTAATTGAGTAGAAGTGTCTAACCACTCTGTGGGAGCCAGAACTCTTAATGGTTGGTAGGGGTTCAAATACTTATTTCACTCAATGAAATGCAAATCAGTTGCTATCTTTTATTTAAAGTTATTTTTTCGATTTTCCTTTTGATGTGCTATCTGCCACTGTTACAATAAACCTACCATTGAAATGATACTGTTCTGAGACTTTTCATTTCTTTGTCATTGGACAAACTTACAAAATCAGTGAGGGGTCAAATAATTATTTCCGCCACTGTATATATATATATATATATATATACATATATATACACACTCACATACATACACACTGTCACCATGGTCCGATGGGAAGCAGAGTGGTGGACACATTACAAGCCAAACAGCAGCAAGAACTGTGTCTAGACTCCCTCCTCCTCCCCACTGTCATGGTGAGGGCGGCCACTCAGCCACCACCGCCCTCTTTTTACTACTGGGAGGAGGATGTCGTGGTGGCTAATGATAGTATGTTTACATGAACTGTGTATGGGGAGGAGGTGACAAAGTCATGACTACGATGGGGCTTGGCTTAAGAAAGTCCTCTGCCACCTGCACAACACAACATACTCTGCCTTTAGGCTGACAATTAATACTTTCATCTTCTCTCCAGGATACAATGAAAAACTCTCATGCCCAAAAGGAACATTTTTCCTCTTTTCACAGAAAACAAGACCTTTAAGGAACCTAGAATGAAAATGATGATACTTGCAAAACTGGGAATATAGAAATGAAAGCCAGAGACCTCAAACCATGGAGGAGGATGATCAGAGCCAACTCACCTGACCTCATCCACCAAGAACTTGAACAAGGCTCCTGGACTGAGATTATCAGATGGTGTACAGCCAGGTCCACATGTTCTGGTTGACTCGAACACAAACGCCTGATCCCTGTTCATCCCGATTTAACCTCATGGTCAACCTTCATGAAAATCTGTCTCAAAACCTCCTCAAAAAAATAAATAAAAAAAAGTGTGTGAACCTACCCTTGGCGTTCAACAGAAGTCGGGCAGTGGCTTTCTCCCCTGTATGCGCGCGGTGGTGGAGGGGACTCACATGGGAATAGTTGTCGGCAGACAGCCATCTAAAGCAGTGGTCCTCAACTCCAGTCCTCAGGGCCCATCTACCGGTCATGTTTTCAGGATTTCCTTAGTATTAGCCAGCTGATATAATTAGTGTCCATCCATCAGGATTTGCCACAGGTATTCATTCTGTGGGATACTCCTAAATCCTGACCGGCAAGTGGGCCCTGAGGACTGGAGTTGGGGAACCCTGATCTAAAGAAGGTGGTCGGTCAAAGCTTTTCTAGAGCTGCTTCAAGATCAGCAGATTTCAAATTGCACCGAAATGATCCTCCATTGCGAATCTATGGCTCCCTTCCTCTGCTGCGTTTTCCTCCCCATATCAATGGCAAATTCTGGATGAAACACACGCCTCCATGTTTAAGCCTACTGAAGATCACAGCTGCCAGTTTAATCCTCTCAGTTCCCTCTGCCTCCCTTCCTGCACAACGCCTTGCATGGATTCCTTTTATAGTAAGCAATTTGCAAAGCAAGCAGCACGCACTCCCGTCTCCTCCAGGCTCATTCCTGCAATGTGGCCAAACAGCACCCCCAAACTAGGTAAAGTGGAAAGTCCAAATCACTGCAAGTAGCCATGAGGTGCAATCAATACCTGTCGTCTTTAATTCAACAGGTTAAAAGGAGGACAACCAGAAAGCAACCAATGACCAAACTTAAAATCCTTAAATTTATGAACCATCAGCGTAGATGAAATGAACACAAACCCTGTAATATGTCAATGGAAACACAGAAACGACCAATGGTAGAGCTCACATGGCTACCTCTTGGGGTCAGGAGCCAATGAGCAGCAAGCTGAAAATGAAAGGATGGCTTAGACTGGCTGGGACGTCTGGTGGGAGGAGTCATAAGATATAAACAACTGGGAAGTATCCAGATGGCAACAATGTAACACTAAATGCAGAACACTCACTCGGGAGTTAACCAGGAGTGAACGAACCGGGCCAGGACACTAATTATAGAGATCAGACCTTGACGCAAGCAAGGACAAATTAAGATTTCTCTGTGTATTTTGGTCCAAGTTACAAAAAAATATTAAATGTGAAGGTAACTAAAGCATAAATGGAGACGGCCCTGCCAGCAAATACCCCAGAGGGCGGCAGCCACATAAAGGCAAAACTGATCCACAGCAACAAGGACGCTTTGGGACGTGACTTTGGCAGCAAGCCGTCTGGTCATATAAGGTTTGCTCTAGAACGATGATGAAGAGCAACGATCAAAGTAAAAAAATAAATAAAATTAAGAACACCCATGTAGGCACAGAAGACGCCGTCACATACAATAATGTCACGGTTAGCAGGGATACTCCCCTCACATAACATGACTCACTGCAAGCTGAAGAATCTGCTAGTTCCAGCTTTACAGTCAACACCCCCCCCCCCCCCTCCCCAGAAAGACAGACACGTACACAGAGGAACTTCCAAATGCATACCAGCTGGGGGTGGGGAGAGAAGAGGCGTCCTACAGCAGAGGACATTGAGGAAGACAATGGCTTGCTAACTGCCTCAGTGAATCCAGCCACAGACATAGGAAAGAAAGCCCATCGCCAGGCAGGAGATGAAGAACAAAATTAAATGCAAAACATGGAAGAATTCAGTATTTTCCTCTATTTTGCTCAGTAACAAAAAACACACACACTAAGTCGACAAATACCCCACGGATGGTAGACCTGCTGCAACATTGTGCCAGAACTCCTGATCCATCAGTGTGAAATACAGCCCACCGATCTGCCCCTATGTTGTGGAGGCAGCCATCATTTAGTGGACTGAACCAAAACAGAAGGCACTTGGTGACGTCACAGAAACACAAGGGATTCATCAGAATCTAAAACTAGATACCATGGCTTCCCCACACCCACGTTAACTATAACCACAGCTGGGCCAACGCCAAAGTCACCCAGTTACACATGAAACATATTGCTGACTGCCGTTCCTCGGAGACAAACCCTACGAAGTCCTTAGAAGACCCCACCGGCTCCAAGACCTCACAGGAATCCTGCACACGACTGGTCTAACTGCATATGAGGAGGTCTCATCGACAGCCGGCCTGGTAGGAGTGGGCCACTTCTCCTTGCAATTGCAGACAGGTTCCTCCACCACAGCTTCAAACACCCGTTTTTCCTAGAATTATAAAACCTCTTGCGTCTACTACACCCTTGCATGTCTTCTCGTCATCTCTGGCACTTGTCCCCCTCCCCACCTGACCAGGAGCCATCTTGATTCATTCTGCAGCAGACCACTGTGGTACTACACGCACAGACAGCATGGTCACCAAAACAGGAAGTCACTGACAGCTGGGGAAAAGGAGGCGGAGTCAGAGGACAGGCGTGTAGAAGCAAAGCAGCAGCAGTCGGAGACGGTACTGTTATCATACTGCAGAACAAGTACTTGGGCAAGTACCCAAGAGACCAGACCCTCCAACATCTCACGTGATGATTAGTACTAAACAGGCACTTTTAGGCAGAGTTCACACCAATGCTATTGACCCAAACAGATCCCAATGACTACAACGGGGTCCACTTTTCCAGTGCAGAAAAAGAGTCTTGCATACAGGACTGTTGTTTTGGATGGAATCTGCAGATCATCTGACACAAATGTGAACAAGCCCTTACTTTCAATGATTTTGTGCGCCACCAAACTCCCCAGACGTTCGATGAGTGCTAGCTCCGAGTCTCAGAGAGTCATTACATGTATCTGGAGGAGATTTTACCAAGATGGTTCTCACTAGTGTAAGGAGACTGTCTAACTGTCTATAGCAGGGAGGCTCAACCTGCATCCCTTCAGCTGTTGCATAACTACAACTTCCAGCATGCCCTAATCCAGGCATGCTGGGAGTTGCAGTTTTATAACAGGCAGATTGGGCATCCCTGGTCTATAGGATGTCAAGTGAAAAACATAGGCCTACATAACAATTTTTCTCTCAAAAGACTGAATCCCTACCTTTCTTGAAGCACCAAATCTTCTTGGTGACCGTGGGTGGCATCTGGGACGAATGCACAGGAGGCATATATAGGACAGTCTTATACACAATATATTGGACTGTTGCACAGTATAGTGTATCGTATAGTCCTCTCTGATCTCTGGACACTGTACTCCATACTTAAACCATACAGGAAAATAGACCTCAGTGGTCCAGAGAACTTACAAAGAAAAACTAATAGCCAAGAGGCTAAAGAAAACCCTGTTTCTGATCCTTATGTTAAAACATAGAGCAATCAAATGAAAGTTGATACCTAAACACCTAAAGGAGAAAAAGAATAAAAAAATAAAAAATACTGCCATTTCTGTAGATGACCTTATGTTCATAGTAGTGTTAAGAGAGTCTCAAAAGGTCCTATAAAAGCAGGTACCCTACTTTTATAAACATAAGGTCATCTACAGAAACAGCAGTTTTTAAAAATTCCTTTTCTCCTTTAGGTGTTCAGGTATCAGAGCAATCAAATGAAAGTTATGTTTTAACATAAGGATCAGAAACAGGGTTTTCTTTAGCCTCTTGGCTATAAGTTTTGCTATTCGTAAATCCCACATGGAGCTCCCAGCAGCAGATAGAAGCCTGCAGGGCTCGCTGGGACTTTGGGTGTGACATCACCTGGGCACAAGCCTGACACTTCTCTCATGGTCTTTGCTCAGCAGAGGCTCCGTTCCTGCCATGCTTTCCCATCATCTGCAGCCGGTAATGGTGCGCGCCGCCCTTTTTCCCTTTTTCATAGTAAATGAAATGGATGCAGCGTGTTCAAAGTGGGGGAGAAGGGTGGGGGGGAGCGCCCAATTGCAGAGCTGCCCGTTGATACTGGCAAATCAGCAGCCTTCTCCCTAATAACAAATCTCTGTACTGTGCGGAGCTTTGTTATTGGAGCTTTCAGGCACCAGCGGTATTGTTGCGCTGCCTGTGCCTGCTCAGTGCGCTCATGAATGGCGGTGAAATTATTGTGCGTATTTAAACGCATTAGACATTTTTTAGGGAGTAAAACTGCCTGTACAGGCGTCTACTAGAGGCAATGGGAGTCAGCGGCCGACATATGCCTACACAGTGGTATACTTCGAACCCTGAGGTAAGTATGGGGGGATACTTCCAACATATGTGACCGAGCCTAACAATTACAAAGCTATAGACTATGACGAAGAGCAATCAACATTCAACACAATCTACTGCCCAGAGCACTATGAAAATATTCAGTCGTCTTGTCGAGACTGAAGAAAGTTGAGCCAATGGTGGACTCATCATATCCTTCCAGCCAAAGATACAATATGTTCAATGATGACCTCCACTTCAACATATTGCCCAGTTACATGTAATATATACCGGTAATAAATAATGAGACAAAGGAGCTTCAAAGAACATCCTCTAAGATCCTTCCATACACATGGGCATCCCATGGACTTCAGGGTTTCTCTAGGACATTTCCCCTTTCTTCAGAGGGACAGTACATCCTCAAAAGCCCTGTCAGCCTGAAGCTCCAATCAGAAATGTGGAGAGTTCTCCAAGACTATAATTTGACAGTACACAAAGGCCAGTTGAAG
The DNA here is from genome assembly GCF_014858855.1 of Bufo gargarizans. Lineage (NCBI taxonomy): Eukaryota > Metazoa > Chordata > Amphibia > Anura > Bufonidae > Bufo > Bufo gargarizans. The sequence goes on from NC_058080.1 coordinate 66,311,203, forward strand.
ACTGACCTGCAAAGTACCCGCTCCTTGAGCATCTCCAACAGCGGTAAGGCTCAGTTCACATCTCATTTTGATGATTGCCCAATTGAAAAAGCCTAGTACAGACGCTAAACATCTACATGAGCACCCATGAACCTCCTGTATGCATACGCCGGACTGTTTAAGAAAGTGTAGTCCACTAAGAGCAATGGGCGTCAGCGGCTGACATGACTACACTGTGGTATACATTGGGGGCTGAAAAATAATCCCAACACATCCTTTGGGGGTGTGATCCGGGCCTAACAAGAACACATCTACAAAATATAATGACAAGGATGCTCAACAACATTCAAACACAATGTACTGCCACGAGCAATGTGAAAATGTTCCTTCTTGTCCAGGCTGAAGAACATCAAGCCAATGGTGAACCCACCATATCATATCCAACAGTCAAAAACAAGTTCACCTAAAAATATGATATTTCATGGGCGACCGTCACTACGATTCTGGTCAAGTTAAAGAAACACTCCTCAATGTGGCCAGTTTCTGGAGCCTTGCACAGTTCTACTAAACCAATCTCAGATGTTTGCTGGGTTCCAGAACAGAGAAAAGTCTGTGATTCTACCGTAAATTCAACCGTAAGGGTACATTCACACATTGGATTTTGTCGTCACGTATACTGTGGCAGAAGAAACCACCACGGTTGTTCACTCTGGATGCTACAAACCCACTTGCGGATTAGCTCCATCAAATGAAGCTAAACTAGGAGTGAACGCCCACCGTGGCTCTAAGCGGCGGCTGTCCGCACCCCTGCCAACTGCAGCGCTGCCTCCCAATGAAAACAAAAGGTAGACACCACACGGTCGCTGCCGCTGGAACATTGGCACCGGGTCCATGCCATAATTCTGATGGAAACCGAGCTACGAGCAAGTACAAGGCATTGGACCACTACCATGCAACTAAACGAACGCAAACCAGCAATCAAAGGGTGTTCAATAAAATCGTCCGATGCCATTCCAAGAGGCACCATGGAAAAAACAACACAAAAAACAAACGACAGACAACATAAGTCCCGGCATCAGCCGTCAGGTCAGCAGCTGGCATTTATTCTGGAGAAACGTTACATACCTTTAAATCGGGGCAGCTGAATTCTTTGTGGGACGCGGCGCGGATGATGCCGTTTCTCCATGGCCAGTCCTCGATCTGCTCGACGTCCAGCTGGCAGTCGCTGCCCATCACACAGGCGAATCTCTGCCCCACCAGGATGTGATAGCTGTCTTGGTGCATTAGCACCATCATGGTTGAAGCTAAGGGTTTTAAAAAATAAATAAATAAAAAATGTCAAAATTAAAGGGGTAATCCTATTTTTTTTTTTTTGTTCTATGTTCCTAACTAGGCAAATGTAACAGCTTTGCAATTAACTCACTATCTCCAGGGGCTGGTTTCTCAGATTTCACTGAGGGTCACATGACCTGTGATGTCAGCTTCTCTCCCTGCTCTGATAAAAGTCACTTGTAAACCCCTTCAGCTGCACAGCTCTGCAGGCAGCGAGGAGACAATGCTGGGCACTGGAGCTGACATACTAGAGAGTGCATTGCAAAAGAAGGGGGGGTCCTGTGTGTATTAGCAGTGTCATTATACAGCTGGGACTTGCAGTCCAACACATACTACGTGCTACAGAGTCTCCCAGCAGGCAGACATATCACTCAGGGCAGCTCTTGTATTCACTCCCTTAGCAGTGGGAGTGTAAACAAAGGGCCAGAAAAGAACCAGGGAGATTAGGAAATATATATTTTTTTTGCATATAAATTGTGTTTTTGGGGGGGCTAGTTAAATTCCTTATACTGCGATATATGAAAATATAATGGTGTTACTTACTTTCCTTCAGCAGTTTCTTCTAAAAACAAAACTTTAATAATATGTAAATTAGGTCTCTACCAGCAAGTAGGGTGTCTACTTGCTATTAGCCGCCGCAAACCCCCCCCCCCCCCCCTTGTCCTGTTGATTGACAGGGCCAGCCGCGATCTCCTCCTCTGGCCGGCCCTGTCCGCATTTCAAAAATCGCGCGCCTGTGTTAATTCGGTGCAGGCGCACCCTCAGCGCGCCTGCGCCAATGACGTCTTCTCTTTCGGTGATGTCATCAGTGCAGGCGCACTGAGGGAGTTCTGAGGAGGCGAGCCTCCTCATCTCAGAGCGCCTGCGCCGAATGAACACAGGCGCGCAATTTTTGAAATGCTGACAGGGCCGGCCAGAGGAGGAGATCGCGGCTGGCCCTGTCAATCAACACGACGAGGGGGCATTTTTTTGCGGCGGCTACCAGCAAGTAGACGCCCTACTTGCTGGTAGAGACCTGATTTACATATTATAAAAGTTTGTTTTTAGAAGAAACTGCTGAAGGAAAGTAAGTAACATTATATTTTCATATATCGCAGTATAAGGAATTTAACTAGCCCAAAAAAAATAAAAAATTACTTTAGTGGGGTGACAGAAGCCCTTTAAGGAACTGTTCTTACCCTAAGCAATGTATGCTGGCACGTCACGGGTTAACAGCGGAGGCAATTCCTGACCAACCACATGTGAACAGGGCCGTGCAAACATGTCATATAGATTTGACCTAGAGGCATACTAACCATTATTTATAATAGCTCTTGCTATGAACCTTCTTTCTGACCATGAAACCAGTTGTGTGGCCCGCGTGCTGGCTCCAGCTCCTCGCTCTGTGTCCCCTGCCACCACTTCCAGTACTCTCTCACACACTAGGCTTCACACTGCCCCCCGACATGTCAGGGCCGTGCAAACCCTCGGAGCACACGCCCCTCCAGTGTAGCCAGTGACAGCACGTGACGCCGAGCAGGTGGCTGAATATTTACATCCGGACGTGACAAGCTTTATTAACAAGAATGCCCTGGTGCCCGCGCCGGACAGGAAGTGGCACCATGGCAATGCCATGGGGGGGCGCCAGTGGGCTTGGTGAGCGTAGGACAACGTAACGCCAATCTACAACTACCGCCACGGCCCAAACTACCACATAATACAGCTAAATTATAATATATGCTAATGTATGCTAATTCCACTAATATATGCAAGATACTCAGCCTACACCCCACAGAGGCGATGCCAGTGGGAAGGAGCCCACAGGACGCATTATATCAATCTTACAAGGCCGTGAAATTCCGGTAGTCGCCGGTACTTACCGTGTGAAGCTCCTCTGTCATGCACCGGAGATGAGAACGTCAAGCCCAACCACAGCGCGCCTCGGCGGCTGCACCGGAGTATCAGCAATCCGCGCAGAGTGTACTGACTAGAATGAGTTGCTCCTGGCAGGCATGACGTCAGAGGAAGAGGCGGAGTCACGTCGTCCAGGGGGCGGGGCCTCGGGATTTGCAGGAGATTCTACAGAGAGGAGCCGAGGCTGCAGGTCGCTGTGTGGAGGAGAAGACTCACTGGTATTTTCACTTGGGGGCTGAAGGGAGGAGGAATAATCCTTGTACTGGAGCCTGTGTGTTAGAGGGCTCTGGGGGGATGGTGATTTAATCACATGGGGCTGAAGGCAGGGGGAGTAATGTATTTTACATGGGACTGTGTGCTGAAGGCAGGGGAAGTGATGTATTTCACATGGGACTGTAGGCTGGAGGCATCTGACTGGGGACTGTAGCTTGGGGGACTTATGGGGACATAGTCACTAGGATTATGTGTGAGTTTTAATGTTTTGGCTGTTCGGTGGTTTTGTGTTCCCCGCCCCCCCCCCCCCCCTGTTTGTGTTCACAGGTCTTACCTGAGGTGAATCCAGTTCTAGCCAGTCCTGGTTCTTCTGCCCAGCGACGGTTCCTGATGATCAAGCTGTTCATTGGTTCCGGTGTCTTGAGGCAGGAGAATTCTTCTCAGCTGATTGGCTGGATCCTCTGGCGGCGGGACATCGCCATTGGTACCTGGCAGTTGAAGAAGATCAGGACCAGCGCCGTGGACGGAGAACCTTCTGCGGCAGCTAATTCGGTGAGCGGAGTGGCTGCAGCATTGCCTCGCCCAGCTTGAGGTTGAAGCGGCGGAGGAACCGGAGCTGGGAGAGCCGGCGGAGGAGCGCGGGAGAGCAGCAGGCTGTCAGGGGCAGAGTTAGGCTAAATGCACACGATCAGGATTGCGGGCGGATTTTCCGCACCGTAGGTCATGTACATTGTAAATCCGCATCATGTCAATTTATTTTATTTTTCCTGACCGGATTTTCTTCATTCACTTAGGAAAATCCGCACCAAATCTGCATGCAAATCCGCACCAATTAATGCGGATTGACCGCACAGATTTTCCTGCGAACACCTGCGGATTTCAGTGCGGATTCTCCGCACATGAATCCTGAATGTGTGCATGTACCCTTAGAGGTGCTGCCTAGCCAGAGAGCTCACAGGGCACGGCACGCCTATACTCCCCCCTCTGAGGCTGTAGAAGAAGGAGGGCCAGTGTTCTGTCAGAAAACCTTAAATCGTCAGATTCCCTTACCCCACGTGACTTCCGGGGGTGTGCACCTCCGCGCAAGCGCAGTACCACGGCACTGTGCCTCCGCACAAGCGTAGTACCAGGGCATAGGTAAGGTAAAATTACAGTGAGCGGTGACTCATGGACGCGCAATGTGCCCTCAGTGGTAAGGAGATCTGACGATCTTTTGTCTTGTTAAATCTTCTCCTTACTCTTACACTGCGCAGATTTAACAAGACAAAAGACCCTCAGATCTCCTTACCCCTGAGGTGACGTTCCGTATGGCATCAGTTTTTTTTTTTTTTTTTTTTGCGGATCCATGTAATAATGCCTATCCTTGTCTGCAAACTAGAAAAAATAGGACATGCATTATTTTTTTTGCGGAGCAACGGAAAGGACATACTGATGCGGACAGCACACGGTGTGCTGTCTGCGTTTTTTGCGGACCCATTGAAATGAATGGGTCCACATTCTATCCGCAAAAAAAACGGAACGGACACTGAAACAAAATATAGTCGTGTGCATGAGGCCTTACCTGAAGTCCAGGGTGAAGATCCTCTGAAGCTGGAGGCGAGGAATCTTCATTCCTCTGATCCTGGTCAGGCGGTGCCATCTAGTGGTGAGAGAATCAATGTTCAGTCCATGTCTAATTTACTTTCCAATCAACAAATTGCTTCTGGCTTATATTCCCTTTTTTTTTCCAGATTTTATTCAGAAAGGGAATATTGCATCGCCTTCTGGGGTCTGGCTTAATCAGCCCAAGGCGTCAATTCAGAGTTTCTGAAGCCTTTGTTAAAGAGGTGTTGTCTTGTGAATTATCGCCTCTAGGCTTTCATTTAACACCAGGCATTAAAGAACGTATATGGCGTTTAGAGTTTATTGAAATTTTGTCATTATTACCGTCTATTAAGGAACATATTGTTCGCACAGACAAGGAGGATAAAAAAAATAGTCAGCCACGTTCTTTTAAACTGCAGGCTTTCTGCATTTGTTCAGCGGTACTTGGGGGAAAAATTCCCAGAAAAATGGTACGGTTTATTCCAACATTTGGACATCCTATTGGAGGCATACCGTAACTTTGGTGGTATGGCATGGTTCCAATACGATGAATAATTTAGGCAGAAATTAGCAGTTCATCCATCTTTGAAGTATATTGGCTTATGGATCAATTTGATGTTACCACAAAGAATCGCTCTGCTTAAACATTCTCCCTCCCCTCAAGGTTTGAGGAAGGGAGTATGTTTTGCGTTCAATGAGAATACCTGTAAGTGGTTAGCAAATTGTCGCTATATGTTTCAAGTGGAGCGGCCAGGCAAATTTTTGTTTCAATACTTTTTATTGGGTTTTTCAACACGTTGAAGTTTATTGCACATTTGTATGCAGGAAAATACCATCAGGTATCTGAAGCAGACTATTGCGATTACAATACTTGAGATCATCAATCTCGGTGTCTACAAATAAAGTATACAACCACTGTGAATTGGAACAAAGCGAATAAAACAGTGAAACAGCAAGAGAATAAAACTAAAATAAAAGTACCGTCTCTGAGTCTTTGCTTATCCCTTTATCTATCCATGTGTGTATGAAGGTTGTGATCTCCACATGTGCCACCATTTATCCACCTTACAGTTATGCAGGAGTCTATAGGAAAGTAGTTTCTCATAAGTGTATGTAGTATTAAGTATTAATACTACTTCTTCTTTCAAATCTGGGGGTTTTATCTCCTTCCAGTGTCCTACCACCACCAGTTTGGCAATCATTAGAACATACCCCACAATGGTTCGGGCAGTCATAAGCTTGTCGTCCTTTGACAAATCCAGTTTGGTCAGGTTGCACCAAAAGAGGTAAGACTGAGGGTAGTCTAGAGGCTAATATCTTGGCATAAAGCTTAATGAATACGTTCAATAGGGATATAGGGCTAAAATTTTAGGGAATGTCTGCTGGCTTCCCCGGTTTAGGTAATGTTACAATTAATGCAGAGAGCATCTCTGGTGGGAATGGAACACCCTGTGTAGCTTGTTGGAAAACTGATTCCAAGCAGGGGGATATTAATGTGAGGAGCTTTTTATAAAATTCACCATCTGGGCCTGGGGATTTGCCAGCGGGTAATGTTTTAATAGTGTTAAGGGGCTCTGCTAAAGTGATGGGGGCACATAGAGTAGTTACATGTTCATCTGTCAGGGTTGGTAGTTGTGCTTTGGTTAAAAAGTCCTGTACTGAGGTAGACAAGCCACCCGGAGGGGGTTGTTGACCTCCAATATTGTAGAGAGCATGATAATATGATTAAAATTGTGCGGCAATATCCCTGGGATCTGTATATTTAGTTCCAGTGGTCGGATCCTTGATATAGGGCATTCTAGAGCGAGTATGTTGGGATTTTGATTTGGAAGCTAGGAGTTTGCCTGCTTTGTTACTTTGGGCATAATATCTGGCTTCAGTTTTGACAAGGGCCCTTTCATAGTCATGTAGGAGTACATTTCTTAGTTGGTTACGAATATACATTATGGATTGGGAAGTAGTGAAAGTGGGGTTCTGTTTGTTCAACCTTTCAAGTTTGTCGAGTTCGGTCAATAAGATGGTTTGCTTATGTTCCCTGGCTTTCCTGTTGTTATGGCTTATCTTCATCAACAAGCCCCTTATGAAAGCCTTATAGGCCTGCCATTCAAAGTACACATTAGATGCTGTCCCTGTGTTAAATTTTAAAAATTCGTCAGTGGCATTCTCTATCTCTTTCCCATATGTGGAGTGACCGGGGAGAAAAGTATTATTTCTCCATAATCTGTCTGGATTTTTATCATTGCCCTCCTGAATAGTGAGTGTTATCGCCGCGTGGTCCGACCATTTAATTAGGTCAATTCTAGTTGCTTGACTTATATAGTAATGCACGATCAACTAAAAACATATCAATGCGGGAGTAGGTCCCTTGTCTTCCTGAAAAGAAGGTAAATTCTTTCTCTGTACTAAGATGTGCCCTCCATACATCATCAAAGAGTTCCTCTGAGTGTACAAAAGATGATAGGCCAATGTTAGCCAGCCTAGCAGGGTTCCTGGAATCCATATATGAATCTAGAATGCTGTCAAAATCCCCACAAATAAGTAGGCGACCCTGCTTGACTTTGTTGACTTTTTTCATAGCCTTACTCAGGAACGAAAGTTGTCTACGGTTAGGTGCATATAGATTGACAATGGAGTAGGTAATGTTATTTAGGGAACACACCAAGATTACATATCGGCCCTGTGTATCCGTTATCTGTGAAACCTGAGTGAAAGCAACTGTGTTCTAAATGGCAATTAAAACCCCCTTTGTTTTCTTTTCTTAGTGTGACTGAAGAATGATTGGGAAGGAATGGTGCTTCACTCTCTGTGTCTTTTTCCAATATACACTCACATAAAGAATTATTAGGAACACCTGTTCTATTTCTCATTAATGCGATTATCTAGTCAACCAATCACATGGCAGTTGTTTCAATGCATGTAGGGTTGTGGTCCTGGTCAAGACAATCTCCTGAACTCCAAACTGAATGTCAGAATGGGAAAGAAAGGTGGGCTACAACAGCAGAAGACCCCACCGGGTACCACTCCTCTCCACTACAAATAGGACAATTTGCACGAGCTCACCAAAATTGGACTGTTGAAGACTGGAAAAATGTTGCCTGGTCTAATGAGTCTCGATTTCTGTTGAGACATTCAAATGGTAGAGTCCGAATTTGGCATAAACAGAATGAGAACATGTATCCATCATGCCTTGTAACCACTGTGCAGGCTGATGGTGGTGGTGTAATCGTGTGGGGGATGTTTTCTGGGCCCACTTTAGGCCCCTTAGTGCCAATTGGCCATCGTTTAAATGCCACAGGCTACCTGAGCATTGTTTCTGACCATGTCCATCCCTTCATGACCACCATGTACCCATCCTCTGATGGCTACTTCCAGCAGGATAATGCACCATGTCACAAAGCTCGAATGATTTCAAATTGGTTTCTTGAACATGACAATGAGTTCACTGTACTAAAATGGCCCCACAGTCACCAGATCTCAACCCAATAGAGCATCTTTGGGATGTGGTGGAACGGGAGCTTCGTGCCCTGGATGTGCATCCCTCAAATCTCCATCAACTGCAAGATGCTATCCTATCAATATGGGCCAACATTTCTAAAGAATGCTATCAGCACCTTGCTGAATCAATGCCACGTAGAATTAAGGCAGCTCTGAAGGCAAAAGGGGGTCCAACACTGTATTAGTATGGTGTTCCTAATAATTCTTTAGGTGAGTGTATGTGTTTCTTGCACGCATAATACATCAGCATGATGCAGCAATGCTTCCCTCCACAAATAAGTTATTTTCTGTGGACAATTAAGACCCTTCACATTAAGCTACATAAAGCGGAGCACCATTCAGCTGGCATAGGAATATGGAGTACTCCGACTCAGGACAGTATACATAAATGCAAATAAACATGAAAAATAGAGTGAACAAAACAAGAAAGGGAATCATTTAAACAAGAGTCCCAAACACTTGTAAAGTTAAAGGATACGGAACACAGCTCTTAGGCTGTTATCAGCAATCTGGGGATTTAGACCCGGTGTTTTACCAGAAGGAGGGTTTGCAGCTTTCTGCACCAGTTATTCTTGGTGGTGTAGCATATAGTCAGCCCCGTGTAAAAGATGTTGGTGAATCCCATTGCCGATCTTCATTCTTCTGGGAAGATTTCGGATGTTTAGGAGGTTGCCAGGCTCAGGTTCCATGAGGACAGCAGCTTTCTGCCTTCTTCCAAGGTTTTGATTGTATGTGCAGTGCTGTCTTTCTTTACCAGGATCTTGACCGGGTATGCCCAGTGATATGGGATATTGCTTTGTCTCAACGTGGCTGTAATTGGGGCCAGCAATTTCCTTTGTCGGAGAGTAGTCGTTGAGAGATCCGTGTAGAGCTTTACGGTTTGAAAAGGCTCCGGTAAGATTGAAGTTTTCCAGGCGGCAGATAATATTGCTGGGTTATATTGCTTATAGGTTTATATTGCATATAGCTGGGTTATAGTGTGTGTCCCTATTTAGTGGACGTTCAGTGGTTTCTGTATGTGTAAAGTGATATTTTTTCTTACACCGACACGCTGTTCATTTTTGTATACAATTTTAAATGTGTGTTTTTTTATGTGTTTAATAAACTTGATATATTTTATTACCCGGTCATTGTTGGATGTGCATTTACAGGGCGGTTCTTTTGACTCTTCCTTGGGTCTGGTGTATGTAGATAATGTGACGAACTGCGACCGCCGCGGCCACAATACGTCACAAAACCGTCACAGCGCCCCTAGCGGTCAATTTGCAAACTGGCCTCCCAGCCACTTTCAGCACACCGACAGTCTAACTTGAGTCCGTACAGTCGATAGGCTGAAAGCGCAGGGAGTGGACCTCCGATTGACCGCAAGTAAGCGTGCGACGAACTGCGACCGGAACTACACACAGGGTAGTTTGCCACCACCTCACAATTTATGGGAGCGAGGAACCCACTATCTAGATAACACAACCGAGTAGCTTTCTCTTCGGAGAGGCTAGGGTAAGTTTTTGCAGTGTTTGAAAACAGGCATATGGCTAGAGAAATGACTGGGAGGTCATTTATTATATATGTATATACAATACAAATTATCACGATGCACAGTAATTATTAACACAATAATCAAGGAAAGTATAGTCCAATAAACAAAAGGGAGAAAAGAAAGAAAATACTTAGTTTCCGCAGAAAAGATGTCTGTTGGTGAAATAGTCCGTTGCAGGGGTAAAGTCCAAGAAGCCTTTGTCCAGTGTAATATGCCTACAGCCCACAGGTTCTCTGGCTGAGGCCCTCTTCAGGTGTTGTTAAAAGTGGAGAACTCCTTTAGCAGATTCTAGGCCTTTGTTATAAAGGCTCCCAGAATCAAGGCGGGGAATTGAGAGTCCGCCTGCTGGGCAGGCTGTATTCCTGAGGTGAATGTCAGTTCTGAAATATGGCATGTGCCATATTGTGGGATGTCTCCGCTGTACACAAGTAACAAGCACATATTCACATTCCCCACAAAATATGGAGTTCAGGGATACCAAATATTACTATTATAACTGGTTCTATGATGGGGTAACACCATAACTTTACCTGGGCACATCTTACAGTTATGTTTGTCCTATGTAAACGTTCAGTGAATTCTGAGTGACACGATGATGTAATTTTTATGTCCGTAAGATGCATGGGCTCTCTTAAAAAGGTAAAAATCATATCTCAGATTCATGTTGCAGTCTGGGAAACCTTGGTGCCGGACTGTCTGCAGCAAGCCAGCTTACAGACCCCTTATGGCAGCGACACCAAATGTGATATCTCCTCAGGAAGGGAAGTTCTTTTGTCAACCTGAGGAAGCCAGCTGTAATTGCGTTATCTGCTGGGCATCTATTGACTGACTTGAACAAAAGGACTATGTTGTTCTCTGGGTACAACAGAAGGAGACGCTCTGAATAATCAAATTGTAGGTTCTGGGGCCTAGGGAAATAATTACTGTTTAATAGACCCACTGTTCAATAAGGCAGAGTAATATTGATAATATTGGGAGGACAGTTCAATATTCTCGCGGATCATCCGTGACAGATAATATTGCCTCTTTAACATGGAAGAAGTGCACTCTAGCGAGTGTGTCTCTGAGCACCGTGTCTGCCAAATGTGTGGGTTTGGGAACTTTGTGAGCTCAGTCTATAATTACATCTTAAGCTGATAAATCAGGAATTAATGACCGGAATAGCTTCTGTATGTAAGAGGTGATGTTAGACTGGGGAACTGTTTCTGGGATGCCTCGCAGTTTAATATTATTGTGCTGTGAGCGGTCCTCTAGGTCAGCTAGCTTAGATTTCACCTGCTCCAGCTCTGCTGCCATGTCATTATCAGCGTCAATTACGTTATTTTGAGATTCTGCATATTCTCCCATTTTTGTTTCAATATGTTATACTCTAGCATCCAAGGCACGTTCAGGCGCCGATATAGGTGTTAGTAATGTAGTAATGTCCTCCTTGAGGGAGGATTTCAAAGCTAGGAACATGCGTTTAAGTGCGTGTTCAGACACGGGATAGTGAGATGCAGGGTTGACACAGGACAGTCCAATGAAGGTGTGATTGCACCGAAACTCGTCACTACTTACTGTATATGTGACAATAAAGCAGAACAATAATCATCTACAGCGAGTGCCGGTCTTTTCTTCAGTATTTTATTGGGAACGCCATCCCATAGACATGTGCACCGCGATCTCAGCAGCAGTGCCGACCTGCAAACACTACTACATGCAGGCAGAGCTGTTAGGGCATCTTGCATATGGCCAACTGACCTTTCGTCTGGTGAGGCAATGTCTTCATTTGATAGGCTCTGGAGATCATCAGAGTTTCCTTTGCCTTGCTGTGAGGGGTCAGGCATGGATAGTTGTGGCATGCCAGGCCAATATCCAGTCACATGGCGTGCACCCTGTAAAATTTCTTGTGAGCCATATTCAGCGCTCCCAGTTAATGGGGAAAGGTGTGGTCTGGTGGCCGTGCATTCCTGGGGCTGCGCTCACTGTTGCTGGCTGCATGTGATACGGTGAGGAGCGCTCCGGGTCCGATAGAGTCGGCGGAGGAGAGCGGAGCGAGGAGCACATTGCGCAGCCATCTTTGCAGCTCTCCGGCTCAAAGTATTGCCGCAGGTCGGAGTCGGGCTTGTGTTGTACACTGCGGGTCTTCCCCATCCCAACTGAACCGCTGGCAGGTAGAGGAATCACTGCTTTGTGTGTCCTATTACAGGGCAGGAATGCTGGGCTGGTGGCTGTAATTTGTCACTGGGTGCAGGAGCATCAAACTTATGCGGCCATCTCTCTCCGGTGCCTGGCCAGGCAAATTTTCAGCAGCCGTCAATTAAGGAGCAGCTTGCAAAAAGCTTGGACTCCAGTGAGATTAACAGAATTGTTGCCATGGCTAAAGCGATATCCAGACCAAGGGAAAGGTAATTTAATCATTGATGGCTTTTCGCTAGGTTTTTTGGTTCCTGAATTTAAGGGTATTGGTTGTTCAATGGTGGATAATTTAAAATCTGTAGTGAGATATCTCTTTAGGCCTCCTGCTTCTCTTTGCCGTATTGTGGACCGCATTTGCGGATCCGCAATACACGGGCGTCATTCCATGGCTATTCCGCATCACGGATGCGGACCCATTCACTTCAATGGGTCCGTAAATCCGGAGATGCGGAATGGTGCGGAACGGAACCCTACGGAAGCACTATGGTGTGCTTCCGTGGGGTTTCGTCCCGTAACTTCGGTTCCGCAAAAAGATAGAACATGTCCTATCTTTTTGCGGAACGGCCGGATCGCGGACCCATTCACTGATGGTGATCCGTCTGCGGCTGCCCCACTGACGGTGTTTGTGCATTGCGGCCCGCACGTTCGTGTGCAGGAGGCCTTAGGCATAGTTCCTAAGAAGGAACCTGGGGAGTTTAGATTAATTCATCACTTGTCTTTCTGTTTGATTGCTCACTTAACCCTTAGGATACCGGAGGTTTTTTCGTTTTTGCATTTTAATTTTTCTTCCCTATTTTCCATGAGCCATAACTTTTTTATATTTCCGGTCACATAGCTGTATGAGGGCCTATTTTTGGCGAGACTGGTTGTACTTTCTAATGCCACCTTTAATTATGGCATAAAGTAGTTGGAAGCGGTAAAAAAATTCCAAATGGGCTGGAATTGGGAAAAGGTTTTGCTCCCACGGTGTTTTGTTTATGGCAAAACTGACCCATGCTTTTCATGGGTCAGTACAATTAGACCGATACCCCATATGTGTAGTTTTTTTTTATGTCTAAATAGTGTAAAAATAAATGTAAACTTTGATAAAAAAAAAAATCATAAATCACCATATTCTGACCCCCATAACTTTTTTATACTTATGCCTACTGAGCTGTTTAGGCGCTAATTTTTTGTGGAACAATCTGTAGTTTTTATTGATAACATTTTGGAGCGTGCGTGACTTTTTGATCACATTTTATTCAAAATTTTTTTTTTTTAATCAGATCATTTTTATTAATGATTTTTCAATTATACACAAATAAACATGGTGTGAGGAATATGGATTAATATTTACTGTCAGCCCTGTCCGCACACCCACCATTTGCTGAAAGATGGCAGAGGAAATCAAGCTCCACAGGGGGGCCCTGCTTCAAAGCTGCAGCCAGATAGAAAACTCCTAGCAGGCCACGTTTGGTTACATTTCACACCTCCAGTCAGACAGCACAGATCCTGGGGTTTTGGTATCAGCCCTTGCCAGGATCAATGATACCTCCCAGACATGTTCGCACCTACATTTCATAAGGAATTATGAATCGCCCAGCCATTGCAGGCGCAAACCGGATACATATTTGTGTCCTGGTGGCGACGATGAACATGCCCATGGTCTTTGAGGGTGGGATGCCAGTGAAGGGAGATATCCATATCTCCCCACAAAAATCCAATAGCGGCACCATGTTTGGACTCTAGTTGTTGCTGGAACCCAGGCGGATCCGTTGGTACCAGAACCATCTCCCTGTAACCTTCTGGACTGAAGCTATAAACTCTAAAGGGTTTTGTGGGTCATTTGAAGCCAGTCCAACAGAGGGGGGGTGGACCCCTCCCAAAGGCAGGGAGGGAAGGGGCCAGCTACAGGTTAAAAGGCTTGTACCAGCAAGCGGGCAGGTCTTTCTCTGAAACGGGGTCACATCGTGCAATGTGTTTAGAGCAGGCATGCTCAACCTGCGGCCCTCCAGCTGTTGCAAAACTACAACTCCCAGAATGCACGAACACTCTACAGCTATCAGCCTACAGCAGGGCATTGTGGGAGTTGTAGTTTTACAACAGCTGGAGGGCCGCAGGTTGAGCATGCCTGGTTTAGAGGGACCTACAACCAGCTGACATCACTGCCTCCGACGTAAATACAGCTAAGAACTCATCACTACCCAAAGGACTCGTATATCTAGTAAACTGACTTATTGTTCTGCTTAACCCTGTTGTACCTATATCGCCTGTATCTGTAACCTCAGACCACTGTATATATTCTGTGTGTATAGTGTTAAATCTAGTGTGCCCTTAAGGCGATTAAATATATAATTCAATCTTGTGCTATCTTGTATCTCGATCACGAATCCCCACGTCCGTGTTTCGGTCTAGTTATAAGCTACCCTGAGTTGGTTTCTCACCCTATATAATCCCGTTAGCAGACCGGGCTTATATCAAACGAGAAGCTGGTGGCAGATACCCGGGCTGAGACAGCGCTGTTTTCACTGCGGCAGTGAAAAGGCTCAGCTTGCTGCCTCTCTGTGCCCGCATGGACAGGAGGTGTCTGTGTAAACTGTACCAAGCTGACCTTACCTGCTCCTTTAGTAACCCGTGACCATGCCGTATCTCGGGAGCTTGACGTAAGTGACGTCAACCGGGCATGAGGTGTGGTATTCGTCACACATGGCATATCAGCAGCAGAAACAATAAGGGCTACAAGTAATCCATTTGAACCTGTAGAATTTTATCTAGACATTTTCCAGAAGTAATAGTACAGGTTACATATCAAGGCCCCTTCATCCATAGTTTAATATTAACAGTAACTACCCCACCCTTAAACCATCCCACCCACCCCCCGCCCCGGCAATGAAACGGGAAAAGCAGCCACAATAAAGGTATATTGTATTGGAACACCAACAGACAAATTCCTGATACTCTAAGTATTGGCTTCATGTCCATCCGCTTCAAGACAGTGTTACCTATCCAGCCAGGTCGACTCGCCTATTTTTCCTTCTACATTGTGGGATTCGTATGAGGAAGTCCTGCATCAACACACATCTCTGCGACCCTTCCTCCCGAAAAGAGTTTCACAGCCATGAGCCCTGTTATACCACAATGGACCTGCATTCAACCCATTTGTCCCATATTTTGTTAAACTTAGCCAGGCATTGCCTGTTAAGATAAACACCCTTTTCTAGGCGCTAGATCTCGGTCATTCTGTTCAAAAATTCACCACTAGTTGGAGGTTGGGGTCTAAGCCAGTGTTTAGCATTTAATTTCCAGGCCTGGAAGAGCAAGCGTTGCACTCCAGTGCGTAAGTGTCGGTTTTTAATGTCAAATATTCCCAGTATACACGCCATTCGCCGTATTGGAAATTTTTACAAATATTTTAATAGTATGGGCGTTTTCGATCGGGATGATGTTTGTTTATTGTTATTTAGGTATTTATTTTTAAATTATAAAGAATGGGGGATTGAAACTTTTATATATTTTTTATATATTTAAAAAAAAGATATATTTTTGTGATCAGTTTGAAGCTCATATATGAGCCTATAAATTATGTTTTTTAATTTTTGATTTTGTTCTATCAGGGATTTTTAAATTGACATTTAAACCCCAATTTGCTAATTTCTTATCCTGGCCTGCCATCTGGTGGCCAAAATAAGAATTGCAGCATGAATACTGAAAGTATTCAGCACAACTACCGATGCCCAAATTGGCCGCACGGGGTATCGGTAGCAAGCCCAGAAGTGCGATCTTCCGAGTTTTTGCGCATTTAGATGCAGTGTTCTCGCTTGATCACGGCAGCTAAAGCTTTTAATTACCGCGATCGCCATTATTTCTGGTCATGGTAATTAGCCGCAGGTCTCTGCTGTATGAAACAGCAGAGATCTGCTGGCTATGACGCCCACTTTACATGTGAGTGGGCGCCATGTTTACACATTGCTTCAGCGCCATGCTTGTACGGTGCTGGTAGTGAAGGGGTTAATGATGAGGTGGCTAAGTCTGATGCTTCAGTGTCTAAGGCCTCTTTCACACTTGCGTTGTCCGGATCCGGCGTGTACTCCACTTGCCGGAATTACACGCCGGATCCGGAAAAACGCAAGTGTACTGAAAGCATTTCAATACGGATCCGTCTTCAAAATGCTTTCAGTGTTACTATGGCAGCCAGGACGCTATTAAAGTCCTGGTTGCCATAGTAGGAGCGGGGGAGCGGTATACTTACAGTCCACGCGGCTCCAGGGGCGCTCCAGAATGACGTCAGAACGCCCCATGCGCATGGATGACGTGCCATGCGATCACGTCATCCATGTGCGTGGGGCGCCCTGACGTCACTCTGGAGCGCCCCGGGAGCCGCACGGACGGTAAGTATGCTGCTCCCCCGCTCCCCGCTACACTTTACCATGGCTGCCAGGACTTTAGCGTCCTGGCAGCCATGGTAACCACTCTAAAAAAGCTAAACGTCGGATCCGGCAATGCGCCGAAACGACGTTTAACTTAAGGCCGGATCCGGATCAATGCCTTTCAATGGGCATTAATTCCGGATCCGGCCTTGCGTCAAGTCTTCAGGATTTTTGGCCGGAGCAAAAAGCACAGCATGCTGCGGTATTTTCTCCGGCCAAAAAACGTTCCGTTCCGGAACTGAAGACATTGTGATGCATCCTGAACGGATTTCACTCCATTCAGAATGCATTGGGATAATCCTGACGACATGCTGATATGGCGTTATTTGCTTATTTCCGTTGAGATGCTCTAAGATAGCATCTCTCAGAAAACCTTTGTAACGGATCACCTGGCACCCCGACTGAGTACCTCCGTTGACGGATGCTCCTAGCGTTTTCCTGAGGTTTCCAAGCACTCTGGCAGACACCACAATCGCCGAACCGAAGCAGCATATAAATCCTCTTCAAGCATATGAATGCTGTAGACAGTTGAATAGGAAACCATACGAATAGGTTTACACTCCTAGCAGTCAAACTGGGACAGCATGCAATAAATCCTCCCCCAAGAATGAGACGACACTTCATCTTGAGGGTAAAAACAGGAACTGACTTTATTTAGACATAGCACACCTACTTCAAACCCCCCTCCAACAGCCTAATTTGCATACAATAGGGCACACGGAGGTCTATGGTACAAGGAAGGGTGTGGCCCGACAATAGCAAGGGCTGATGGGAGATGGAGGAGGGACAGGAAAAGGGGGAGGAGAAGAGGCACAGAACAGCAATGCCTTTAACATCACAGCAAGAGCAAGATACACACAGCCCACAATACATCGCAATCCAATCCAACCGAACCCATAACAACATACACAATATTCAAGACAGCCCGAATGCAATCTGCTACACAGTCTCAAAGGCCATTGTTCCCAAAAGTCACATGTCCACGGATGGTCCCCAAAGGGCCAGCAGCAGCAACACAAAACACCACATGCCCAAATTGCATTAAAACGTACAAATTTACCAGGGGCCATAGTCAGCAGGTAGGAGGCGGGTAGCCAGTCCTCTCCAATGCCCAGTGGCGAGGCAGGTTCCGCCACAACCTTCAAACAGTTTACCCACAAGAGATGTTAAACTTACCGGCCTATAGTTTCCAGGCTCTGTTTTTGGCCCCTTTTTGAATATTGGCACTACATTTGCTATGCGCCAGTCCTGTGGGACATTCCGTCAGTATAGAGTCTGCAAATATCAGAAATAAGGGTCTGGCTATGACATTACTTAATTCCTTTAGGATACGGGGGTGTATACCATCTGGTCCTGGCGATTTGTCTATTTTAATATTTTTTTAGGTCACTGATGTACTTCTTACTGGGTCAGACAGAACACTTTTAATGGGGAATTTATTTTTACATTCGGCATGTCATCTGACAGTTTATTTTCCTCAGTGAATACATTATATTTAACAGCTTTGCTTTCTCCTCGTTGCTCTCTGCGACTCCCCCCTCATTACTCTTTAAAGGGCCGACGCCTTCAAATTTATACTTTTTAACATTTATATAATTGAAAAACATTTTAGGGTTAGTTTTACTCTCTTTGGCAATCTCTCGGTCTCTAGTTTGGCCGCTTTTATTTGTTTTTTACATGTTCTATTTTTTTCCTTATAGTTTTTCAGTGCTTCCGTTCTACCCTCCTGTTTCAGTGAATTATATGCTTTCTTTTTGTCATTTATTGCTTTCTTTACAGTTCTATTTATCCACATTGGTTTCTTTTTGTTCCTTAACCTTTTATTCTCATACGGTATGTACCTCTCACAATGAGATTTTAGGATGTTTTTCAAGATATCCCATTTTGTGGCTGTATTTTTATTTTTGAGGACTTTGTCCCAGTTAGTTCGGCCTATGGCCTCTCTTAGTTGGCTAAATTTAGCTTTTTTGAAGTTTGGTATTTTTGTTCCTCCTTGTAGAAACGCTCTTTTGAATGATAATTGGAAAGTTATTACTTTATGGTCACTATTTCCTAGGTGTCCCCCAACCTGCACGTCTCTTGTTCTGTCAGGTCTATTGGTTAATACTAAGTCCAGTATGGCCGTCCCTCTAGTCGGGTCCTGAACCAGTTGGGAGAGGTAATTGTCTTTGGTTATTGCCAAGAACCTGTTTCCCTTATGAGATATACAAGTTTCAGTTTCCCAGTCTATATCTGGGTAGTTGAAGTCCCCCATAATAACCACCTCATTATGATTTGCCGCCTCGTCTATCTCGTTTAGAAGTAGATTTTCTGTGGACTCTGGTATATTAGGTGGTTTATAGTAAACTCCTATTAGTATTTTATTATTGTTTTTAGCGCCATGTATCTCTACCCACAGTGACTCCACATGTTCATGTCCCTCACTTATATCTTCGCGGACTGTGGGCTTTAGACATGACTTTACATAAAGGCAGACCCCTCTCCGGATTTGACGATCCTTTCTAAACAGACTGTAACCTTGTACATTAACTGCCCAGTTATAGCTATCATCCAGCCATGTCTCAGTTATTCCCACTATGTCATAGTCCTCCTCACACATCACTAATTCCAGCTCCCCAGTTTTATTAGTCAGGCTTCTGGCATTAGTATACATACATTTGAGAAGTTTATGTATATTTTTTACGCTACACCTTTTCTTCTGAACTGTTCTAGTCCCTCCTTCCATTCCTCCCCCAGTCTCACTACCTTGTCCCCGGTCTCTATCTGCCCTATCTTTCCCTCCTATAATGTAATTTTCCTCCCCCCCAGTCCCTAGTTTAAACACTCCTCCAACCTTCTAGCCATCTTTCTCCCCAGCACAGCTGCCCCTTCCCCATTGAGGTGCAGCCCGTCCCTACGATAGAGCCTGTAGCAGATAGAAAAGTCGGCCCAGTTCTCCAGGAACCCAAACCCCTCCTTCCTACACCAGTTCTTGAGCCACTTGTTAATCTCCCTAACAAGTGGCTCAAGGTTAGTATTCCAGAAGGTGTTACATTACTTGGGCTAGTTTCACACTAGCGGCAAGGAACTCCGGCAGGCTGTTCTGGCGGGTGAACAGCCTGTCGGATCCGTGCTGCCGCTAGTGCACGCGTGCCCCCGGACTACCGCTCCTGCCCCATTGACTGTAGTGGGGGCGGAGTTCTGCCAGCAGCATGGCAAACATGCCGAGAGGCTACTGGAATAAAAGCGTTTGCTTTCCTCTCCCTCTTAGTGCAGGTTGGGGGACACCTAGGAAATAGTGACCAGGGTGTCCCTGCACAGACTCACTCTATCCAATCAGTGCTGCCATTTTCAGGCTGTGCAGGTACACCCCCCAACCGGTTACCTCCCCTCTGTCCCCTTACTGCAGACAGCTTATTCATAACTTCTAGTATAAATAATAGAGGAATGGCATAACATAGGGTCATAAGAATAGATGCTCCAGAATTGTTAGTACGTGGGGAATGCATGAAGCAATTAAAACAGACAAGTCAGGAGCGGTGAGAGGTCCTCTTTAAATTCGATTAGATCATTATTAGTGAAATTATTAACCAAGAATAAGTGCACCTTGAGGCAACTGCAATCTCTTTTAGGCTCATTTAATTTGGCTTGTAGAATAATTCCAATGGGTTGTGTTTTTTCTAAGCGGATGTACTTTGCTACTAGAGGTTTGCGTTCCCCAACAACTTACAGTACGTTAGATTATCTAGACCGCTTCAGGAGGACACGTCTATGTGGCTGGAATTCCTGAGTAAGTTTAACGGTAGGAGTGGTTGGCCTAGTTTTAGTTGCAATAGTAGTTTGGGGTTCATTTTTTAAGAATAATAGAATTTGTCTTTTCACAGATAATAAAGGTGTGTTTTTTTCCATCAATACACTGTCTTCTAAATGTGAGAGGACAGTTCGCTTGTTGAGTGTTTGGTGTTGTGCTGTATGTCTTTTAACATTTGGTTGAAAGCAAAGCACATTCCTGATAGAATGATATAGCTGACTCTTTGTCTCATTTCCAGTGGAGGAGATTTCGGGAGTTGGTTCCCTCACCAGAGCAAGTAGGAACCCCTCGTCCTTCACACTTTTGGGACCTGCTTAGTAGTTGATAGTATCCGTAGTTCTGTGGCACCTAGAACATGGGCTTCCTATGCAGCCGTATGGAGAGATTGGTTGTCGTTTAGTCAATCAGCTCAAGAGAATCCGTCAGGTAATATGGAAAAGTTAGGCCTGCTGTGTGTTTCATCACTCATGGCTAAAAAGTTTTCTTACTCTCATATTGTTAAACCAGTGGCTGGGGTGTCAGGTTAATTGGTCAGGCACGTCTCGCTAGTGTATTTATCATTAAGTAGATGTTGAAAGGATATCGCAAGGCTCATTTTAACTCAGATTTGAGACGTCCTATCTCTTTAGAGCTTTTGGAAAAATGTTAGGCATTCTTCCCAATGTTGCAAAAAATCCGTTTGAGGTGCTAAGATGGATCAGTTGGGCTGGGGTCAATTTATTTCTTTAAATAGTTGATCCAATTCTTTGTTGTGTCCAGTCAGAGCTGTTACAGCTTGGCTGTAAATTAGACCGGCAGTGCAAGGTGCTTTTTTTAATTCACTCTAATTTAAGCCCGCTAACGAAATTTCATTTCAATTCTTTGCTTAAGAAATGTTTAAGAACACTGAATCTGAGTCACCTACGGATATCCTCCCATTCTTTCCAAATTGGAGCGGCTATGGAAGCAGCTAGGATGAGATTGGAGGATACAGTAATTAGGAATATATAAACTATATGTGAGAGCAGATTTGTGCTTAGATTGATCTTCTTATATTTTTCAGGTTTTCAATTAATCATATGGGTTATTGGACATTTGTTCATTTATAGGGCTCAGAAGAGAGCCGGAAAGAGGTTTTACTCTGAGAACTTATCATTTGAGTCCAATAAAATGCATATTTTTGGTGCGGTGTAAGGGGATTGAAATGGAAGAATCTTATGAATGAAATTAAAAGCCTGGCAGTTAAATAGCCTGCCCTGCATGTTTTAATTTTTTTATTAGATTTAATATGGGAAATGAAAAAAGACATGGCCCTGTTGAAATGCTCATTTCGGGATAAAACTCTGGTTTTCTCTGAGATCGTCCCGAGATTGATATGGTCTGCTAAAGATGGTTTGATGTTCAACAAGATTAGAAAGCAGATCAACAGGGCCATGTCAAAATTTTTGCCAGTCTAAGTTTTAGTTACAGACACATTGATCTGGAAGGCTTTGTCCAAGGCCTATACAGGTCTGACGATGTGCACTTGTCAGAGGTGGGTTTGAATATTTTTAATTTGGGACTTTAGAATGCAATTGAGAAGTGGCTGTGTTACTTTTTTTTTTTTGGGGGGGGGGGGGGGGGGCATGCTCTGTTAGAGGCTTGGCTTGTGGGATTTTGTTGCCCAACTAATGCTGGGTAGACTTTTAGTCAAGATTTATTGGTTATTGATTAGATTTATATTATATAGTTATGTTTTTTTATTCTTTATGGATTATTTAATTAAATATTTATTGGTGCAATTTTATGGGTAACCCCAAAATAAAACAACACGGCCTTGTTTATCCAAATACATGTTTTGGTGTCCTCTTATTTATTTAGAGTATTATGTGACTTAGGCTGCTTTCACACTAGCGTTCGCTGGTCCGCTCGTGAGCTCCGTTTGAAGGAGCTCACGAGCGGACCCGAACGCAGCCGTCCAGCCCTGATGCAGTCTGAATGGAGGCGGATCCGCTCAGACTGCATCAATCTGGCGGCGTTCAGCCTCCGCTCCGCTCGCCTCCGCACGGACAGGCGGACAGCTGAACGCTGCTTGCAGCGTTCGGGTGTCCGCCTGGCCGTGCGGATCCGTGCGGATCCGTCCAGACTTTCAATGTAAGTCAATGGGGACGGATCCGTTTGAAGATGCCACAATGTGGCTCAATCTTCAAGCGGATCCGTCCCCCATTGACTTTACATTGAAAGTCTGGACGGATCCGTACTAGGCTATTTTCACACTTAGCTGTTCTATGCTAAAAATAATGCAGACGGATCCGTTCTGAACGGAGCCTCCGTCTGCATTATTATGAGCGGATCCGTTCAGAACGGATCCGCCCGAACGCTAGTGTGAAAGTAGCCTTACAAGCTAACAAGTTGCCCTTCATATTGAGTTTTAAATCTATATTTTCTTCTTTTTTTGTGTGGCTACATTGTTTATTAAAAGAAAAATAAAAGTTATATTTTAGTGAAGAATAAAAAAAACTAGAGAAAAGGCCAGAAACAGGAATTATAGTCTATGACTATTGAAATCGTAATTATGTGACTTATGTCACCATGATGTATTTAACGTGGGACTGTATGTTGGAGGGATCTGAAAGGAGGTTAGTGGTGTTTTTGTAGTGGTGAAGGTAGGGTTGGGCGATAACGGCGTTATCACCATTTCTTAATTGCAGTATTTTAGTGACGTTAGGCCCACTTCTACCATGAGAAGGCCGGATCCCCATGAGGCAGTAGAATGGTGCAGATGGTTGTGATAACCAGGTCATGGGCAGTGCAACAACGTGGTCACGTGCCTACATCATCACGCCGCCTGTGACCTGGCGCAGGAGGTTGAGATGATGTTATTGCCACCGCCTGCATCGCAGATGAATATAGGTGAGTATGTTTGTGTTTTCAAATATATCTATGTATGACACTACGGGGGTGTAGAGAGCATTATCTGTGTGAGCATTATACTACAGGGGCAGAGCATTATATATGGGGGCATTATACTACAGGGGCAGAGCATTATATATGGGGGCATAGTACTACAGGGGCAGAGCATTATATATGGGGCATTATGCTAGAGGGGGAGAGGTTTATATATTGGGAGATACTAGGGGGGGGGAGCATTATATATGGGAGCATTATACTAGAGGGGTAGAGCATTATATATGGGGGCAATATACTACAGGGGCAGAGCATTATATATGGGGCATTATGCTAGAGGGAAAGAGGTTTATATATGGGGCATTATACTAAAGGGGGATATCATTATATATGGGGCAATATAGTAGAGGGGTAGAGCATTTCATATGAAGGCATTATTCTAAAGGGGGAGAGCATTATATATAGGGCATTATACTACAGGGGCAGTGGCGTAACTACCAGGGAAGCAGTGGAAGCGGCTGCTTCGGCGCCTGGGCTGACAAGGGGCCCGGGAGCAGTGTCTCACACACACAAACTTACTGTGTGTACATAATTTTACATCTTCAGGCTGGCCCATCCCCCCCTTTACATTTAGTGTGGTCACATAGGGGCCGGGCCCGCCCATCCATCCTACATCCCCATTCATTAAAACAGGGCCTGCTTCGGCGGGAATGTGCCCGCCTCCATCCATGATTATCGGCTGAGCTGCCTGCATAGCATGCCACCAGCCAGAGAACAATCGGCAGCGCGCTATGCAAATTCATCTCTTCAGGCAGGCCGCCCACCAAGTGAAGTCCTCCTCAAGGGGCGTGGAGGGTGAGAGAAGCAGCACATCATGGCAGAGGGCGAAGGGAGGCACAACAGGCATGCACAGCACTCATTTCTTTCAGGTATGTGCCTGGGAGAGGAGAGGAGGTAAGGCCAGGTACAGCAGCAGGCAAAGTTCTGAGTGTGCAGCCATGGCAGGCCGCAGCATGTAGCTGCCACAGGCTGCCATCCCAGTCCCACCAACCTCTTATATAATAAAATGCATGCATCTGCTTCTGTTATAGTACAGGAGGCTGGGATGGCCACCTGTCAGCTGCATGCTGAAGCCTTCAGCATGTAGATGCCAGGTAGCCAGATCGCAACCAATGCCCACTCTTCCTCTGCGAGCCTCCTGTACTATAGCATGCGGTAAGTGACAACCTCCCCTCTCTGCTCACTGTTCCGCCATCTACTAGTGCCTATTATGGCACTCTTAAGTTACATATACACAAATGTGATGCCAGGATGGTTCTGGGCTGGCATCGGGTGCATGCATATGCATATGTGTGCCATAATAAGCACAAGTACATGGCAGAGCAGCGGAGGCTGCCATGTACCGCCTGCTATAGTACCGGAGGCTGGCAGAGGAAGGAGTGGGCAGAGGTTGGGATGAAACTTCCAATCACCCCCTTTCACAGTGTTTTAAATATAGGTAAATAAACATTAAAAAAAGCATTGCCGTGTCCAAAAATATCTTCAATATTAAAACATAATAATTTTAATCCAAAAAGGGTACCAATAAAAACTACAATTCATCCACCTGAAAAAAAGCTTCAGCTCTTTAGGCAGAAATCTAAAAAAAAGTTTTAGCTGTCAAAAAATGGCGATACAAAGACAAATAGGTTCTTTCAAAGGTTTTATCTTAAGTAAGGGTCAATTCACACTTCCGTTGTTCTGGGTCTGCATCCCTTCCACAATTTTGCGGAACAGGTGCGGACCCATTCATTTCAATAGGGCCGCAAAAGATGCGGACAGCACACTGTGTGCTGTCCGTATCCGTAGTTCCGTTTCGCGGCCCCCGCAAAATAAGATGGAACACGTCCTATTCTTGTTTGCAATCGCAGACAAGAATAGGCATTTCTATCATGGGGAACTATCAAAATGCGGAACACACAAATGATTTATACAAATAGTGAAAAATTCTACACTTTTTCTTAGCTTGCCAGATTGTTATTGTTATCTGTATTGATTATTGATCAGAATCATGAATGCAACAGGCAGCGACCCAGGTAATAGCCAGGCTATAGCAGATAGTCCATCATACCCGGAACAGATAATCCATAAGACTATCGAATATATATATTCACGGGTTAAATTGGATAAAGAGATGACTGAATCGACTAATGAGCTGCAGGAAAGAGCCTATGAAGAACGTGGGGATATATGGAAGTTATGTGGCATGGTTGATAGATACCTGACATACATAGATTTAACACAAAATAATACGAAGAGGGACCAACACCTATTATGCGCTTTGCCACCTGTTTTGTATGGATTATTGGCGGTCAATAGTCTTTCACAAAAGAGACAAGAGTCTGTGAAGGGAATGGAGCACTCTATAGCCCAGCTAGAAGCAGATCTCAAAGCCACAGGGGCCACGATCAAGGACTTAAAATACAACCTTGATCATAGCTATGATGCATACCAAAAGGCAAAAAGTGATTTAGAGGATTTACATCTCCAGTATTCCAAAATTTAAGCAGACAGATGGATCAGCCCATAATCTAGTCAATGCTGAAAAGGATCCATCTAACACTGTGGGATCTCCTGATCCTCCATTTCTTACTCCCCGATATCCAGACATGTCATCACATGCTCTTAAAGCAGACCCCATCCAAGACACTCAGCAACATGAAAGTGTTGGCATGATTACACAGGAGGCATTAACCCAATTGAGTCGGGCATTCCAAACTGTAACCACCTTACTAGGTGCCGGTAACACGGAAGCCCCTAGAAGTGTCTCTCATATTCCCTTGTATAGAGATGTTAGGGTTAAATCACCTGTGCAATATGTGTCTCATGAGAGTGGGGAAAGCGCATGTGAGTCTGATAGTGATGTGGGAAAGTGTGTATCTTACTCCCTGCCACGCAGGCAGGTGTTTGCCCACAAAGAGGATCAGAGTCCCAGGCGACCATCATATGCTTATGTGGTCTCTAGGAAGAAAAATTACCAATTTTCAGAAAAGGATCAAAGTTTATCCAGCATAATTAAAGTTTTTTAAATGCCACTGTGTCCAAGTTCTCTAAGAAAGGTTCTTCTCAGATAGCGAATCACTTAGAACTATATGAATCCACTATGGATTCTTTAGAATTATACTCTGACAGGATCAGATTCCTTCCATGGGCATTTGATGATAAGTATCGTCATTACTTTACCTCATTTAGGGAGAGAGGAATTGAAGATTGGCCAAATGTCTTGCATGAAGTTAAACTGGAATTCGGACTATACAGAATCATTACTGCTGCAAAACGGGACATATATAAGCTTACATGTAGGCCCAATCAAAGTCCCTGTGAATTCCGTTCTGTCCTTAAAAATGCCTATGGATTCGCATATAGGTCCCCAAACTGGGAATCTGAAGAGTTTAAGCAGTTGTTCTATGATGCTATGCCAACCCAGATCAAACTTAGCCTAGCCAGAGATCTGGATATTGAAGCTCCCTTGGATAGGTTAGTGAGGGCTGCCACCACGCTGTATAATATCAGTGAATGCTATGCAACAGGTGAGAGAAGATTTAAAAAGTCCCACAAGCCAAATATAGCTGAAGCTAAGGTAAACCCTAGCTTTGGATTTGAAACATAGCCACGTAAGTTCCCTCAGTCTACAGGACCTGTCCAACAAACCCAGCAACAACAGGTAGGACCCAAGCAAACCAAGCCCCAAAATCCCAACAAGTCAGATGGGGATAATTCTGGTGCTGGGAGGTCTAACTACCGTCCATATGACAATAAGGGTCCCCAGGGATATAGCCCCTATTGTAAAAGGTTAGACCAGGGTTATAGGCGCTGGAATAACAGGCCCAGACAGAGGGAAGATAGGCAGGAACCCTCAAATTCACCTAGGAGTAGGTCACCCACCAATAATCAGGGCGCCCTACAAAACCAAAATATGCGCAAACCAAACAGGTTTGATCAGCTGGCAGAACAAGTGGCCCAGTTGAGTGATATTGTGAGAAAGTTGTCCCAGGTATCCCCAGGAAAACAGCCTGAACCTTTTTTAGGGGCAACTCCAGGCCCCAGCTCAACATCATAAAGCAGATTGGGCCGGGTCAGAACCCAGGCCACTGCAAGGCTTTTAAGATGGATGTGAAAGAATCTGATGTGGTTACTAATACCATTTTTCCTACAGTACCCCTGACCCTGAGATTGGGGCCAGGGAGGAGGTGTCTAATATGTTATTTGTCTTGCAGTCTAATCATGTTGATCCCTGCGACCATGCGTCGGTTCCAGTGTGTGATCCCATCGTTCCAGCCTCTAGTCATGAACCAGCTGTAAACTGTGATATCATCCAGTTTTCCCCAAGGGTGGGGGCTGACGCTGCTCCTCCAACTTCTCAAGTGAGACACAGGAATGCAGAGGTCACGAAGCTGCAGAGAGGTCACGCTCTCAGACAGCATGAAATTAGTAAACATCCTAACTTCCTGTGTGATTTATTTCAGGTTGATGGCCAATATTTTGTGGATTCGTATCTTCAAAATGAATTTATCGGACCAATCGAAAGTTTACTCGACACCGGATCACAAGCCACCATCTTATCTTATAGTTATTTCCAACAGGTTCTGCATTTGACAACAAAGAAGCCAAGATTAAGATCATTTGATGGCTCTTTGATAAGTGTAGGTGGGGATGCTTTGCAGGTAAACGGTACATCATGGTTGACATTTAGGATTGACAAGAAAACGATTAGACAGCCCACATTGATTATGGATCTTCCATATGATCGGCTGATCATAGGAATTTATTTACTAAAAAGATTGAGTTCCATACTCGATTTCATTAATGAAGCAGTCTGGACTCAGGTGAAGGCACCCATTGCCTATGAGTACTCTTGCAGTGCACAAGCACAACGCAGTTGTCACGTGATTGAAGAAATGCCTAACTCTATTGAAGTTAATTTCAGGAACAATCAAACGCCGGATGTCACGATCTTGAAGAATGGTAAGCCCGAGGAAGCTGTCAATGGTGCCGCTCATATCATTACCATCCAAAGGGACAGAATCGAAAAGGTAACCCTGGATGATGATATATTAACTATTTCTCTTGAAGGGGGAAATCACAAAGTCACAGACCTGACCAAACATACTCAATCGATGGTACGGATTAAAAAGGTCAATGACAGTTTATTGATTCCCATACAGGTGAACAATGTAGCCCGGGTGAAATATGCCAATTTGGATCTGAAATCCGAAGCCAGCTACATAAGCTTAGGACTCTTAAAACAGGTTACCGATCCTAAAATGATTAAAAGTTTCTCTCCACAGGAACAATGGGTTCATGATCTGGATGGAAATTCCCAGAGTCATAATGTGGTTGCAAGATGTCTTTTGTCCATTTCCATAGGAAATAAGACTACGGAACACGTTTTCATCTTGATAAATGAACCACGATATCAAATGTATATAGGTAACGACCTTCTACAGTCGTGGCCAAAAGTTTTGAGAATGACACAAATATTAGTTTTCACAAAGTTTGCTGCTAAACTGCTTTTAGATCTTTGTTTCAGTTGTTTCTGTGATGTAGTGAAATATAATTACACGCACTTCATACGTTTCAAAGGCTTTTATCGACAATTACATGACATTTATGCAAAGAGTCAGTATTTGCAGTGTTGGCCCTTCTTTTTCAGGACCTCTGCAATTCGACTGGGCATGCTCTCAATCAACTTCTGGGCCAATTCCTGACTGATAGCAACCCATTTTTTTTATAATCACTTCTTGGAGTTTATCAGAATTAGTGGGTTTTTGTTTGTCCACCCGCAAATTAAGGGTTGACCACAAGTTCTCAATGGGATTAAGATCTGGGGAGTTTCCAGGCCATGGACCCAAAATGTCAACGTTTTAGTCCCCGAGCCACTTGGTTATCGCTTTTGCCTTATGGAACGGTGCTCCATCGTGCTGGAAAATGCATTGTTCTTCACCAAACTGTTGTTGGATTGTTGGAAGAAGTTGCTGTTGGAGGGTGTTTTGGTACCATTCTTTATTCATGGCTGTGTTTTGGGACAAAATTGTGAGTGAGCCCACTCCCTTGGATGAGAAGCAACCCCACACATGAATGGTCTCAGGATTCTTTACTGTTGGCATGACACAGGACTGATGGTAGCGCTCACCTTTTCTTCTCCGGACAAGCCTTTTTCCTGATGCCCCAAACAATCGGAAAGAGGCTTCATCGGAGAATATGACTTTGCCCAGTCCTCAGCAGTCCATTCACCATATTTTCTGCAGAAGATCAATCTGTCCCTGATGGGTTTTTTTTGGAGAGAAGTGGCTTCTTTGCTGCCCTTCTTGACACCAGGCCATCTTCCAAAAGTCTTCGCCTCACTGTGCGTGCAGATACGCTCACACCAGCCTGCTGCCATTCCTGAGCAAGCTCTGCACTGGTGGCACTGTGATCCCGCAGCTGAATCCTCTTTAGGAGATGATCCTGGCGCTTGCTGGACTTTCTTGGGCACCCTGAAGCCTTCTTAACAAGAATTGAACCTATTTCCTTGAAGTTCTTGATAATCCTATAAATTGTTGATTGAGGTGCAATCTTAGTAGCCACAATATCCTTGCCTGTGAAGCCATTTTTATGCAACGCAATGATGGCTGCACGTGTTTCTTTGCAGGTCACCATGGTTAACAATGAAGGAACAATGATTTCAAGCATCACCCTCCTTTTAACAGGTCAAGTCTGCCATTTTAACCCAATCAGCCTGAAATAATGATCTCCAGCCTTGTGCTCATCAACATTCTCACCTGAGTTAACAAGACGATTACTGAAATGATCTCAGCAGGTCCTATGCAAAGAAGGACTATGCAATTCATCTGATCACTCTTCATAACAGTCTGGAGTATATGCAAATTGCTATTATAAAAACTTAAGCAGCAACTTTTCCAATTTCCAATATTTATGTAATTCTCAAAACTTTTGGCCACGACTGTAGATACACCAGTACAAATTTCCCCATTAAATGATAAAAAATGCTGTTCACAAAATGTTGGAAGACGGCCGGAGCATTCATCAAACCAAAGGGCATAACCAAATTCTCGAAATGACCCTCAGGGGTATTAAAGGCCGTCTTTCATTCGTCCCCTTCCCTGACCCTGACTAGGTTGTATGCCCCTCTTAAATCCAACTTAGAAAAAACTTTAGCCCCAGCAATCTGGTTAAACAGGTCCGAGATCAGAGGAAGCGGATATGGGTCACGAATCGTGATACGGTTAAGCTCCCTGAAATCCAGACAAGGTCTTCAAGAAGCATCTTTTTTCTTTAAAAAAAAAAAACTGTGGCAACAGGTGACTTCGAGGGTTGGATGTGTCTCTTTCTCAGGCTCTCAGAGATATAAGTACGCATAGCGACTCTTTCAGATTGGAAGAGATTGTATAATCGTGATTTTGGCAGCTTTGCGCCTGGGATGAGATTAATAGGGCAGTCATACTCCCGGTGAGGGGGCAACTCCTGGACACCACTCTCGGAAAACACATCAGAAAATTCAGAGAGAAAAGATGGCACAGTCTTGGTAGAAACCTCTGAAAGAGACGCCGTGAGGCAATTCTCTCTGCAAAACTCACTCCAACCATTTATTTGCCTTGCTTGTCAATCAATGGTGGGGTTATGTTTAGTGAGCCAGGGTAGCCCCAACACTAGAGGAGTAGGTAATCTGCTTAAAAACGAAACATGACATATCCTCAACATGAGCGTCACCGACAGTCAAACGGATATTGTGAACTATACCCTTTAACGATCTTTGAGAAAGTGGAGCGGAATCGATAGCAAAAACAGGTATATCCTTTTCCAAAGTGCACACCTGGAAACCATGCATTGTTGCAAATTGATTATCAATGAGATTGACAGCTGCTCCACTATCTACAAAAATCTCACAAACAATGTTCTTGCTGTCAGCTGCCACCCTGGCAGGTAGGAGAAAACAGGAACTACAAGCAAATGGCAAACCTTCAATTTCCGCATCAACCTTGCCAATAGTAGCAAATGGAAAGTTTTTAGAGGGTTTCTTTTCTTTTTTTTTATTACCATCAGAAAACTCCATGAATCTCCAAGAGGGGCAAACATTAGCCAAATGATTTATACCCCCACAACAGAAACAAACCCTCCTCTGAGAGCTGAATCTTCTACTATCAGAAGCAAGCAGACCCAGCTGCATGGCCTCCTCCTCAGAGGGGAATGAAACAGACTGATACCCCTACGCACTGAATGAAACAGCCCCACTGTCCTTGGGCTGAATATGACAGGAAAGAGTAGTCTCCTCTCTCTCTCTAATGTGCCTATCAATACGAACAGCTAGAAACATGGCAGGCTCTAACGATGCTGGTCTCTCATGAAAAGCAAATGCATCTTTCAATCTTTCCGAAAGACCATGGCAAAATTGACTTCTGAGTGCAGCATCATTCCAACCAGTATCAGCTGCCCATCTTTGAAATTCAGAACAATATATCTCTGCGGACTGTTTACCCTGGCATAAAAGACCCAGTTTAGATTCAGCCAGAGCAATACGATCCGGGTCATCATATATCTACCCCAGGGCTACAAAAAATTCATCCACCGATCAGAGGGGCCGTGCCCCCACCGGCAGCAGAAAGACCCAAGACTGAGTGTTATCCCTGAGCAGCGAGATGATGATCCCCACCCTCTGCTCCTCATCACCTGAGGAATGGGGAAGTAGGCGAAAATGTAGTTTGCAAGCGTCTCTAAAGCGAACAATATTCTCACTACCCCCGGAGAACATATCCGGGTGCGAGATCTTAGGCTCGGAACAAACTCCATGAACGCCAGCAGAACCGGTCACCTGAAACTGAGACACAGTTTTATGGAGATCTGCTACCTCCAGCGAAAGACCTTGCATGTGGTCAATCAAGGCTGAAACCGGATCCATGCTTAAGATGGTTTAGGCGGTTTATAATGTCACGGGTGACGTTGCAGATAGCTGGAACTTATAAATAAACGACCGACTGGATTGATCACAAACTAAGGAGCATATAGGTGAACCCTATAAAACCCTAAGAGCTCTCCCTGACTGCTAAGCAGAAGCACATGCAAGGGTCTCAATGGTAGACGATTGCATGCCCATGTACCTAAGACTGTGTGACACCTGAAAACCCTATAATAGTGAGGGACACGACTACCGGCTCCCTGCACTTAATACGGATGGAGTCAGGGTCACCTAGAATCAAGCCAGCAAGGAAACACAAAAAAGGAAAAGACTTATCTGAGCAAACAGCAGCAGCAGCCTCCAGCAGTGAACATTTCATCCAGGTAGTAGTATAAACCGCAAAGTGAGGCAGTATGGGAAGGAATATAAAGGAAGACAATTAGTCTAAATAAGTGACACATGGCAGAAGGAAAGGAGATGAAAAAGTGAAACCAAAACAAAGAACGTCATACAAGAGGTAGAGAAGAATGTCTGTCAGACCTTCTCACAGAACTGGCGGTGACACCTAAGTATTAATATTTAATAACTATATATATATTTTTTTTTTGATTTGGTGGCTGCTGGTGGTCTTACAGCTCCTTACCATCCTTCACCGGCAGAATGGTTTGAAGAGGATGGTCCAGAGGATGTTCTTCTTTCCTCTCAGGTTGGTGTTGACATACTGGAAGGTGGTTGGCTGGCGGATCTTCTGTCTTCTTCCAGGCTGATGCTGAACTCTTCTCAGGTTCTTGCTCTTCACATCCAGTTTCACCATCCTCTGTTCTTTTTTCTGCTGCTTGGCGGTCTTCTTCTCAGTAGTCTCATCTTCTTGCTCTCTCTTGGCCTTTTTCACCTTCAGATCTTGACACAGGTGGCTTGCCATCATCAATGCCGGCTCTGGATCTTCTTCCTCCAGTGGGAACGGCAGGTATTTCTTCTGAGCTTCTGGGCTGGTTGGCATAAGGCGCTGAGAATAAATTTAGTCACTCGTCTATGAGACGTTCCTTTTAAACCTTCACATCTATAGACAGAACATGGAGGAATCTGGAGGACAATATGACAGAAAGTAGAATCGCTCACCTTCATCTTGAAGATTGGAGAAGGGAAGAATCTCATGGAGTAGATGAGACGTTGTTGGTCTCCCTCCTCCACGGTGCGGGGATAAGCTGCAGGGAGAACACAACCAGATCATGAGTTTACTTCAGATCAGTCTAAACCTCAAGCTCAGATCAAGTTTTCATAGAGTGTTATTACCAAAAATACTCACTTGAGAAGGGTCCCAGGCCATTGATGCACTGCTGGAGGCAATAGATGTCTTAAGGAGAAGAGAATACAGTAAGTGACACTCCTCATGGATGATAGGACAAGTGGTCAGATTACAATGAAGCTACTTACCTCCAGAGAAGTGGGGCCTGCTCTAATCCTGTACTCGTCCAGCATTGGAGAAATCATAGCGTGATCTGTTAACCCATAAAAGAGGTGTAGGACCCTCGTGATCACACACTGATGGCCGGTCCTAAGGGTGGTAATATGGATGTCCTGAAGAACCATTTATAACTTCTTCATATATCTTTATAGCAGTCAGTCAGAGATCAGCTTTCCTGATATAGAGCTCCAAATCCCCTGCAGAACCTTAGAATTAAATAAAATATTGTAGCTGCCTGCAGCCACCACAAGGCGGAGCAGAGGAGCGTACTGTACAGGATCCCTCTAGTGGTGTCTGCAGGCAGATCTAATGTTACCATTTATATCAGTGCAGAGGATTTGGAGCTTTGTATCAGTAAAACAGAGCTCTGATCACTATAAAAATATATCAAGAAATTAATCAACATAAAAAATGTCCTGATGATAAAAGTCGGACATTCACGTTACATATAAGAGGATAATAATCACATGTGATCATGCAGTGTGTGTATATATATATATATATATATATATATATAGTGCCATCTTTACTGGGTATCTGTAGTGTCCCTTATAGCAGAAGGGCCCATATACGTAATACCGCACATAACACTCAGGGGAAATTTATCTCAACTTATATAAAGGAAAACTGGCTCAGTTACCCATAGCAACCAATCAGATCGTTCCTTTCATTTTTCAAAACTCATTTGGAAAATGAAAGGTAGAATCTGATTGGTTGTTATGGGTAACTGAGCCAGTTTTCCTTTGCACCAGTTCTGATACATCTTCCCCCATAGTGCAGACTGGGTTGTACTGGACCCTATACAGATATATGACATGCTTATTTCTAAATTCATCCTGCCCAGGAGTCAGAAGTACAGAACTCACCCCCAAAAAGATAGTAAAATACCCCAATTAACAACATTTTAAAAAATACCCCCATTTTCAGAGCCAGCACATTGTCCCCATTTACAATACTGCAAACAGAAAGCCCCCAATTCCCAGCACAGGGGCCCTCAATAAACAATACTGGCAGCACAGGGCCTTAACTGACAGAATTTGGGAATCCTGCACCAGGCACTAGGGGGAGCTCACTACACCCAGATGTATAACTCCATATACGACTAGCTCCCCCTAGTGGTGTCTGGGACAGGTAGGATTTAGGATAAATGTGAAGCCTCATGGGAGATGTCAGATGAGGGGAGTGAGATCTCACCGGCGTCCATCTTCACCTCTCGTCGTCCTGTAACGGTCTGAGGACCACTGACTGTTGGTTTCCTTTCAAGTTTAAATCCAGCGATCCCATTGGCTGCCGAGCAGTGACATCTGGAAGAGGAAATTCAAAAGGACAGGATGCTGTTATCTCACTGCAGTGCATGTCCTGTATGTGAGATATCATGAAGCTGTGGCGATAATCTGCGGGGCGGGGACCGGCTGCTATCACTCCTCATTCACCAGGGGGCGTAATATCTGATTAGTGTTATATCCTACATATTATTACACTATTATATGCCAAGAAGCATCGAAATCTACAATTACGGTTTTGATAAATGTTTTTACCCAATATGTAGTACGCCAGTCCCTTAGGGTGAGCGAATGTGAGGTCACGGGGGTCAGTTAACAGACGGACTTAGTACTCACAGTTTGTAGGATACCCTGGGCAGGCGTACAGCAGTGATGGAGAGGCTAGCACGTAGATCCTCGTGGGCACTCTCTGGATATAGGGACCAGGCCGGGTGATAGGTGAGGTGCCCTGGGTGTTGTAGGTTTAGCGTGCCTGCGGCAAGATCCCTTATAGTTCGTTACGCCAGTGCCAGTAACGGTGGCACACTGATTTGTTGTAGGAATAATGGAGGTACACACGGTTGCAGTAAACTAGAACTCCTCTTTACTGAACAGTTCAACTATATACAGGCTTCAAACAGTTCCATATAAAAGACTTGTGGTAACAGGCAGGCTTCACATCAATGGCGGGTAAAATCCTAGCAAGATACTCAGAGGGAATACAACTCACAGATCAGGCTGTACTCTCTGCAGAATCCTGTCTGGCTTTCTCCAAGGCCCGTATGCCTAATAGCTGGCTTTATCCTTAGGTAGGGAAACCTTTCTCTGGTATAAATCCTCTTGCTGTAAATATCCTTCTGCCTTTCAGCTTTCTACTTGGCTGGATAAAATTGGCTCTGCTCTGTACTGTACAAGATGCTAGATATCTTCAGGAGGCAACTTCTTCCCCTGGATGCAAGCTAGGAACCTGGGCTATCTAGCTGCATGTTAGAAGCTATATACCTGACTATATATACTAGGGGGTTCCCTAGCTCCCTCTACTGTCTAGGAGGAGGAAATACACCCCTAACAGGCCTGGTACACAGGAGATAACATGACAATACACATTATAATGCAATACAAATACCATGACCATGTTCCACAAAAGGTGGGGAACAACTAGACCCAATTGACCCTTGAGTAGTGCCCACATTTACGTTGTGGGACACTACACTTCCTGACCAGGTTATTTTGCATCTCTGATTATGTAACTGATTTTGATAGAGGAATATTCGCCAAAAATTCTGCTGTTGGTAAAAGATGTCATTTATGTCTTCACCATTGGCTCCGATCTGTGATCAGGAATCTGGAAGATCTTCCGGCCACACATCCTGTGATATATCATCATCATCATCACCCAGATCTCAGGAATATATGTGACACGTACTGATATAGTATATACTTACTTCTAGGCCTCCATGACTTATCCATAAGCTGGTTTTAGAAAACGTTGGTTTTAGAATACGGCCACAAGTGCAGATCCCTCCCAAGGGTTGTCATATGGGGTGTACAGGATTGTGGATGGCAACAATGACTAATAAGAAGAAAACCACCATATACTGCTAAAGTAATACCGCCATATACAGCCGGTATATAACCACCATTTACTACTAAAGTAATACTGCTATACACAGCCTATGTAATACCACCATGTATTGCCAAGATAAGAGTGTCATATACAGCCTATATAATACCACCATATAGTGAGAAAGTAATACTGTTATTTATAGGCTACAGAAAATTGCCATATGGTGCTAAGTTAATACTGCCACATACTGCCGTCATAATACCACCATATAACGCTAACACAATAATGCCGTAATCAAACTATATAATACTGCCATGATAATGTTATACAGCCTGCATATTATCAGGAGGAGGAGAGGTTTTGGGGAAGTTGCTTGGGGTGTTTCCAAATTTTGCGCCTACTTATGCTCTTGGGTACAGTAAGGCCCCATAGACTTCTTTGGGGGCCGTATTATGGCGGCGTACCACTTGCATATTACTCTGGTTTAAATTGGCGGCCGAAATGAAATGGATTCTACAATTTGGACAACCCCTTTGTAATCACCAGTGTGAGCACAACACAAAAATACATATATCACATACTGCAGACCTTCTGATGAGAAGGACGAGGCCTTATCCAAGCAATCAATGGTGGACGGAATCTCTTTCTTTCTTTTCAGAAAAGAGGTTCTATTGCAGCTGCGCCTCAAATGCTGTAATTTTATTTAATATAGTGTTTCATATAATATAAAGATATATATATAAAGTTTTGGAACTATACAGATAAAAAAAAAAATCGACTTCCGGTTCCGGCGCTGAGATGGAGGACATGGAGTAAGCTAGCTCCGTCCATCCCTCACCTAATAAGTGCTCCAGACGAGACATACCGGCGCAACAGGGGTCGGGGCAGTGATCCTGAACGGTGAACGCCCCAGAGAGTCCCGACAAGTGGCACATGGATAGGTATCTGCTCCGGAGCGGCAGAAAGGAGGTACGGAGCGGCGCGGCACAATCAGTCACCGACGCACCTGACAAGATGGAGGGCCTTGAGCCTGCGTCCCCCTCGAGCGCAGTAGAAAGCGTCATAGGCGCTTTATCAAACTCGCAGCCTGAAGATATATCTGATCTGGCCAAAATTGATTATAAGTCACTGGCCATAGAAGTAGCCAGACATCTGGCACCAGATATTAAAGAGACACTATCCAAAACGCTGGCACTGTCCCTACAGCAGCTGCATGAAACGGTGGCGCAGCATGACACGTGCCTAGTGGATCTGGAACAGAGGTGTACATCGATAGAAGAGGAGACTTCCAAGTCTAATATGGCTATCCAAGAATTGCAGAAACACAACATTATCCTGAGGGATCGCCTCGAGGATTTAGAAAACCGTTCCAGGCGGAACAACTTGAGACTTCTCGGCTTACCGGAGGGGATTAAAGTACAGGCCCTTAAGGAGATATGTGAAATTGATCTACCAAGAGCTCTGGGGCTGGATGGAAAGCATAAAGTGGAGCGGGCACACAGGATCGGTCCGCCTCCGGACCCTCGCAGTTCTCCTAATCGGGACAGTAATAGTTTATCACAGAGACCCCGTCCAGTAATTATGAGGTATCTGGACTATTGTGACAAAGAGGCGATTCTCAGGGCCTATAGAATCAGGAGAAGTCCATTGAAGATCAAAGGACAGACCATATTACTATTTGCAGACTACTCCGCACAAGTCGCTAAGCAAAGGAGGGAGTTCAGTAGCCTATGCTCTGCCTTATTTCGCCGACAAGTCAAATTCCAGTTACAATACCCGGCCACGCTGAGAGTGACCATGATTGATGGTACTACCGCTGTTTTCTATGACCCCTCTGTTGCGACAGAGGCATTACAGGACTTACTGACCGCAGAGGACGTGAGGGACTTGGCGGGCCGAGAAGGTGCTAATTCCAAGCGGAGGGAAAGTCCAAATGGCCCGGAGGAGAAATACCTTCCTCAGAGAGAACGAGACCGCAGAGGCAGGGAGCAGTCATCAGGAAGAGGTCGGATGTCTCGTGTAAATTAAGGACTGATTTTCGTCGGTCATGGAGGATTGCAGACCACGGCTCTCCCAGGGACATGGGACGATAAAGGCATAGTTATTATTACAGGCGCTAACATGTTTTAATATGTTTTAGTTAAAGTATGTTTATTGATGATGTGCAGGCCGTCAGTTTCACCGGATAGGTGACGTACTAGGATGTAATAACACGGCAGGGCATGGGAGGTGAGGGATGGGGAGTTCCTTGCAGCTCAGAAAAAAGGGA
Source organism: Bufo gargarizans (assembly GCF_014858855.1). Lineage (NCBI taxonomy): Eukaryota > Metazoa > Chordata > Amphibia > Anura > Bufonidae > Bufo > Bufo gargarizans. The sequence continues at coordinate 66,349,970 of NC_058080.1, forward strand.
GTCTCAATAACAGAAGTAATAAGGTTGAGGAGTAGTGGTTGCAGGGGTTGTTGACGTTTATCGTCTTAAAGTTAAGAGGGGGGAGGGAATATTCTGTAATTGTAGGGGATTCGCTGTCCGATCCTCCAGGGAGACATAGTCTAATAGAAGGAGTGCAGAGGTTTAAGGTTTATTGTCTTTATAATATACATCACCAGAGGAAATAGGAACATGAAGGTCATTTCCTGGAATGTGAAGGGCCTTAGGTCACCCCAAAAGAGGTGGATGGTACTGCGATACTTGAAGAGGGCAAAACCGGATATAGCGTTACTTCAGGAGACGCACCTATCAAAAGATGATTTTACAAGAATGAATAAATTGTGGGTGGGCAAAGTATATGGTTCGGCCTCGGTAGCTAATAAGGCTGGAGTATTGATCCTTATTAACAAGGATTTGAATTGCCAGGTCCAGGAAACATCATTTGATGAAGAAGGACGTTTGATCCAAATTCACATTGTAGTCCAAGATGTCCATTATAGTGTTTACAACGTCTATGGTCCCAACAAAAATAACGGGAGTTTTTTTAAAGATTTAGAATCTAAATTGTTATTGGACCCATGTGAGAACAAAATTGTGGGGGGAGACTTCAATGCAGTGGTGAAGGGGGAGGAAGATAGGCAGCGAGGTATCTCCCTAAAGGTGGTGGCCAGCAGGCATGATAAAGCACTAGGGAGGTTGATGGAAGGGGTGACTTTGGTGGATCCATGGCGACAATTACACCCTGATGAGAGTTCCTACTCCTTTTATTCCCACTCACAGGATTCATGGTCGCGTATCGACTACATATTGACCAGCTCCAATTTGATGAGGAGGGTGGAGAAGGCTGATATTGGCGACTTGGTGATATCAGATCACTCCCCGGTCTGGATTCAGTTTAGGGATACATACCCTAAGGGTCAGGATTATTTGTGGAGATTTCCTTCACATTTAACAAAAAGTGAGGACTTTGTCAATGAATTGATTGCTTGGTGGGAGGAGTATGTGGGAGACAATCAGGAGCATGCGGATTCGCCGGAATTGTTGTGGAATGCTTCTAAAGTGGTCATACGGGGGAGGATTATGAGCTATGTTTTTGGTCAACGAAAACAAGCTCAAGCACGATTTGAGCAAACTAGTCTGCTGGTACGGATTGCATGTCAGGAGTATAGGAAGATTCCAACCGCTGCGAATAGGCAGAAATGGGTAGATGCGAGATGTGCTTTCGAGGCCAATGAAAAGGATAGGGAGCTGCTAAATAACGCAAATCTTTCAGCAACGTTACACAAGTTCGGAAATAAATCTGGACGCCTGCTGGCAAACCTTGCAAAAGGCAGACGAGCCCCTCAGTTTATAGTTGGGCTCAAGGACGGAAAGGGGCGTGTCACTACTGACCCACGTCAAATAAATTTAATGCTAGGTGAATATTATGAGGCATTATACAAGGATGATACTAAACCTGACCTTACAGATTCCTTATTGGAAAAGGTCAAATTGCTGAGCCTCACCACGGAACAACTACATTATCTTAATGGAGAGGTTAGTCTGGAAGAACTACAGTCTGTTATTAAAAAGTTAGGGAATGCAAAAGCGCCTGGCCCGGACGGGTATACAGGGGAATATTATAAGGCACTGCTAGATCAGGTATCCCCGGTTCTGGTGAAATGGTATAATGAAGTATTAAGTGGCACAGCGTCCCCAGATAAAGATAATATCTCTTATATTAAACTGCTTCCCAAGCCCGGTAAAGACCCCTTACTGCCAGGGTCTTATAGGCCAATCTCACTTATCAATGTGGATACTAAAATACTTTCAAAGATTATTGCAGATCGTTTGGCTACTATATTACCATCAATCATTGGCACAGAGCAGGTGGGATTTGTGCAGGGCAGGTCGGCAGTTACCAATATACGCACGGTATTAACGGTTCTGGATAGGGTCTGTCACCAGCCAAGACACGGGGAGACTCCAGTCATGCTCACGCTGGACGCGGAGAAAGCATTTGATAATGTAAGGTGGGCATGGCTGGAGGCAGTTCTGGATAGGATGGGTTTCACTGGGACTTTCAGGGTTTTCCTTTCAAAGTTGTACAGACTCCCCAGAGCACGGGTATATACTCCGGGATTTTTATCCAATGCATTTCACCTCCAAAAGGGGACACGCCAGGGTTGCCCTCTATCACCCCTCTTGTTTAATTTGTCAATAGAGCCATTGGCTAGATTCTTGTGTCATTCAGATCTATATGATGGAGTAGGGATAGGCGCTAGGCAAATCAAGGCGGCGTTGTTCGCAGACGATATATTACTATTTGTAGCTAACCCGAAAAAGCACGTGGAACGGATTTTCCTAGCATTAAACCACTTCGGATCCTATTCAGGGTACAGATTAAATGCCTCAAAGTGTGAGTTGTTAGTCCTATCCCAGAAAGAATCAGGGGAATGTCAGTTGCCTAAACGTTTAAACATAACAAGAGCGAAAAGGAGCATCAGGTATTTAGGCATAAACATTGGCAGAGAACCACATTCATTATATTCACTAAACTATCCCCCCCTCATTGCCAAGATTGTGCAAGAGCTAGATAGATGGCAGGGTTTGCCTTTAAATCTGGTGGGGAGATGCCATCTCATTAAAATGATGAGCATGTCCAAGCTCCTTTACCCACTCCAGACTATTCCACTTCTACTTCGTCATGCGGATATCCAGCTACTGGAAAGTAGGTTCACTCGATTCATATGGCAGAGTAAGAGGCCCAGAATATCGCTGGATAAACTTAAATTCAGAAAGGAGGAGGGGGGCCTGAATTTTCCTGATCTTAGAGGTTATAACCTGACGTGTATAAGTAGGCATATTTTAGATTGGGTTAATGGGACGAATCACTACTCAAACCTGACATTAGAAAGGGAGTTGGTACGGCCATGGGAATTGGTGGCTTTGCTACATGCTAGAAGGCCCACTTTACCGGCACACATCAAATCCTCTCTTGTAGTGAGGGATACGGCGGTTGTATGGAAAAAACTTAGAACCCACTTCCACCTTCCTTACCAGATTTCCAAACACCTCCCCCTGAGGGGAAACCCTTCCTTTAAACCAGGCATTGATAATATGTTTTTCAAAGACTGGATCCTTAAGGGGATAAATAAAATAGGAGACCTGTTCCACGAATCTGAAGGGAGATGGGTGACTTTATGTGAACTAGAGGGCAAATTTGCATTGGGAAGATCCTCGTTTATGCAATACGCTCAAATAAGAAATCACTGTAGGGACTTATCTAGGGATCTGTCAAAAGAATGGAAGCAGAATGACTTTGACTCATTCCTTAGGACCTCGGCAAAGAGATCACTCTCAATGTTGCATCAGGTGCTGAGAGACAGGTGGAGAACTTTAGACCCTAAAGGAATATTTAAGAAATGGGCCCGAGAATTGGGGGTGGCAGAGATTCACGAGACAGTATGGTCGGGAATTGTAGCTTTGCGCAAGGCCATAATTAATGAAACTTGGAGGGAAACACGTGTGAAGATTTTACATCATGCCGTTTACGGATTTGACATACCTGCTACTCCAACCAATCTAGAGAGAATAACAGCATGCCCCAAATGCGACACTCCCAGGACTGACTTATATCATGGTCTATGGGCCTGTCAGAAACTAAACAGGTATTGGAATGAGATCAGTCAGATATTAAGCAAGATTAGTAGAGTGCGCACTGCAATTACACCATCGCTGGCAATACTACACTGTGATGTGGGTAACCAAGTTGCCAATCAGAGCTCAGAGGAGAAAGGAGATGACTTATCCAAGGTATCATTGGTGGGTCATAAACTGATAATGGTCGCTAAAAGATGCTTACTGAAACTGTGGTTGTCAACTGAGGTCCCCACTAGGGATATGGTAGTGGCACAAATGCGTAATCTATTTCATTTGGAATGGCTGGAAGCGTTAAACTGCAAGGAGGCACTAGGTTGGCGTTTTTTTCAAACTTGGAAACTGTTTACATTATCGTATGTGCCAAGTTCAGAATACACAAAAATAATTAGCCCATTTAGGTTGACGGAGTGGTATCTTAAGGAGGACCTGAAGGGAGATTTGGGGCCTTTTAAAGTATCCGGGTGAGGCCCAGTAGGTATCATTAGAAGTCGGAAGTACAGATAGGAGATAACACTTTGTTCTTTTCTCTTGCCTAGGGGATGGCACCTCTATTGGACATATGTTTCTCTGGAAATTTATGGGGCAATAAACAACATAAGTTGGGGGGGGGAGAAGGGGGGGAGATATATCAGTTTTCGGGAAAGGGTAATTGAAGGGGGGGGGGGTGAAAATAGAAAATGAGATTCCAACTGTAATATGTGATTTGCTTTATCATTGCTTTATTTGATTTATTGCAATACTGAATGGAAGAAAATGTAACACTTCCTATTTGCTTATTGTCATGCTGTTGTTTTGACATTGTATGGAATCTCACGAAACTTAATAAAAAGATATTTAAAAAAAAAAAATAAAAAAATCTGCCACCAAATCAAACTAAAAATGTGAAGCAGAAAATTTACTGTTAAGGTAAAAACCAATGTATTGACAACTGCAAATCTGCATCCATTAAACAAACACTATCCATATATCTTAGTTCATTAACATATTAAAATAATCTGGCCTTCATCCTGGCAGAGTATTGTGATGTCACCACATTTGCATAGAATGTTCTAGAACTGGGCCTACAGCCGTGATGTCACTGGATGACATCACAATGATGGATTTGTGAAGGTGGGACTCCATGTTGGATGCACACAACTTCAGAAAGAAGATTGGACGCCATCATGAGGATTCATAGGCGTCTGCGGTATGTTGATCGGCGGCTGCTGGTCAACTCTCTCTCATCCTGCATGTCGATTGGCTCATTCCTTCTGACCCGATTCAGAAAACTGAATCAAAAATGGAGGACTCTGATGAGGAACTCCAGCTTCCTGGCCAAGAAATCAACCATCATGACACAGGTCAGGAGCTTCTTCAGGTCAGTTGCCTTTAGACGTAAAAACCACGTCATCCGCCATGACATAGCTGAGAAGACACCAACTATTTTTATTGCTGATCCAAGCGTTGCACATGAGGGGCCCCTAATACCACAAGGCATGTCCCTGGGAGAAAAAACAGAAAGTGGGGAACCCCCACAAAAAAGACCTCGGGACGCTGATACTGTGGAGCCATTCCTTGACCACAAAGCACCACCTTCTAAAAAAACACCAAAGAGCTGTAAGCGACGATGTAATAGAAAGACTCGTCAAAAACAACACACAGCAATGAAGGATGATGTCTCTTTAAATTTTGAGACCCTTAAAACATCGGACAAGAAAATGGCTGAGTCTGCTGAAGACCTTTTGAAGGAATCTCATGAAGCTTCCAAAGCCAGTCTAAAACGAAAAGCACCAACCTCCAATGACAGTCAGTCCGGGACATTTCCACCAGCCAAAAGAGCTGCGGCAGAAAACATGTCCGCTCCATCTACCAAAGATGTAGGAAGCCCGGAGCTGGGAACATCACAAGTGGATATGGCCTATACCTGGAGAGCACAGAACAACTTGTCTCCAAAGCACTTATCCATCCTAAAGAGCAGCGGCCAGGAAGGCATGCTGGACGATGACATCATTAATAAGGCCCAGGATCTCCTGCAGAATCAGTTTGGGGACTTTGATGGCCTGCAGCCGGCCGCTGCTATTCTCTTTCCAGGGTACAGTGTGCTACAGAAGGCCGTACAAATCCACTACGACGAGGACAGGGTGCACTGGCTGACCACCTGCTTCAAAAATGGCGACATCCTAGTGGCCGACAGCATCAAGACCAGCAAATTGCCTCTATCTGTTTGCGAGCAGATTAATAACATCTACAGTGTAGTGGTCAATGAGCCCCTGAAAAATCTAAAATTTCTCAACGTGGATCAGCAGAGAAACACCTATGACTGTGGGGTGTTCGCCATAGCATTTGCCTTTGAGTTTCTGGCAGATGACGGTGAACCCACGGCGATCTTCCAGCACGATGTGATGAGAGACCATCTAATATCCTGCCTACAGAATGGCAGGATCACAGGCTTTCCCAAAAAGGTCAATTAGCGACTCCATGTCTTTCATGACATGTCGAGTCTATGATGGGCCAAGAGATCGCCCTGACCAGAAGCCTGATATTACCGAAACAGACCTGGATCCTCTACTTCACCAAAGCTGCAGTCTCTACCCAATCCCAGGTTACAACCGCTGGCCCATGGCACAGGTCTACAACCCACAGACTTGTTGGCATCGGTAAGTGACTATTCTAAGTTTGATCATTTCCATGTACGGATTGTAATAATGTCTTCTCATGTGATAATATATGTATGTGTAGAAAGTACTTATACAACACCAAATGTTCAGGATAATCACCCCCCCACAAACATTGGCCTTTTAGCCTATGGGCCCCATAACTTTGCTGTGTCTATAGTTATACCTATTTATGAGGGGGGTAGCCTAGTTTATTATGTTAACTCGATCCTACAGACCCGATTATCAGGCAGTTGTGTCCCAGGAACATTTGTCAGACTATCAGATTATAGGGACCACATCCATGAGGAGACCTTGTATCCTCATTGTGTATATTGATATTGTTTTCTGTAAAATTTGGACACAGCGGTATCCACTGGAAATGAAAACAGCCTGGGGTTAAGAAGGCGATTGCAGCAGATCGGATCACCAGAGGTCTGAGACAAAATGAGGTGCAGAAGAAACCATCTCCTGATCTTCACCAGTGACCCCTGCTCGAAGGTACTGGCCTTAAGAACCAAAAAGAGCCCTAAATAAGGTAAGATCCTTGTTACAGGAGTCATAAAATATGATGTGATTTATAACAGGAGCTCATAATAATAATAGACATGATGTTAAATTCTGGAGACACCAGAGTGATGACACAGAATAATGTAGGGTTTAGATTCTCCACGAAGATGAGCAGAGCAGTAGACATTAGTGGAAAATCATCCAAATCACCTGATACATGGCATAAAAGAATGATAAAATTCTAACTGCCTACAGTCGCCACTAGGGGGACCTCTCATTGACCTTGATATGTAGATCACCTTGAGCAATGGCTCCCGGAATTTTAACTACGAAAGTGTGTAAGAAAGCAGGGGTTTTGGTGATTTGTATCAGGAAAACTGAGCTCCAAACCTTTCAGAGCTCCCAAAATATATGAAAATAAATCATCCCACGCTTATAAGGTGTATTCTGTTTATGTTGGATACAGCAGTGGGTCCCAGAACAAGAATAACAGCTATAACAGTCAATGACATTACTAAGCGTTGGTATTTCTGTTAGAAACATGGACCCAAGTTTACTACAGTAAATTGTGTGTCACTTACATGTAATTTTTCGTTCTTCCATGTTCAGTCATAATTAGTTATATTTTTTGCATCTGCAGATCACTGCACCAGAGCGGGGGTCTCACTGTGTCCCTGCAATGAATATGGGATACAGCTTGAGGTGATGACTTCACCACAAGTCAGCGACATGGTGGCCACCATGTCAGGATCAGATGACCTGCACTTCAGCAAGAGGCAGATTCCGGGCTCGGTCTCTGCACTCACCCACCGGACTTTCTGCAGTCAGACGTATTCACTAAAGAAGTGAGTTTCCTGCTGCATCAAAGGCAGATTCCAGGCTTGGTCTCTGCATTCACCACTGGACTTGACATTCACCGGACTTTCCGCAGACAGATGTATTCACCAAAGAAGTGAATTTCCTGCTGCATCAAAGGCAGATTCCATGCTTGGTCTCTGCATTCACCACTGGACTTGTCATTCAATGGACTTTCCGCAGACAGATGTATTCACCAAAGAAGTGAGTTTCCTGCTGCATCAAAGGCAGATTCCAGGCTTGGTCTCTGCATTTACCACTGGACTTGACATTCACCGGACTTTCCGCAGATAGGTGTATTCACCAAAGAAGTGAGTTTCCTGCTGCATCAAAGGCAGATTCCAGGCTTGGTCTCTGCAGAAGTCAACCTACTTGACATTCACCAGTTTTCCACCTCCTAGGGGAAGGGCAGTCCTTCAGCCATGGCTCCCTAGAGGTTTCCTCCATTGGGGATTTTTCCTCTCCTGAGTGCTGAAGGCCCGACTCATCATGAGTCAAAGGCCCATCATCAACAGGGCCACATTTAAGACAAGTGCCCTGACTTCTAATGAGAACATCTACTGTACATTTGATACCTTGCAGTTAATAAAGAAGTCAGTGTATATTAAGTAGTGGTGTGTCTGAGCCTCTTTATGAATCTTCATAATCAATTGGATGGGAGTGCAGGGTGCCATCTTTACTGGGTATCTGTAGTGTCCCTTATAGCAGAAGGGCCCATATACGTAATACCGCACATAACACAGAGGGGAGATTTATATCAACTTATATGAAGGAAAACTGGCTCAGTTACCCATAGCAACCAATCAGATCGTTCCTTTCATTTTTCAAAACTAATTTGGAAAAAGAAAGGTAGAATCTGATTGGTTGTTATGGGTAACTGAGCCAGTTTTCCTTTGCACCAGTTCTAATACATCTCCCCCATAGTGCAGACTGGGTTGTACTGGACCCTATACAGATATATGACATGTTTATTTCTAAATTCATCCTGCCCAGGAGTCAGGAGTACAGAACTCACCCCCAAAAAGACAGTAAAATACCCCAATTAACAACATTTAAAAAAAATACCCCCATTTTCAGAGCCAGCACATTGTCCCCATTTACAATACTGCAAACAGAAAGCACCCAATTCCCAGCACAGGGGCCTCAATAAACAATACTGGCAGCACAGGGCCTTAACTGACAGAATTTGGGAATTCTGCACCAGCCACTAGGGGGAGCTCACTACACCCAGATGTATAACTCCATATACGACTAGCTCCCCCTAGTGGTGTCTGGGACAGGTAGGATTTAGGATAAATGTGAAGCTTCTAGGGAGATGTCAGATGAGAGGTGTGAGATCTCACCGGCGTCCATCTTCACCTCTCGTCATCCTGTAACGGTCTGAGGACCACTGACCGTTGGTTTCCTTTCAAGTTTAAATCCAGCGATCCCATTGGCTGCTGAGCAGTGACATCTGGAAGAGGAAATTTAAAGGGACAGGATGCTGTTATCTCACTGCAGTGCATGTCCTGTATGTGAGATATCATGAAGCTGTGGAGATAATCTGCGGGGACCGGCTGCTATCACTCCTCATCTCTCCACCAGGGGGCGTAATATCTGATCAGTGTTATATCCTACATATTATTACACTATTATATGCCAAGAAGCATCGAAATCTACAATTACGGTTTTGATAAATGTTTTTACCCCTTCCTGACCAGGTTATTTTGCATCTCTGATTATGTAACTGATTTTGATAGAGGAATATTCGCCAAAAATTCTGCTGTTGGTAAAAGATGTCAATTATGTCTTCACCATTGGCTCCGATCTGTGACAGTGATCAGGAAGCTGGAAGATCTTCCGGCCGCACACCCTGTGATATATCATCATCATCATCACCCAGATCTCAGGAATATATGTGACACGTACTGATATAGTATATACTTACTTCTAGGCCTCCATGACTTATCCACAAGCTGGTTTTAGAAAACTTGGGTGACAACTAATACGGCCGCCAGTACAGATCCCCCCCAAGGGTTGTCACATGAGGTGTACAGGATTGTGGATGGCTACAATGACTAATAAGAAGAAAACCACCATATACTGGTAAAGAAATACCGCCATATGCAGCCGGTATATAACCACCATATACTACTAAAGTAATACTGCTATACACATCCTGTATAATACCACCATATATTGCCAAGATAAGAGTGTCATATACAGCCTATATAATACCACCAAATAGTGATAACGTAATATCACCATATACAGCCGGTATCATACCACCTTGTACTGCCAAGATAATAGTGTCATATGCAGCCTATATCATACCACCATATAGTAAGAACATAATACTGTTATTTATAGGCTACAGAAAATAGCCATATGGTGCTAAGTTAATACTACCACATACCGCCGGCATAATACCACCATATAGCGCTAACATAATAGTGCCATAATCAAACTGTATAATACCACCATATACTGCCATGATAATGCTATACAGCCTGCATATTATCACTAGGGTTGAGCCAATAGAGCTTCGGATCAGAGATCAGAAGAACAAACTTTTTAATGCGTTCTCTGTACAGCATTAAAACGTATTGGCTCTGCGTAGACAAAATTCATATCGGCCAAAGTTGCGAGACTTCACTGAATTAATTCGGTATTCCTTTCTACGTCTTTAAAAACATTTTAAAATAGGAATCCGAAGTCGGGTTTGGTACAGGCTGGTACCTCGGTATTGAACCCGACTTTGGATTCCTAATTTACTGAAGTCTTTCATTGAAGTCTTGCGCGACTTCGGCCAAGACGATTTTCGTCTACGTAGAACCAATAAATTGTAAATTCTGTACGGAAACTACATTAAAAACAAAGTTTTGGAGCGAATCGACTGTGGATTGATGATCCTAAGCTTAATTCGCTCAACCCTAATTATCAACATATAATGTTAAAATAATACTGCCATATAACGCCTGTATAATACCACCCTGGAGTGCTAAGAGAAAACCGTCATATACAGCCTCCAAAATAATACCATATAGTGCTAAGATAAAAAGACAGTTATCTTTAATGGGGGGGCACAGGAAAATAACCTGAAATAAGCAGATAACTTACCAACGGGGTCGTACATCAATCGACGATCATCAGCCATAAAACAACTTCTGCCGGCTTGAACATCAGCATCCATATTCATAATGATCAGTGACTGCAGCTTAGCTGCATTGTGTATAGGAGGTCCTGTCTCCATATAAACTTGGTCTGCTGTTCTGTATCTCCCTCGTGCTTTACACTGCAGCACTGCCTGTTAAATTTTGCTGCTGTGTGTAAGTGGAAGGTAAGTATGTGGAGAGATGATCAGGTTACAGTACGGACAGAAGATTATAAACTACAGGGACACAAACCCTCAGAGAGAAGAGGACTATCTGCATGTAGATGGCGGGGCATTAATAAGGGGGAGGTGCTTTCATCAGCCATTGATTAGTAAACTCTTGACTCCTCCTCCTGAACTCTGCGGGACTCAATGCAGGAGGAGAGGTTTTGGGGCAGTTGCTTGGGGTGTTTCCAAATTTTGCGCCTACTTACGCTCTTGGGTACAGTAAGGCCCCATAGACTTCTTTGGGGGCCGTATTATGGCGGCGTACCACTTGCATATTACTCTGGTGTCAATCGGCGGCCGAAATGAAATGGATTCTACAATTTAGACAACCCCTTCGTAATCACCAGTGTGAGCACAACACAAATATACACATCTCACATACTGCAGACCTTCTGATGAGAAGGACGAGGCCTTATCCAAGCAATCAACGGTGGACGGAATTACTTCCTTACTTTTCAGAAAAGAGGTTCTGCAGCATCTGCGCCTCAAATTCTGTAATTTTAGTTAAAGCATTAGAGTGTTTCATATAATATACAGATGTATATAAAGTTTTGGAACTATACAGATAAAAAAAAGAAATCTGCCACCAAATCAAACTAAAAATGTGAAGCATAAAATTTACTGTTAAGGTAAAAATCAATGTATTGAAAACTGAAAATCTGCATCCATTAAACAAACACTATCCATATATCTTAGTTCATTAACATATTAAAATAATCTGGCCTTCATCCTGGCAGAGTATTGTGATGTCACCACATTTGCATAGAATGTTCTAGAACTGGGCCTACAGCCGTGATGTCACTGGATGACATCACAATGATGGATTTGTGAAGGTGGGACTCCATGTTGGATGCACACAACTTCAGAAAGAAGATTGGACGCCATCATGAGGATTCATAGGCGTCTGCGGTATGTTGATCGGCGGCTGCTGGTCAACTCTCTCTCATCCTGCATGTCGATTGGCTCATTCCTTCTGACCCGATTCAGAAAACTGAATCAAAAATGGAGGACTCTGATGAGGAACTCCAGCTTCCTGGCCAAGAAATCAACCATCATGACACAGGTCAGGAGCTTCTTCAGGTCAGTTGCCTTTAGACGTAAAAACCACGTCATCCGCCATGACATAGCTGAGAAGACACCAACTATTTTTATTGCTGATCCAAGCGTTGCACATGAGGGGCCCCTAATACCACAAGGCATGTCCCTGGGAGAAAAAACAGAAAGTGGGGAACCCCCACAAAAAAGACCTCGGGACGCTGATACTGTGGAGCCATTCCTTGACCACAAAGCACCACCTTCTAAAAAAACACCAAAGAGCTGTAAGCGACGATGTAATAGAAAGACTCGTCAAAAACAACACACAGCAATGAAGGATGATGTCTCTTTAAATTTTGAGACCCTTAAAACATCGGACAAGAAAATGGCTGAGTCTGCTGAAGACCTTTTGAAGGAATCTCATGAAGCTTCCAAAGCCAGTCTAAAACGAAAAGCACCAACCTCCAATGACAGTCAGTCCGGGACATTTCCACCAGCCAAAAGAGCTGCGGCAGAAAACATGTCCGCTCCATCTACCAAAGATGTAGGAAGCCCGGAGCTGGGAACATCACAAGTGGATATGGCCTATACCTGGAGAGCACAGAACAACTTGTCTCCAAAGCACTTATCCATCCTAAAGAGCAGCGGCCAGGAAGGCATGCTGGACGATGACATCATTAATAAGGCCCAGGATCTCCTGCAGAATCAGTTTGGGGACTTTGATGGCCTGCAGCCCGCCGCTGCTATTCTCTTTCCAGGGTACAGTGTGCTACAGAAGGCCGTACAAATCCACTACGACGAGGACAGGGTGCACTGGCTGACCACCTGCTTCAAAAATGGCGACATCCTAGTGGCCGACAGCATCAAGACCAGCAAATTGCCTCTATCTGTTTGCGAGCAGATTAATAACATCTACAGTGTAGTGGTCAATGAGCCCCTGAAAAATCTAAAATTTCTCAACGTGGATCAGCAGAGAAACACCTATGACTGTGGGGTGTTCGCCATAGCATTTGCCTTTGAGTTTCTGGCAGATGACGGTGAACCCACGGCGATCTTCCAGCACGATGTGATGAGAGACCATCTAATATCCTGCCTACAGAATGGCAGGATCACAGGCTTTCCCAAAAAGGTCAATTAGCGACTCCATGTCTTTCATGACATGTCGAGTCTATGATGGGCCAAGAGATCGCCCTGACCAGAAGCCTGATATTACCGAAACAGACCTGGATCCTCTACTTCACCAAAGCTGCAGTCTCTACCCAATCCCAGGTTACAACCGCTGGCCCATGGCACAGGTCTACAACCCACAGACTTGTTGGCATCGGTAAGTGACTATTCTAAGTTTGATCATTTCCATGTACGGATTGTAATAATGTCTTCTCATGTGATAATATATGTATGTGTAGAAAGTACTTATACAACACCAAATGTTCAGGATAATCACCCCCCACAAACATTGGCCTTTTAGCCTATGGGCCCCATAACTTTGCTGTGTCTATAGTTATACCTATTTATGAGGGGGGTAGCCTAGTTTATTATGTTAACTCGATCCTACAGACCCGATTATCAGGCAGTTGTGTCCCAGGAACATTTGTCAGACTATCAGATTATAGGGACCACATCCATGAGGAGACCTTGTATCCTCATTGTGTATATTGATATTGTTTTCTGTAAAATTTGGACACAGCGGTATCCACTGGAAATGAAAACAGCCTGGGGTTAAGAAGGCGATTGCAGCAGATCGGATCACCAGAGGTCTGAGACAAAATGAGGTGCAGAAGAAACCATCTCCTGATCTTCACCAGTGACCCCTGCTCGAAGGTACTGGCCTTAAGAACCAAAAAGAGCCCTAAATAAGGTAAGATCCTTGTTACAGGAGTCATAAAATATGATGTGATTTATAACAGGAGCTCATAATAATAATAGACATGATGTTAAATTCTGGAGACACCAGAGTGATGACACAGAATAATGTAGGGTTTAGATTCTCCACGAAGATGAGCAGAGCAGTAGACATTAGTGGAAAATCATCCAAATCACCTGATACATGGCATAAAAGAATGATAAAATTCTAACTGCCTACAGTCGCCACTAGGGGGACCTCTCATTGACCTTGATATGTAGATCACCTTGAGCAATGGCTCCCGGAATTTTAACTATGAAAGTGTGTAAGAAAGCAAAGGGGTTTTGGTGATTTGTATCAGGAAAACTGAGCTCCAAACCTTTCAGAGCTCCCAAAATATATGAAAATAAATCATCCCACGCTTATAAGGTGTATTCTGTTTATGTTGGATACAGCAGTGGGTCCCAGAACAAGAATAACAGCTATAACAGTCAATGACATTACTAAGCGTTGGTATTTCTGTTAGAAACATGGACCCAAGTTTACTACAGTAAATTGTGTGTCACTTACATGTAATTTTTCGTTCTTCCATGTTCAGTCATAATTAGTTATATTTTTTGCATCTGCAGATCACTGTACAAGAGCGGGGGTCTCACTGTGTCCCTGCAATGAATATGGGATACAGCTTGAGGTGATGACTTCACCACAAGTCAGCGACATGGTGGCCACCATGTCAGGATCAGATGACCTGCACTTCAGCAAGAGGCAGATTCCGGGCTCGGTCTCTGCACTCACCCACCGGACTTTCTGCAGTCAGACGTATTCACTAAAGAAGTGAGTTTCCTGCTGCATCAAAGGCAGATTCCAGGCTTGGTCTCTGCATTCACCACTGGACTTGTCATTCACCGGACTTTCCGCAGACAGATGTATTCACCAAAGAAGTGAATTTCCTGCTGCATCAAAGGCAGATTCCAGGCTTGGTCTCTGCATTTACCACTGGACTTGTCATTCACCGGACTTTCCGCAGACAGATGTATTCACCAAAGAAGTGAGTTTCCTGCTGCATCAAAGGCAGATTCCAGGCTTGGTCTCTGCATTCACCACTGGACTTGACATTCACCGGACTTTCCGCAGACAGATGTATTCACCAAAGAAGTGAATTTCCTGCTGCATCAAAGGCAGATTCCAGGCTTGGTCTCTGCATTTACCACTGGACTTGTCATTCAACGGACTTTCCGCAGACAGGTGTATTCACCAAAGAAGTGAGTTTCCTGCTGCATCAAAGGCAGATTCCAGGCTTGGTCTCTGCATTTACCACTGGACTTGTCATTCAACGGACTTTCCGCAGATAGGTGTATTCACCAAAGAAGTGAGTTTCCTGCTGCATCAAAGGCAGATTCCAGGCTTGGTCTCTGCATTTACCACTGGACTTGACATTCACCGGACTTTCCGCAGATAGGTGTATTCACCAAAGAAGTGAGTTTCCTGCTGCATCAAAGGCAGATTCCAGGCTTGGTCTCTGCAGAAGTCAACCTACTTGACATTCACCAGTTTTCCACCGCCTAGGGGAAGGGCAGTCCTTCAGCCATGGCTCCCTAGAGGTTTCCTCCATTGGGGATTTTTCCTCTCCTGAGTGCTGAAGGCCCGACTCATCATGAGTCAAAGGCCCATCATCAACAGGGCCACATTTAAGACAAGTGCCCTGACTTCTAATGAGAATATCTACTGTACATTTGATACCTTGCAGTTAATAAAGAAGTCAGTGTATATTAAGTAGTGGTGTGTCTGAGCCTCTTTATGAATCTTTATAGTCAATTGGATGGGGGTGCAGGGTGTCGGACCCTTGCTGCTCAGATAGTGATGGCCTTTCTTGGTTTTACAGCTAGGCTTATTCTTTTTATTCCCTACCTACAGTGGGGGACTGATTGGTGGGGACTGCTGGGTCCCCCATGATCATGAGAATGGGGATCCTGTGTCCCCGAAAAAATTGAATGGTAGGTCAATCATGTTCACTTCTGCTTCATTCAGTGTCTATGAGACTTCTGGAAATAGCTGAGCATTGTACTCTACTATCTCCAGCAGACCCATGGAGAGTAGCTATGTGCACGCTCATCCATAAGTGGACATAGGATCCAGTTCTCGTGATCAGTGGTGGTCCAAGAAATTTTGTGGATAGGGGATAGTTTTGTATCGACAGAAACTATATCCGGACTACATACCCCTTGAAGACAACAGGTGCGCAAAAATGTGGATGTAACATGGACCATATCCAGATTTTTGTTTTTGCGAATCCGCAATTTGTAGACTGCAAAACAGATATGGTTGTGTGCATGGAGGGTTATATGATATAGATTTTTTTTACCGAAAAATTAAAAATATTAAGAGGTAGAGTCAGCGGTGTACCTCCAACGGAGGCAGACCACGCAGTTGCTATGGGACCCCTGGAGGAAGGGGGCCCAGTCTTGGACAAAAGGCCTGCCTCCTAATTACACTTAATTCTCGCTCCTGTCTTGAGTTCGTTGTCTGGGGCTCAGGCTCTGCTTTCCAGTGTCCTGTCCTCGGGGCCCCCCTTTACTCAGTACATCATCAGTGGCTAGCTCTGCCCCCGCTGGAGTCCCGACTAGCGCTCTATGTTGTCTCGCTGATGGGCGCTGAGTTGGCTTGTTCTGTGCCACGGGAGTTGGGATTTCATTCCTCTGCAAGTGACAGTTTGGGGATGATGAGAGTGACTTCTGCGAAAATGATGACTTTAGGTGACAAGTGAGTGTGCTGTCAGTAATATGTGTTTTGGTGTGAAGTGAACCCCTCATTTCCAGTGCTGAACCCCCAGTTCTGCTCTGCAGACCGACATAGTGTAATGCCGCCATGTCCTGCTCTGTGCACTCAGGTACAGTAAGTGTCTCTGTGTCAGCTTCATGCACTGATCTAGAGACACATTGTTTGTCCTGCTTTGCACTGCAGCTTAGCTCCATAAGGGCATTACTATGACCACAGGAAACATCCTTTCACATTACAGACGTGGGGCTGCATGCAACTACCTGAGATGCCATAAGGGGGCACTCCGAAATAAAATACTGGAACATGTATGAAAGAAATTAACTTGGTGGTATGGAAACCTATCCAGATGTGTAGATGAAACCATATGGGTAATGTAGAAGAGACAGCGGCATAAGGAGGTATATGACGGTAGAATATAAGAGAAATACATGATCGGCATGCATATAAAGTTATAACGGTGTCTTCTCCTATGGGCTGAGTTTCCACAAGGAACAATAAATTGAGCAGGTTGAAACCCAGTATGCCCTGTCCCTTCCCAATCACAATACATTTTGAGCCTCATGCCTGTACAGAAATGCCCACTTTGGGCACATTGGCACAAGTGCTGCCCCTTTAGGGTCCGTTTTGCAGGATGATCAGGAGCCAGGATCTCAGAGCAGATGGGGTATAATACTGCATCCCTATCTGGACTCACAGGAAGAAATGAGGAAAGTTACACATTCATACCCTAGAAATCTAGTTGTGCTTTTATTCCATTCACATTCTTTGTGGAATCCCCATCATCACATACAGTCAGGTCCATAAATATTGGGACATCGACACAATTCTAACATTTTTGGCTCTATACACCACCACAATGGATTGGAAATGAAACAAACAAGATGTGCTGTAACTGCAGACTGTCAGCTTTAATTTGAGGGTATTTACATCCAAATCAGGTGAACGGTGTAGGAATTACAACAGTTTGCATATGTGCCTCCCACTTGTTAAGGGACCAAGTGTTCCATGGCCGGGTGTGTGTTGTTCCCTCATTATCCCAATTACAATGAGCAGATAAAAGGTCCAGAGTTCATTTCAAGTGTGCTATTTGGAATCTGTTGCTGACAACTCTCAAGATGAGATCCAAATTGCTGTCACTATCAGTGAAGCAAGCCATCATTAGGCTGAATAAACAAAACAAACCCATCAGAGAGATAGCAAAAACATTAGGCCTGGCCATAACAACTGTTTGGAAGATTCTTAAAAAGAAGGAACGCACCGGTGAGCTCAGCAACACCAAAAGACCCGGAAGACCACGGAAAACAACTGCGGTGGATGACCGAAGAATTCTTCCCCTGGTGAAGAAAACACCCTTCACAACAGTTGGCCAGATCAAGAACACTCTCTACAGTCTCTACAGGCAGTCTAATACAGAGACGCATTTACCTAGTTCACCTACTGTGCTATTAATAATTAATCTGTTCAGCTGTACATAGACTTAATGTACCGTATTTTTCGCCCTATAAGACGCACCTAGGTTTTTGGGGAGGAAAATAAGAAAAGAAAATTGTAACCAAAAGGTGTGCTTTTGGTTGGTTTGGAACTAATGGTGGTCTGTGAATGGCACTGTTATGGGGGGATCTGGGGATGGCACTGTTATGGGGGGATCTGGGGATGGCACTGTGTCACGGATGCAGAGGTGTTATTTTACGCCAAAAAAATGCCTATAAGTCACCGACAGAAATATATCTGTGGATGATGCACTGTTATGGGGGGGATCTGTGGATGACGGACACTGTTACAGGGGGGATCTGTGGCTGGCACTGTTACAGGGGGATCTGTGGCTGGCACTGTTACAGGGGGGGATCTGTGGCTGGCACTGTTACAGGAGGGATCTGTGGGTGGCACTGTTACAGGGGGGATCTGTGGGTGGTACTGTTATAGGGGGGATCTGTGGGTGGCACTGCTAGAGAGGGATCTGTGGGTGGTACATATGTGCCATCCACAGACCCCCCCCAGCCCATAACTGTGCCATCCACAGATGTTCCCCATAAAACTTTCATCCACAGATCCCCCCTCCGCCGCTCCAGTATACAAATATAAAATGTCTCATTCAATTATAAGTGATTACACATGCCCCCTCACTCCTAATATTACCGTACATCCTAACAGCTTCTGTACAACACAGGCAGGCAGGCCAGGCGTCACTCACTGACGTCACTTGCCTGCGCCTCCTCCTTCATTCATAAAGTAGGCGGCGCAGGCACGTGACATCAGGGAGTTACGCTGCCGCCCGCCCGGCCTGCGTTCTACAGAAGGTGTTAGGATGTACAGTAATATTAGGAGTGAGGGGGCATGTGTAATCACTTATAATTGAATAAGACATTTTATATTTGTATAGTGCAGCACTGGAGCGGCGGGGCCGGACTACAGTGACTGCACCGCCCCGTCGCAATTGCCAGCCCCAAGCTCCTGTCGTCTGTGTACACCAGAGGAAGGTGTTTCATTGGGGCAAGTAGCACAGATGGACAACGTCCTCTCCCTGCAGTAGGCGCTCCACCACTAACACCAGCAGCACCATGTCCAGGTCCCGTATATGAGGCTCTCCCCCTTTTTTTTACGGTCACCCAACACGAACAATTGTATTTCTGTGTCACGGATGCAGAGGTGTTTTTTACGCCAAAAAAATGCCTATAAGTCACCGACAGAAATATTAACTCTTGTATTTCCGTCTCCCCTCAAAAAGATGGAGCCCCCCCACTAATAAAGAACAATCAAATGCCAAAAATCAATATCTTTATTAAATTATGCAAATCGTGAACATATAAAAACAGTCCCAAGAGCGGCATACATCTGCAAGCAAGGAGGGTACATTGGTACTGCAGTAAATGGTTAGATGTGTCCAATGAGCTACGTCCATCTCAATCCCAGTCTATCTTAGGATCACAAAATCTAAAGTGTATAGTGCAAGGTGAAATACTTAGTAAAAATAATACATATCCCAAAAAGAGAATAGAACAAAAGGACAGCTAAACAGGCACATGGAATTACATCACATACTAACAAGCCAGAATATAAGGCTACTTTCACACTGAAGTTGCCGGATCCGGCAATCTGCATGCAAACGGAAACCATTTGTAGACGGATCCGTTTCACAAATGCATTACAATACCGGATCCGTCTCTCCGGTGTCACCCGGAAAAACGGATCCGGTATTTAATTTCTATACATTTTTAAAGGTCTGCGCATGCACAGACCGCATTCGTCAATGTGGCAATGGAATAAAATGCCGGCAAGTGTTCAGGATTTTTGGCTGGAGAGAAAAATGCAGCATGCTGCGGTATTTTCTCCATCCAAATACCGTAAGAGGGACTGAACTGAAGACATCCTGAACAGATTGCTCTTTTATTCTGAATGCATTAGGAAAAAACTGATCCGTGTTTTTCCGGCATTGAGCTCCTAGGACGGAACTCAATTCAGGAAAACTTTGACGCTAGTGTGAAAGTGCCCTAACCAGTAATAATCAAAATAAAAAAATAATCAATCTTGTATTTCCGTGTCACTGATGCAGATTAGGTGTACCTCCCTAAAAAAAAAAAAAAGCGTTATGTCACCAACACAATTAACAGACTCAGGGTACTTTCACACTAGCGTTATTCTTTTCCGGTATTGAAATCCGATAAAGGGTCTCAATACTGGAAAAAAAGCATCAGTTTTGTCCCAATGCATTCTGAATAGAAAGCAATCCGTTCAGTATGCATCAGGATGTCTTCCGTTCCGTCCTTGTACGGTATTTGACTGGACAAAATACTGCAACGTGCTGCAGTATTTTTTCCAGCAAAAAACCCGGAACACTATCACACTTGACAGATCCGGTATTAATTTCTATAGAGATGTATTAATGCCGGATCCGGTACCAAGTGTTCTGGAAATTGCCGCATTGCAGGATCTGGTTTTCCGGACATAGGAGGAGCTATTTTTCCTTTTGATCTTTGAAAAAAAAATATATCGGATCAGTTATTCCGGATGAGACGGATGCGGTATATGTGAGAAAGAACCCTAACTGAATTATAACAGTATAAGGGCTCGTTCACACAAACTTATTTTGCATTCCGTATACGGTCCGTATACGGAACCATTCATTTCAATGGTTCCGCAAAAGATGCTCCGTTCCGTGGCCCCGCAAAAATTATGAGTTCTGTCCTATTCTTGTCCGTTTTGCGGACAAGAATAGGTATTTTAATGGGCCTCCTGTTCCGTTCTGCAAATTGCGGAAGGCACACAGGCGGCATCCATTTTTTGCAGATCCACAATTTGCGGACGGATGAAAATGCAGTGTGGTGAACCCCCAAAATGCCTTTATGTCACCAACATAATTATCAGACTGATTAACTATTGCATTTCCGTGTCACAGGTGCAAATGAAGTCCCCCCCCCCACCCGAAAATTGCCACCCACAGAATTAAGTATTGTATGCCTGTGTCACTGGTGTGGTATTTCACCCACATAAATGCCTACAGGTCACCGGCACACTTTTTAACCACCTCCCGACCGCCTAACGCAGATATGCGTCCGGGAGGTGGTTGCTTTACTCCTCCTGGACGCATATACGCGTCATCTCGCGAGACGCGAGATTTCCTGTGAACGCGCGCACACAGGCGCGCGCGCTCACAGGAACGGAAGGTAAGCGAGTGGATCTCCAGCCTGCCAGCGGCGATCGCTCGCTGGCAGGCTGGAGATCCGAATTTTTTAACCCCTAACAGGTATATTAGACGCTGTTTTCATAACAGCGTCTAATATACCTCCTACCTGGTCCTCTGGTGGTCCCTTTTGTTAGGATCGACCACCAGAGGACTCAGGTAGGTCAGTAAAGTCGCACCAAACACTACACTACACCCCCCCCCCCCGTCACTTATTAACCCTTTATGAACCCCTGATCACCCATGATCACCCCATATAAACTTCCTGATCACCCCCCTGTCATTGATCACCCCCCTGTCAGGCTCCGTTCAGACGTCCGTATGATTTTTACGGATCCACGGATCGGATCCGCAAAACGCATACGGATGTCTGAATGGAGCCTTACAGGGGGGTGATCAATGACAGGCGGGTGATCACCCATATACACTCCCTGATCACCCCCCTGTCATTGATCACCCCCCTGTAAGGCTCCATTCAGACGTCCGCATGTGTTTTGTGGATCCGATCCATGGATCCGTAAAAATCATGCGGACATCTGAATGGAGCCTTACAGGGGGGGTGATCAGTGACGGGGGTGATCACCCTGATCACCCCCTGTCATTGATAACCCCCCTGTAAGGCTCCATTCAGACGTCCGCATGTGTTTTGTGGATCCGATCCATGTATCCATGGATCCGTAAAAATCATGCGGACGTCTGAATGGAGCCTTATAGGGGGGGTGATCAGTGACAGGGGGGTGATCAGGGAGTCTATATGGGTGATCACCCCCCTGTCATTGATCACCCCCCTGTAAGGCTCCATTCAGACGTCCGCATGTGTTTTGCGGATCCGATCCATGGATCCGTAAAAATTATACGGACGTCTGAATGGAGCCTTACCAGGGGGGTGATCAATGACAGGGGGGTGATCAGGGAGTCTATATGGGTGATCACCCCCCTGTCATTGATCACCCCCCTGTCATTGATCACCCCCCCTGTAAGGCTCCATTCAGACATTTTTTTGGCCCAAGTTAGCGGAAATTTTTTGTTTGTTTTTGTTTTTTCTTACAAAGTCTCATATTCCACTAACTTGTGTCAAAAAATAAAATCTCACATGAACTCACCATACCCCTCACGGAATCCAAATGCGTAAACATTTTTAGACATTTATATTCCAGACTTCTTCTCACGCTTTAGGGCCCCTAAAAAGCCAGGGCAGTATAAATACCCCACATGTGACCCCATTTCGGAAAGAAGACACCCCAAGGTATTCCGTGAGGGGCATATTGAGTCCATGAAAGATTGAAATTTTTGTCCTAAGTTAGCGGAAAGTGAGACTTTGTGAGAAAAAAACAAAAAAAAACAATATCCGCTAACTTATGCAAAAAAAATAAAAAATGTCTAGGAACTCGCCAGGCCCCTCATTGAATACCTTGGGGTGTCTTCTTTCCAAAGTGGGGTCACATGTGGGGTATTTATACTGCCCTGGCTTTTTAGGGGCCCGAAAGTGTGAGAAGAAGTCTGGGATCCAAATTTCTAAAAATGCCCTCCTAAAAGGAATTTGGGCACCTTTGCGCATCTAGGCTGCAAAAAAGTGTCACACATGTGGTATCGCCGTACTCAGGAGAAGTTGGGGAATGTGTTTTGGGGTGTCATTTTACATATACCCATGCTGGGTGAGAAAAATATCTTGGTCAAATGCCAACTTTGTATAAAAAAATGGGAAAAGTTATCTTTTGCCAAGATATTTCTCTCACCCAGCATGGTTATATGTAAAATGGCACCCCAAAACACATTCCCCAACTTCTCCTGAGTACGGCGATACCAGATGTGTCACACTTTTTTGCTGCCAAGGTGGGCAAAGGGGCACATATTCCAAAGTGCACCTTTCGGATTTCGCAGGCCATTTTTTACAGATTTTGATTGCAAGGTACTTCTTACACATTTGGGCCCCTAAATTGCCAGGGCAGTATAACTACGCCACAAGTGACCCCATTTTGGAAAGAAGACACCCCAAGGTATTCCGTGAGGGGCACGGCGAGTTCCTAGATTTTTTTATTTTTTGTCACAAGTTAGCGGAAAATGATGATTTTTCTTTTTTTCTCTTTTTTCCTTACAAAGTCTCATATTCCACTAACTTGCGACAAAAAATAAAAAATTCTAGGAACTCGCCATGCCCCTCACAGAATACCTTGGGGTGTCTTCTTTCCAAAATGGGGTCACTTGTGGGGTAGTTATACTGCCCTGGCAATTTAGGGGCCCAAATGTGTGAGAAGAACTTTGCAATCGAAATGTGTA
Organism: Bufo gargarizans; assembly: GCF_014858855.1. NCBI lineage: Eukaryota > Metazoa > Chordata > Amphibia > Anura > Bufonidae > Bufo > Bufo gargarizans. The sequence goes on from NC_058080.1 coordinate 66,373,600, forward strand.
AAAAATGACCGGTGAAATCCGAAAGGTGCACTTTGGAATATGTGCCCCTTTGCCCACCTTGGCTGCAAAAAAGTGTCACACATGTGGTATCGCCGTACTCAGGAGAAGTTGGGGAATGTGTTTTGGGGTGTCATTTTACATATACCCATGCTGGGTGAGAGAAATATCTTGGCAAAAGACAACTTTTCCAATTTTTTTATACAAAGTTGGCATTTGACCAAGATATTTTTCTGGGGACATTTGACCTGGGGTCATTTGTGGGTTTTTCTACTGTCTGGGCATTGTAGAACCTCAGGAATCATGACAGGTGCTCAGAAAGTCAGAGCTGCTTCAAAAAGCGGAAATTCACATTTTTGTACCATAGTTTGTAAACGCTATAACTTTTACCCAAACCATATTTTTTTTTTGCCCAAACATTTTTTTTTTATCAAAGACATGTAGAACTATAAAGTTAGCGACCGCATTCGTCAATGTGGCAATGGAATAAAATGCCGGCAAGTGTTCAGGATTTTTGGCTGGAGAGAAAAATGCAGCATGCTGCGGTATTTTCTCCATCCAAATACCGTAAGAGGGACTGAACTGAAGACATCCTGAACAGATTGCTCTTTTATTCTGAATGCATTAGGAAAAAACTGATCCGTGTTTTTCCGGCATTGAGCTCCTAGGACGGAACTCAATTCAGGAAAACTTTGACGCTAGTGTGAAAGTGCCCTAACCAGTAATAATCAAAATAAAAAAATAATCAATCTTGTATTTCCGTGTCACTGATGCAGATTAGGTGTACCTCCCTAAAAAAAAAAAAAAGCGTTATGTCACCAACACAATTAACAGACTCAGGGTACTTTCACACTAGCGTTATTCTTTTCCGGTATTGAAATCCGATAAAGGGTCTCAATACTGGAAAAAAAGCATCAGTTTTGTCCCAATGCATTCTGAATAGAAAGCAATCCGTTCAGTATGCATCAGGATGTCTTCCGTTCCGTCCTTGTACGGTATTTGACTGGACAAAATACTGCAACGTGCTGCAGTATTTTTTCCAGCAAAAAACCCGGAACACTATCACACTTGACAGATCCGGTATTAATTTCTATAGAGATGTATTAATGCCGGATCCGGTACCAAGTGTTCTGGAAATTGCCGCATTGCAGGATCTGGTTTTCCGGACATAGGAGGAGCTATTTTTCCTTTTGATCTTTGAAAAAAAAATATATCGGATCAGTTATTCCGGATGAGACGGATGCGGTATATGTGAGAAAGAACCCTAACTGAATTATAACAGTATAAGGGCTCGTTCACACAAACTTATTTTGCATTCCGTATACGGTCCGTATACGGAACCATTCATTTCAATGGTTCCGCAAAAGATGCTCCGTTCCGTGGCCCCGCAAAAATTATGAGTTCTGTCCTATTCTTGTCCGTTTTGCGGACAAGAATAGGTATTTTAATGGGCCTCCTGTTCCGTTCTGCAAATTGCGGAAGGCACACAGGCGGCATCCATTTTTTGCAGATCCACAATTTGCGGACGGATGAAAATGCAGTGTGGTGAACCCCCAAAATGCCTTTATGTCACCAACATAATTATCAGACTGATTAACTATTGCATTTCCGTGTCACAGGTGCAAATTAAGTCCCCCCCCCCCACCCGAAAATTGCCACCCACAGAATTAAGTATTGTATGCCTGTGTCACTGGTGTGGTATTTCACCCACATAAATGCCTACAGGTCACCGGCACACTTTTTAACCACCTCCCGACCGCCTAACGCAGATATGCGTCCGGGAGGTGGTTGCTTTACTCCTCCTGGACGCATATACGCGTCATCTCGCGAGACGCGAGATTTCCTGTGAACGCGCGCACACAGGCGCGCGCGCTCACAGGAACGGAAGGTAAGCGAGTGGATCTCCAGCCTGCCAGCGGCGATCGCTCGCTGGCAGGCTGGAGATCCGAATTTTTTAACCCCTAACAGGTATATTAGACGCTGTTTTCATAACAGCGTCTAATATACCTCCTACCTGGTCCTCTGGTGGTCCCTTTTGTTAGGATCGACCACCAGAGGACTCAGGTAGGTCAGTAAAGTCGCACCAAACACTACACTACACCCCCCCCCCCCCGTCACTTATTAACCCTTTATGAACCCCTGATCACCCATGATCACCCCATATAAACTTCCTGATCACCCCCCTGTCATTGATCACCCCCCTGTCAGGCTCCGTTCAGACGTCCGTATGATTTTTACGGATCCACGGATCGGATCCGCAAAACGCATACGGATGTCTGAATGGAGCCTTACAGGGGGGTGATCAATGACAGGCGGGTGATCACCCATATACACTCCCTGATCACCCCCCTGTCATTGATCACCCCCCTGTAAGGCTCCATTCAGACGTCCGCATGTGTTTTGTGGATCCGATCCATGGATCCGTAAAAATCATGCGGACATCTGAATGGAGCCTTACAGGGGGGGTGATCAGTGACGGGGGTGATCACCCTGATCACCCCCTGTCATTGATAACCCCCCTGTAAGGCTCCATTCAGACGTCCGCATGTGTTTTGTGGATCCGATCCATGTATCCATGGATCCGTAAAAATCATGCGGACGTCTGAATGGAGCCTTACAGGGGGGGTGATCAGTGACAGGGGGGTGATCAGGGAGTCTATATGGGTGATCACCCCCCTGTCATTGATCACCCCCCTGTAAGGCTCCATTCAGACGTCCGCATGTGTTTTGCGGATCCGATCCATGGATCCGTAAAAATTATACGGACGTCTGAATGGAGCCTTACCAGGGGGGTGATCAATGACAGGGGGGTGATCAGGGAGTCTATATGGGTGATCACCCCCCTGTCATTGATCACCCCCCTGTCATTGATCACCCCCCCTGTAAGGCTCCATTCAGACATTTTTTTGGCCCAAGTTAGCGGAAATTTTTTGTTTGTTTTTGTTTTTTCTTACAAAGTCTCATATTCCACTAACTTGTGTCAAAAAATAAAATCTCACATGAACTCGCCATACCCCTCACGGAATCCAAATGCGTAAACATTTTTAGACATTTATATTCCAGACTTCTTCTCACGCTTTAGGGCCCCTAAAAAGCCAGGGCAGTATAAATACCCCACATGTGACCCCATTTCGGAAAGAAGACACCCCAAGGTATTCCGTGAGGGGCATATTGAGTCCATGAAAGATTGAAATTTTTGTCCTAAGTTAGCGGAAAGTGAGACTTTGTGAGAAAAAAAACAAAAAAAACAATATCCGCTAACTTATGCAAAAAAAATAAAAAATGTCTAGGAACTCGCCAGGCCCCTCATTGAATACCTTGGGGTGTCTTCTTTCCAAAGTGGGGTCACATGTGGGGTATTTATACTGCCCTGGCTTTTTAGGGGCCCGAAAGTGTGAGAAGAAGTCTGGGATCCAAATTTCTAAAAATGCCCTCCTAAAAGGAATTTGGGCACCTTTGCGCATCTAGGCTGCAAAAAAGTGTCACACATGTGGTATCGCCGTACTCAGGAGAAGTTGGGGAATGTGTTTTGGGGTGTCATTTTACATATACCCATGCTGGGTGAGAAAAATATCTTGGTCAAATGCCAACTTTGTATAAAAAAATGGGAAAAGTTATCTTTTGCCAAGATATTTCTCTCACCCAGCATGGTTATATGTAAAATGGCACCCCAAAACACATTCCCCAACTTCTCCTGAGTACGGCGATACCAGATGTGTCACACTTTTTTGCTGCCAAGGTGGGCAAAGGGGCACATATTCCAAAGTGCACCTTTCGGATTTCGCAGGCCATTTTTTACAGATTTTGATTGCAAGGTACTTCTTACACATTTGGGCCCCTAAATTGCCAGGGCAGTATAACTACGCCACAAGTGACCCCATTTTGGAAAGAAGACACCCCAAGGTATTCCGTGAGGGGCACGGCGAGTTCCTAGATTTTTTTATTTTTTGTCACAAGTTAGCGGAAAATGATGATTTTTCTTTTTTTCTCTTTTTTCCTTACAAAGTCTCATATTCCACTAACTTGCGACAAAAAATAAAAATTCTAGGAACTCGCCATGCCCCTCACGGAATACCTTGGGGTGTCTTCTTTCCAAAATGGGGTCACTTGTGGGGTAGTTATACTGCCCTGGCAATTTAGGGGCCCAAATGTGTGAGAAGAACTTTGCAATCGAAATGTGTAAAAAATGACCGGTGAAATCCGAAAGGTGCACTTTGGAATATGTGCCCCTTTGCCCACCTTGGCTGCAAAAAAGTGTCACACATGTGGTATCGCCGTACTCAGGAGAAGTTGGGGAATGTGTTTTGGGGTGTCATTTTACATATACCCATGCTGGGTGAGAGAAATATCTTGGCAAAAGACAACTTTTCCAATTTTTTTATACAAAGTTGGCATTTGACCAAGATATTTTTCTCACCCAGCATGGGTATATGTAAAATGACACCCCAAAACACATTCCCCAACTTCTCCTGAGTACGGCGATACCACATGTGTGACACTTTTTTGCAGCCAAGGTGGGCAAAGGGGCACATATTCCAAAGTGCACCTTTCGGATTTCGCTGGCCATTTTTTACACATTTTGATTGCAAAGTACTTCTTACACATTTGGGCCCCTAAATTGCCAGGGCAGTATAACTACGCCACAAGTGACCCCATTTTGGAAAGAAGACACCCCAAGGTATTCCGTGAGGGGCATGGCGAGTTTCTAGAATTTTTTATTTTTTGTCGCAAGTTAGTGGAATATGAGACTTTGTAAGAAAAAAATAAAAATAAAAAATCATCATGATTTTCCGCTAACTTGTGACAAAAAATAAAAAGTTCTATGAACTCTCTATGCCCATCAGCGAATACCTTAGGGTGTCTACTTTCCGAAATGGGGTCATTTGTGGGTTTTTCTACTGTCTGGGCATTGTAGAACCTCAGGAATCATGACAGGTGCTCAGAAAGTCAGAGCTGCTTCAAAAAGCGGAAATTCACATTTTTGTACCATAGTTTGTAAACGCTATAACTTTTACCCAAACCATATTTTTTTTTTGCCCAAACATTTTTTTTTTTATCAAAGACATGTAGAACTATAAAGTTAGCGAAAAATTTATATATGGATGTCGTTTTTTTTGCAAAATTTTACAGCTGAAAGTGAAAAATGACATTTTTTTGCAAAAAAATCGTTACATTTCGATTAATAACAAAAAAAGTAAAAATGTCAGCAGCAATGAAATACCACCAAATGAAAGCTCCATTAGTGAGAAGAAAAGGAGGTAAAATTCATTTGGGTGGTAAGTTGCATGACCGAGCAATAAACGGTGAAAGTAGTGTAGTGCCGAAGTGTAAAAAGTGCTCTGGTCATGAAGGGGGTTTCAGCTAGTGGGGCTGAAGTGGTTAAACCCAATAAAGGCCTAAGAACGCCGACGACGACGAAAAAAAGAACGCAAACACTGAGATTTAAGCCAAGTGCAATTTGTGACAAAAGTCTAGCGCTTTGTTAGGATGTGTTCCCAGCACATGTCCTGTACATGGCAAAGTCTCAACATCATAATCATAGCTGCGTATAGGATTTGCCATTCACAGCCATACACATGTTGGATCATCACAATGTACGGATTATCGGTTGCCGGATTATAGGACCGCCTTGGATATTGCCAGGATGTGTCATGAGATGTCACCAAATCCCAGACTGAGAAGTAATTGCGTCAGACGGGACAGACACGGGGCACAGGTTGCAAAAGATTGCACAAGCGGTCACCGCAGACCCCGCCCATTTAGCCCGTTAGCCAATCACACCGCGCTCTACTGCAAACTCCGCCCGCTGAGCCCTCCAGCCAATCACAGCGCACTCTCATTCTGAACTTCATTTTGACATTTCAACTCCTCTACAACCTCTCTTGACTAGGTTGGCAGCACGGCCTTGCCCCTTCTGCGCATGCTCACCAGTCTCATCCCAGCGTCTGATTGGCTGGAGTTACTGCGTGGCGTGTAGGTTGTCCTCTGCGTGCAGTGCGCGTGAGTTCTGGCAGGGGACAGACATGGCGTCCAGGGGCCTGAGGATGTTGGGGTATAACCTGAGCACGTTGCTGCGGACACACAGGGCACCGCTCCGGTAAGGAAGATAAGACGTGGGCGGCTGTGGGGTAGTCGTAGCATTACATGTCCTACTCCTCTCTAGTGTGCTTGTAGCTGCCTCGAGGAATGCTGGGAATTGTAGTCCTCCAGGTGCTTGAGAATTGTAAGTCACAGGCAGATGCAGCAGAGCTGGTGATGTCATTTGACACAGCTCATGGGTTACTGTTTGGTTCTCTGGGACTGCAGCTCTGCCTACAGGATCATCAGTGAGCTCAAAGGTCACTGACAAAGTCAGCTCTGCTACATCTGTATAGTGTCCATAGACATTATGTCTTTTCTGTTTGAAAATTGAGCATCGGTCGCAGCCTCCTCGGGAAAGGGGAATTCAGGCCAAATATACGTTTGTTTTTTGGTTAGTAAACTTTATTAGAAGTTTATGGATCGTTAATCTCCTCTGGGAGTGCCGATCCCATCGGTGGCCGTAGCCTCCAGTTGTATGCTGTAATATAATAATGGATGATGCTCGTTAAGGTCATTGGGCTGCATGGTCGCCTCCGTCCATCGTTTGACCCCCCCCTCGCACTTGCTGGGGGCGGTGGGTCACCGTGCAGCGTTGCATCATCCCCCAGTATTGGCCTCCACAGCGCGTTACTTCACTTCTGTCCCAGGGAGACAAACAATTGGGTAATATCCAGTTTATTAGTCCCCAGTGTTTTCAGCAGCGCTCGCTTTATGGCCGTCATTGTGCCATTTATTGTACACATTCCATATGATTCAACCACACAGGAGACTTTCCAAGTCTGATGCAACACCAGCACCGGAGAAGAATGGTGGGTGACTAATGTGGAGATCCAGAGGAGTCTCCTGCAGCGTCTGTTGCTAAGCAACATATTTCAGTTTTCATATTTAGAGGGTTACAGTGATAGTTTACAGCGTGGTATTTTTTTTTTTACAAGGTGATCCTATAGTATGCCAGTCTATGCCTATACATTGTCTTATGTTTCAGCCTTCTGTAGGAGGTATACTTCAGTAAATTGTAACTCCGACAGAAGGCAAATACAAAAATTATAGAGCATGTCCTATTCTTTTCCGGAGCCACGGACAAGAATAGGCATTTCTATCATAGTGCCAGCCATGTGGTAAACGCAGATCACCAAGCACAACGCCGTACACTGTATAGTGAATGCGCTTGGTATCGCACTCGGCCCTGTGTACTTCAATGGGGCTGAGCTGCTCCTGGGCCACGATGAATGTGTTATCACTCAGCCTAGGAAAGGCTAAGAGCACTGGTGACTTCTCAAACAGCTGATCGTGGGGGTCTCTGGTGTCAGACCCCCTTTGAATATTGTCTACCTGACCTCAGGATAGGTCATTAATATCTGGTGAGTATCCAACACCCACGACCCCCGCCGATCGGCTATTATCTGGCACTGTGAATGGAGAAGGGAGCACAGCTCCGCTCAGTGTTATGGTCGCGACAGGTTACTGCAGCTCAGATCACACTGAGGTGACTCAGCACAATCACAACACTTTGAGCAGAGCTGTGCCCCCTTCTCCAGTGATCGGCAGATGTTGGACATTTACCAATCAGATATTAATGACCTATCCTGAGGGTAGGTCATCAATATCAAGAGCCTGGAAAACCCCCTTAAAGAAGACCTGTAACCACCCATGACATGTCTGTTTTAGTAAATACTTGTATTCCAAATGTAATGGCAATTCAGCAGTATCTATTCTTAGAACTCATGCTGTACCTCTTTTACTCCTACTGAAAATGGATGAATAAATTGACAATTGGGTGTTCTCATTCTGTATGGGCAATGTCAGACTGTGCAGGGAAATAGTAACACCCAGTAGACAATTTATTCACCTGTTTCCGGGAGGAATAACAGAGCAGAGTTCAGACATGTCAGGAGCACTAATACTAACCCCAGCAGGTCCATAGAGAGCGCGGTTCTGGCAGTGATCAGTATTCTCCCTTTTCTCCATCAGGACGTGTCCACAGCTCATGTGCACGGCGGCTCAGCAGCCGCATAACCCCGTACAGGAGAGCGAGGAGGAGAAGGGCAAAAAGCAGGTGGAAGAGAGCGCGGAGCAGCTGGCTGCAGGGAAGGCAAAGTTAGAAGAGCAAGTTAAAGAGGTGACGGTGAGTGAGAAGAGCTGTGTTACTGTACTGCGAACAAATCCACCGATTCAGGTTCAGATACTCTTTAAAGAGAGACATCCCACACCACTTTAAAGATAGTAAAATATGTTAGTAATGGGTATAATCAGGCAAATATGTATTTTTTTTATTTATTTTTTTTAGCAAAATAGGGTTAGATATAATACACTAATTACAACCACACTTCATCTGGAGTCCTGATTGCATCCAGAAAATACATCACAATTGAGGTAACATCATCTGACAGCGACACATCAGCTGGGGAGTGCGGTCGGGGGGACTCTCGGTGCCTCGATTGGGAACAGCAATTTTTTACGCAGATACGTCTGTCTCCTAGATGAACTCCAATGCCTTGCTGAAACGGTCCATCTTTTACCAAAGAGCTTCACCCCCTAATGGAATGTAGCTAGATTATGCAATCCACGATGGTCACTGTGTATATCTTGCTTTTCTGTTATTTCGGATTTTGGAGTGGCTAATTTTCAGATCCGCAATAAATCCGAATCCCAAGGACAAACTCTGCAGACAATGCTACCTCTCTTGTACACACATTTACAACCAAGTCCTTGTTCACTCAGAGGTCCTGGAATAAATGAGACAATACCTGGTACACATTTCAGACCCGTCTTCTTTGTTCAGTCTGTCAGGTAGAATGAACAAAGGTTTCACCAGTTTTCTTTGCTCATCCCATGTGATAGAAATGGACAAGGTTTTGTACCAACAGTTAAGACAAATATTCACTTCATACATGGGTCAGGAGAATTTTATCAGACCCAATGGATTCCAAATGATCAGAATGGAGCAGCTTCAGGCAGCGGCCCGTACACTGTGACAAGGTTGCGGCTTTAAACTGCCAACCCGCTAAACTGCTGAATTTTGGTGCGCCATCCGGGCCAAGTTTCTTCTGTATGAACAGGCCCTTAAGTTTGGTGCGCCATCCGGGCCAAGTTTCTTCTGTATGAACAGGCCCTTAAGCCAGGCATGCACACAGGATCATCATCACCTTCAGAGGGAAGGAAATGCTCTCTAGTGCCACCTATAGGATGATGCCCTGTAAGTCAGTGTCCAGTCCATGGAGGATGATGGTGGATAATCATTGGGAATCCTCGTTTTGGGGAGGAGGGGGGCATTCATGGGACTGAAACCCCCCAATAACATTATAGACTAGAGAGGTCAGATCACGGGGTGCATGCAAACCTAGAGATTGCCCTAGAGGCTGACAGCATGAGTGATAATGGGCACTTTCCTCTAACCAGCCCAGTTGCCCGCCCCAGTAAGGGCGGGGTTGTCTAATAATCTGGTGGTTTTTGTGCCTCTTCAGGATAAATACAAGCGTGCCTTAGCGGACACTGAGAACATGCGGCAGAGGAGTCAGAAAATGGTGGAAGATGCAAAATTGTACGGTGAGTCGCTAGCCTTGCCCGTCCTATGCAATCGCTGGGTCCTCACTTATGTATAATTTAGGTGGGGGAAAAAAATGAAATATTCCACTAACTGATAATACAGGATATATAGAGTGGCCAAGAGCTGTCTCCTCATCTGCTTTGTTACAATGGGGCACACAACTTGTTCTGGGAGACTTTATAAGGGGGAGAGTTATCAAAACTGGTATAAAGTAGAACTGGCTAAGTTGTCCACAGCTACCAATCAGATTCCTCCTTTCATTTTCCAAAGGAGCTCTGAAAAATGAAAGGTGGAATCTGATGGGTTCATGCTCAAAGCAAAGCCATGTACCACCATCTACTGCTTAAAGGGGTTGTCTGATTAATTGGTCTGGGGCTTTGAGCACTAAATTCTCCCCTAGGAGCATCAAAGCATGTGAAAGGCCACAAAATACATGCCCCACCCCAAAGTTCCCACTATACATTTTCCCTATGTATGTCCCATTCCTCGACTTACCAATAGTATATATAATTAGGTGGGTGCCAGTATTTATGACCTTACCCTGACCCTAATACCACTTGGCGAGACCACCTTTGCAAGCTAGATTTCCTGAAAGGGGTTGTGCAGCAATTTATATGGATAATTGGTCCTCAGGACAGGTCATCGATATCTGATCGGCGAGGGTCTGACACCTGGCACCCCAGCCGATCAGCTATTAGAAGAGGAGTGCAGAGGGTGTGGCAGTTGCAAAGGGAGCAGAGCCTCCAGGTGTAATGGTAACGCCCCTGTTGCTCCTAGAGGCTCATTTGCATATAATAAAACATCATATTTCTCAGCAATGCGGCCAAAAATGAACATAGGACCAACACAGATGTCTTCAGCTGTCAAGTGTACATTTAACAGGTCAGCCAGTGTCATAGGGACAAAACTGCTGACAGATGCCCTTTAACTTCTAAAGACTTTAAAATGAGAGTCCATAATGGGCTCCTGATTAGTAGGACCTCCACCTATCAGATATTTATGGCATCTCCTGTAAATATGCCATACATATCTATGATTAGAAAACCCTTTTGGGTTATGGACAGTGGAAAGTAATTCGATTTTACAATCTTATATTTAAAGGAATACAAGGATTCTGCAAGGACTTGCTGGAAGTGGCGGACATCTTAGAAAAAGCAACTGAGAGCGTCCCCAAGGAGGAAATCAAGGATGAAAACCCTCATCTAAAGAACCTCTACGAAGGGTTAGTGATGACTGAAGTCCAGATGCAAAAAGTCTTCAAGAAGCACGGAATCGTCAAGCTCAATCCAGTGGGCGCAAAGTTCGATCCATACGAGCACGAAGCCTTATTCCACGCCCCAGTGGAGGGCAAGGAGCCTGGCACAGTAGCCTTAGTCACTAAAGTAGGGTACAAGCTGCATGAACGCACGCTGAGGCCTGCCCTGGTAGGAGTTGTTAAAGGGACATAAGTCAGTTTTAATATCTATGTTGTATAGCAAGTATTTTATTATTTCATTCCAGAAATCCTACTGTATAATTGGAATATTAACACCCCTTTAAATTAGGCGGAAAGTGGTCAAGATTATCATATACATATACCCATCCATACCAGGCAGGTCATAGAACTAGACTATGTCAGCTCCTTCTTTTACTGAGACTTTCATTCCACTTTAGTGCTCGTATTTCCGGACAGAGGAGGCTATTGATGGACTGTAGTTATTATAATGGCTGGTCTGTGCGCTGCGGAGTCCCTCGCCGGGAGCGCCACTCGTTTCTGGGATATATTACCCTGAATAAATATTTTTCACAATTCTGATTTACCTGTTTGCACCAAAAACATGCAGTTTAGTAAACATCCTCACCATTAAGTTCCAACTGATAACCATGGGTGACTGCAGCCACCACTAGAGGGCGCCTACTGCATACATTAGGCTAGGACAGGGGTCAGCAAACTTGACGTGCACACTTGCTTTGCTGTTCTCATAACTTCAGTAGAAATGAATGAATGAAGCATGCTGGGAGTTGTAGTTTCACAACAGCTAGAGTGCCAAAGGTTGCTGATAGGGAGGAGTGAATCGACTTCGGATCTCCGTACAGTATTAGAATGTATTGGCTCTAATGAGCCGAAGTTATTGCTTCGCTAAGACTTCATGTAGTAACTTCATAAATGAATTTGTATTGTAAAAAAAAAAAAAATCCCGAACCATTTGGAACCAAACTAGAGTTCGGGAAATGTTGTTTTTTTACAGTACAAATTAATTTGTGAAGTCTCGCGAGACTTTGCGAAGCAATAACTTCGGCTCATCTGAGCCAATACATTCTAAAACTGTACAGAGCTCCTGCTCCGTACAGTATTAGAACGAAGTTTTATGCGAATCCGATTCGCTCATCCCAAGTTGCTGACCCCTGGTATAACTACACAGTGACACGTACAACATGCTGTTGTGTGACCGTTTAGGATTTGTAAAATAATAGCAAAATTACTAACAGGTCACAGTCGCACAGAACTTGTATTTCTGTCTATGCTGGCAAAGTCAGTAATGTAGGGTCACGAAGTGACCCCGCTGATAATTTTTAGCGGCGATTCACACATGGTCCTTAAAGAGGAAGCGGTCACCTCCCCTGATATGCCCATTTTAGTAACTACTAGCATTTCTTATGTAATAATTCTGCGGCATGTTTTCTTGTAACTGTTGTCCAAATCCTCTATTATTCCTACTGAAAGTTACAAATAAATTTCTAATGGGGTGTTACCTGCATAGTCAGATTGTGGTGGGACACATCCCCAATGGGTAACATCCCATTGGCAATGGAAGAATAGTAGAGGAATGATAATAGTCACAGTAATAGATGCTCACAATTATTAACTAAACCATACATCCAGGGGCGCACCTAGCCTTTCTGCTGCCTGAGGCGAAAACTGAAACAGCACCCCAATGCCAGTTTCTTAACCCTAACCCCCTCCCTCCAGCCCTACATACAGGGCCACATACTGTGCTTCCCAATACTATACTGCAGAAACAGATAATTCCCCTTCTGCTGCCCCCCCCCCCCCCCCTCTTGCCCCTACCTGAGGCAATCGCCTCACTGATGGTGCACCCCTGCATATATCTCAGTAGAGGAGACTCCATTATAATGCAATATGCCGCAAGCTCCCTCTAGTGGTGGCTGCAGGTTGTTGCAGCATGTTCTCTGCAGGTGATTTGTTGCCCTGACAGTGTATGCTCTTTTGGCAGGTGTCATCCTGAAACAAAACCAGGGAGCCAAAAGGAGTGAATCCTGAACAGAAGTAGAAGGGCGCCTTCACGCACGCCAGATTTTGTGTCAGAAATTCCTGCCACTGAAAATCGGCTCCATTCATTTGAATGGTGCTAAAACCACCTCTGGCCAGGCTTTCACAAAGCAAAACATGAAGCATATTTTGGCACGTAAAACACCGGTTGTGAAGTATGGTGCCTATTTTCCATTGGAAATTATATACATTTTTACGCTGCCGTTTTCAGAAAGGCTTCAAGAACTGACAAGTCACTTGCTAGAAGCCTTTTTAGATGCAGATTTTTCCTACATTGCTACTTGGCATGTATTTTGCTGAAAAAAAGAAATATGCCAGAAAAGTGCCTTGAATTCAGAGGCTGGTATTTCTTTAAATCAGCTCGGTATTTTTCCACTTGACTTGTGAAGATAGACTTGGGTTCGTGTGCATAAGACCTATTTTTTATTTCCGTGTCCATTCTGTTTTTTTGCTGCCTGTATATGGAACTATTCACTTGGGGCTGCAAAAAAAAAACCCGGAAAGGAAAGTGCATTTAGTGTTCGCATGTCCTATTATAGACCAGGATAGGACTGTTCTTTTAGGGGCTGGCCGTTCCGTTCTTCAAAATGCTTAAAGGGAACCTGTCACCGGGATTTTGTGTATAGAGCTGAGGACATGGGTTGCTAGATGGCAGCTAGCACATCTGCAATACCCAGTCCCCATAGCTCTGTGTGCTTTTATCGTGTAAAAAAACCGATTTGATACATATGCAAATTAACCTGAGATGAGTCCTGTACGTGAGATGAGTCAGGGACAGGACTCATCTCAGGTTCATTTGCATATGTATCAAATCGGTTTTTTGACACAATAAAAACACACAGAGCTATGGGGATTGGGGATTGCGGATGTGCTAGCGGCCATCTAGCAACCCATATCCTCAGCTATATACCCAAAATCCTGGTGACAGGTTCCCTTTAACGCATACGGACGGGATCTGTGTTTTGCGGACCGAGAGGCCCAATTCAGATCAATGGAATTGATTTTTCAATCACGGAAATTTCTGCCAGTAAATCTGCCCCGTATGAAGGCTTTAGGTTTGGTTCACATTAATGTCATGGCTTCCATTCATCATGAGTTACGACCATCAGTTTCCTCTAAAGCCTCATTCACGCAGACCGCTCTCGTAGCTTTCAGTTTCATCCACCATTACAGCTACGGATGAGATTGACCTCTATAGGGGCAGGAAATGCACAGATAGAGTTTAAGAAACTCTCACCCTCAGTGTTTTTCCTGTCCCTAAGGCTTAATGCACATGACCAAAAAGATTGGCTTATCAATCTCCTCCTCAGCCCTCCTGCAGCTTATACCAAAGCTGGGCTGGGGAGGTTAACGTGGATCTCGTCTCCGACATGGGAGACCTGACTTCACTGGGGCTGGTTGAGCTCTTCCTTCCAATTTTCTTGTGGAAGCAGACCAGCGGGAGCAAAGAAGCCGAACCAGGCGCATTCTACCGCTTCCAGGGGGGCAGAGATTATTGGGGCACGCATCATCACGCTCGTCGGGCTGATCCCTGATGATGTCAGACACTGCTCTTTAAAACAAGCTCTGGCGCGCACAGCCAGCGTCTCCCCGGCTCTGCAGCAGCAGTGTCGGCTCCTGGGACCCGTGGCGAATGTATAGTCCCACCTTCGGTAACTCCAACCGTGAGTCTCATAGTGGGAAAACCTGCTTATCTACCTGTATATGTTTGCCTCCTTAGTCCATGAGCCTGATTGGGGTTGCTCTTCTTTCTGCCTAGGTTAAAGAAATAAAAGCAAAAACAAAGTATTTTAAGTGCATTAATTGCTCAAAAAAGTTACCGGAGGAACATAAGAAAAAGCTCAGCAAAAATTGCATTAGCGACCTTCTGAAGAAAGAGCACCCGTCCATCATGACAGAGATTAAGACCATGATTCAGGACGAAATCAGATAATCATTGGCCTCTCTTCACCCCCTAAAAATGCACCTCCTACGAAAAAAACTAGGTTATCTGTTCAATCCTCCTCAGATTCTGAGGACATGGAAGAGGAAGTGTCAGCAAACACGATCTTGATGAGGATCAGTTGTCGGAGGGGGAGATAAGAGGATGAGGAAGGGAAAAAAACTTTTTCCTCCGAAGATATGGACAAGCTTATTAAAGCCGTCATGGAAACTATGGGCATTGAAAACCCAGTGGGAAATTACAACATCAAACCCTTGGGCGCTAGACATTGTAAAAAACGGATACAAAATAGTATTTACCTCCACCCCACCCAAAAGTGTCCCGGTAACTTCCTACGATCTGAATACCCTTTCAAAGATGTGGCAGGGTATACTAGAATTAAAAAACAAGATTTTAGTGAAACTCACCTGTAAAATCTCTTTCTCGCTTAGTTCATTGGGGGACACAGGACCGTGGGTATAGCTGCTTGCTGCCATTAGGAGGCGACACTAGGCTGAAAGTGATAACTCCTCCCCTGCGGCTATACGCCCTCTAGCCTGAAGAGAGCACATCAGTTTGTGCCCAAGCAATAGGAGTAGGAGGAAAAAAAACTTTACGGTAAACAACCAATAACTGACCAATGCCAGTCAGATCGAACTGAGGGCCATACCGGTTTCTCAACCGCTAGCATTTACAGCAAACCGCAATTACTGGGTGGGAGCTGTGTTCCCCAATGAACTAAGAGAGAAAGATTTTACAGGTGAGTTTCTTGTTTTCTCGCTTGTATCATTAGGGACACAGGACCGTGGGATGTCCTAAAGCAGTCCATGGGGAGGAGAACAAACCACACGCCCATGGAGAAAAAAAAATGACCTTGAGGACGCGTAACCCACTACTGCCTGCAAGACCTTGCTGCCGGGAACAGCGGCCGCCCATAGGAAGACACCCGGTAAAACTTGGTGAATGTGTACCCAGAAGACCAAGACACTGCCTTCTACAACTGGAAAGCTGCTGCATGACGGAGATGAACCCGAGAAGCTGGTCGGGTGGGCCAAGGCTCAGCGAGCGATGCCTTACCCCGGAAGCGGAACGCCCGAGCAGCTGTTAAACGGATATACCTGGATAACAGCCCTTGGAGGCAGTCAGCTTTGACAAGGACCTTCAGGAAAAAAAATTGGTAAAAGTCCATACAGCGGAAGCACTAGTCATGGACAAGCAAACCTCGGAGGCCAAATCACATGGCTGATAGAGAGCTTGATCTGTAGAATGCGAGGGAGAAAGAAGAGAAATCAGTTTCTGAGGACGTGAAAAGGCGACTACCTTCTGTAAAGAAAGAGGATACTGGGCGGAGCACTGCCTTATGTTCTTGCTAAAAAGAAAAAAAGTACGAACAAGAAGGCGTAGTAACTCAGAAAAAGGTTACCAAAACGCTGGCTCCTGGTCGCAACAGTGGGAGTAGAACTAAAATCCAGGTCCGCAGGATCCTCCTCTGGCCAGGAGAACTCTCCCTAGGAAGCGGAATATTGGTAGACCAATGCCCTTACAGCTGTAGAGGCTTGTTGTGAGATTTCTAATCGAGAGAAGTTGCTTGAGAAACCACAGAGACAAAAACGCCTGAGCCAGGCATGCCCCACTGCAGGCCATAGAAACAATACCTCGGAGAAAGGAAAAGGTCAAGCCAATGAGAGCATCATCGGTGATGGGAAGCCCCGTCAGTGACCCTATATTCACAATGTGGCAACCCTGCCTGGAAGGGCGGATGGGTGGAACAAAGATGAGAGAAATACTCTTGCCGGGTGGAATGCGAATACAATGCCCACACCTCCACCGTACCCGAGGAACCCTGGGTGCATGGAAAAAATAGAGATGAGCTTCCCGAGTTGTACGACCCATGGCTACTGGTCAGCAGCTAGACAGAAGGAGAAGACTAACAGTTATCCAGCTCGAGGAGGGACAGGGAAGGAAAAGTGTGTTCTGTCCCAGAGACGAAACCCTTGCCAGCGGTGACCAGGCGTGACAGACACACACTCTAGCCGTCGTGGGAGACTCAGTCCACCACTGTAATGAGCAGTGAAAGAATGACCACCGTTGGCTCGAGGTGACGTAGATATTACTCATCTCTGAAGAGAGGTAGCACCGATGGTGTCACAGCATCAACCATTAAAAACCCAGGTCGCGCTTATAACGGCAACCTAGTGGTTGACGAGTGCCGCAGGGACTAAGCTACCCAGTAGAACGCACTCAAAGGTAGGTGCTGATCAGCAATGGCAAGTACGCCATCGCCACGCCTGGAGTTGACGACAGAAGGACAACAGTTGCCAGAGCAACAGGCACTCATAGGTAGTGTAAACCAGAGAGAAGCCAGAGCTAAAGTCCATTGCCTCTGAGACTGATGCACTACAGAATCTATTGGTAATGCAATACTCCGCCTGAAGATGAGGCCATACTCCAGCTGAGGAGGAGGCCACTAATTCCAGTGTCAGAAGAATCAGTCATCTTACGAAAAGGTTGTGCAGCAGGAACCCTAGCATGTAATGGCGACGCAAACAACCCTTGTGCAGTATGGGCTACCGCATGCTCCGCCAGCGTAAAACGAAAAGGGCGCTGAACAGGAGCAACCGCCGAAGCAGTGGTAGGGTAGAAACCCCACCTGAGGGGAGCTGCGCCACTACAGCGATTACGACCATCTAGCTCTAGCGTGAAGACTTTCCACCCTTGTAATAGTCACTGCAGAGTACTAGCATAACACCCTCACCTAGATAAGGAAGAGTGGTGGACAAGAATCTATAGTCAGTGGAGTACTCTGCTTGCTGGATCGTAATTACAGCATTCTGGGTAATGTGACTGACCTGAACTGGTGGATGCCCATGGGGACACAAGTGTTGCTGGGAGACCCCCCTGAGAGCACAAAGGTCGACATTTTCGTGCCCCCAACCCTGTTCCAGAAGAACAGAAGGATACAATCTTAAAGTAGCCATAGATTCCCGTGGCCGTATCCTTATGCCACTAGATGGAGAGTACCAGGTACCAGCGGTACCGACTGTGGTCACGGACCACTTTGAAGGAAGCCAGGCACCTACTGTTGTGGTGTAATTAAATTATAGCATGCAAAAAATGCTAGTGGTTCCCCCGTAAAGGAACATTTGTAGAGGGTAATGCCACAGGAAGCATGTGATGGCAAATATTAAGGCACATTGTGCCTGCAGATAGAAACCCAGGGTAAGGGTAATCTGGTCATCGGCCTCAAAGATGTGGCTGGGTAGAAAGGGTTAACTGTCCAAGGACCTAGAAGGCCACAAAGCCGGGAACTAAAGTTTTTCATGCAGGCCGACCGGAACTTACCGCCAGCCGAACACCTGGATCGGTGCAATGAATGAGGCTTCCTGTGCCCACTGGCCGCGGAAGCCCACCCCGTGGGCCGGGAGAAAAACAGTGCGGCCGGGAAGAAATGCGGTAGGCCCGAACAAAGCCAGGGCCTAGATTTGTGGCGCCCAGCCGACTTGGATCTCCGCCGCCGGAAAACGGAGGTACCTGGAACGGTACTAGCAGGCGCCCAAGAGGTATACCTGACTAAAGGTGCGGAGCTTGGCCGACCGGGGAGCCCGCCCAGTCGGTCTGAGAAAAGGGGGTCACGAAGCGGAGCGCAGTAAGCGGTAGTTTCTAAATGTCCTGCTCGATATTAGATTGGAGGGGTGGGGAGAAAGGATCTAAAATGCAGCCGTAGTGTTTGGGACTAACCCCTTATTGCCTGATTTGTGAGGCGATATGCGGCGAACTGGTGGAGGACTCGCAGCCTCCTTAAGAAAGTGTCACGGTGTGAGGGGGACAGAGAGGTACAGTAATACTCACCTGTCTTCATCTGTGGTCTTCACCCTTAGTCCTGGCACCAGGCGACAGGGGTCTGGGCGGAGAAGGGCTGGAGAGGAGGTGGCCCTCTTGCTGGCGGGAAGCAGGGGAGCGAGGCTGCCCTGGTCCGCTTGGTCTTCTTGGGGGAGGCAGGGCGGTGGATCAAGCAACACCGGCCAGCCTCCCAGGGAGACAGGGACGCAAGCGGTCCTGTGCCCCATCCATGAAATCTGTAAAAAAATAAAATTAATAAATTCAAAAAAGGCCACCCTTACCTCCTACGACACTAAGCTAAAAACTGATGTGCTCTCTCCAGGCTAGAGAGGGTATAGCCGCAGGGTAGGAGTTATCACTTTTCAGCCTAGTGTCACCTCCTAGTGGCAGCAAGCATCTATACCCACGGTCCTGTGTCCCCCAATGATACAAGCGAGGGTAATAAAACAAGGTTTTTACTCAAGACTCTAGTTCAGAAACCGGATGGACCCTCCAGAACCATCATAAACCTAAAATATCTAAACAAGTTTATATAGTGTACAAAAAATTAAAAATGGAATCCATCTCCTTAAATCGTACCTTTAATTTACAAAAAAAGGGGGCACGCATGACGTCTGTAGACCTCAAAGACGCATACTATCACGTCCCTATACATCAAATGGGTCATGGGTCTCATGATCTCCTGTATACCAGCGGTTGCCTGGAGCCAAGCCCACACAAGGACCTATCCAATCCTGGATACTGAACAACTGGAACAAACATCTGTCATCCTTGGATAATAAAAATCCCCAGGCAAGTAAAAATATACCTAAATTGGTGGAAAATGCAAACCAATCTTACCAGGGGGGTCTTCTGGCAAAAAGAACCAGGAGTACAAGTGGTAACCGACGCAAGCGCAACAGGATAGGGTGCAATAGAGGCCTCCTCAAGCTGGCAAGGAAAGTGGCCAGAACAAATCAAAAACGAGTCATCAAACTAAAAGGGAGTTAAGAGCGGTCTGGGAGGTCCTAAACTTAAACCCAGCTTTATTAAGCGGCAAATACCTAAAAATATCCTCAGACAATACAACAGCAGTCGCTTATCTGAAACATCAAGGAGGCACAAAGTCCGAAAAACTAAAATCCTTAACAAGAAAAATCTTTTCTTGGGCAGAAAGAAACGTTTTATCCATCACAGCCATTCACTTGAAAGGTTCAGAAAATACCAAGGCAGACTTTCTAAGCAAACTCTAGACCCAGGGGAATGGTCTTTAAATCCAGCCATATTTAAAAAATTAATAAAACAGGTGGGGCCAACCACAAATAGACCCATTCGCATCCAAAAGAAATGCAAAGGTCAACCGTTTCTGCTCACTCAATCCCAGGGAAAATCCATGGGCAGTGGATGCCTTTTCAATAAAATCGAACTGGAGCCTAGCCTACGCTTTTTCCCCATGGGCATTAATACTCAAGCTTCTTCAGAAAATCCTCACGGATCCAGTTACAGTGATTCTAAATACCCCTTATTGGCCCAAGAGAACCTGGTTTCCCATCCTGAGAAATCTATCCTTGGAAGATCCATGGCTGATTCCTTTTCAGAACGACATTCTCACAGGGTCCAATTTTACATCAAAATCCAGAACTCTTCAAGCTGGCAGCTTTGATCCTGAAAGCAAGATCCTAAGGAGCAGGGGCCTCTCAAATTCTATAATTAGTACCCTAAAAGCCAGCAGGAAAAAAGTCATTAATGCCATTTATTAAAAAATATGGAGAAGATATTGCTCATGGCTGGGGAAAGATTGTACTGATGTATCATCTCTCTCCATACAAAAAAAATAATATCTTAGAATTTTTACAAGGGGGCCTAGACTTGGGCCTTGGGCCTAGTACCTTAAAAGTACAAATATCAGCCTTGGGGGCCTTCGATGACACTAACCTATCAAATCATAGATGGGTTAGAAGATTTATTAAAGCTGCTTCTAGACTTAGACCTTCCTTGAAGCCAAATACATCACCATGGGACCTAAATTTAGTCCTTAATGGGTTAACAAATCCTCCTTTTTTCCCCGTTATCAGAAATCTCCCTAAAACATCTCTCCTTCAAAACGGCTTTTCTAATAGCGATTACATCCGCTAGATGCATAGGAGAAATCCAGGCTTTGTCGTGTAAAGAACCATACTTATCAGTTTTTCCCGATAAGATCATACTAAAACTAGATCCAGGTTTTCTCCAGAAAGTAGTTTCAAACTCCCATAGGGAGTGGGACCAGGAGATTATCTTACCCTCCTTCTGTAGTGATCCCAAAAATTCCCTTGGCAGTAAAATGGCATCTCTTCGACGTAAAGCAAACAATTATCCAACACCTAGAAGTTACAGCGCCCTTTAGGAAGGATAATCTGTTAATTCAGTTCTCCGGAAAAAATAAGGGTAAAAAAACTCTCCAAAACATCTATAGGGCGTTGGATAAAAACAACTATCGTTCTCTGCTATAGTTTAGTAGGTCAGACATGTCCTATGGGTATTAAGGCACACTCAACTAGAGCTATCGCCTCCTCTTGGGCGGAAAAGGCAGGGGTATCTCTTGATCAAATATGCAAGGCTGCAACCTGGTCTAGTATAAATACTTTTATTAGGCATTACAGCCTAAATTTTTCTGCTGCAGCAGATTTGGCGTTTGGCCAAAGAGTGTTGCAAGCAGTTGTCTTATGCTGGCCCCCCTCATGGCCCTATGTGTCATAGCACACATCCCCCATAACAGCGCGTCCTCCACAGAGCCACCCCATAACATCGCATCCTCCACAGATCCCCCCCCCATAACAGCGCGTCCTCCACAGATCCCCCCCCCCATAACAGCGCGTCCTCCACAGATCCCCCCCCATAACAGCGCGTCCTCCACAGATCCCCCCCCCATAACAGCGCGTCCTCCACAGATCCCCCCCCCATAACAGCGCGTCCTCCACAGATCCCCCCCCCATAACAGCGCGTCCTCCACAGATCCCCCCCCATAACAGCGCGTCCTCCACAGATCCCCCCCCATAACAGCGCGTCCTCCACAGATCCCCCCCCCATAACAGCGCGTCCTCCACAGATCCCCCCCCCCATAACAGCGCGTCCTCCACAGATCCCCCCCCATAACAGCGCGTCCTCCACAGATCCCCCCCCCATAACAGCGCGTCCTCCACAGATCCCCCCCCATAACAGCGCGTCCTCCACAGATCCCCCCCATAACAGCGCGTCCTCCACAGATCCCCCCCCATAACAGCGCGTCCTCCACAGATCCCCCCCCCATAACAGCGCGTCCTCCACAGATCCCCCCCCCATAACAGCGCGTCCTCCACAGATCCCCCCCCCCATAACAGCGCGTCCTCCACAGATCCCCCCCCATAACAGCGCGTCCTCCACAGATCCCCCCCCCCAATAACAGCGCGTCCTCCACAGATCCCCCCCCCATAACAGCGCGTCCTCCACAGATCCCCCCCCAATAACAGCGCGTCCTCCACAGATCCCCCCCCCAATAACAGCGCGTCCTCCACAGATCCCCCCCCATAACAGCGCGTCCTCCACAGATCCCCCCCCCCCATAACAGCGCGTCCTCCACAGATCCCCCCCCATAACAGCGCGTCCTCCACAGATCCCCCCCCCATAACAGCGCGTCCTCCACAGATCCCCCCCCCCCATAACAGCGCGTCCTCCACAGATCCCCCCCCATAACAGCGCGTCCTCCACAGATCCCCCCCCCCCATAACAGCGCGTCATCCACAGATCCCCCATAAATATGTCATACCCAGCCGTGTCAGCGGCTCATATGGGAAAATCCAAGCAAATAGACCTCTAGCACAATTCCCTTAAAATATCGCATATCGTTATCGCAATTTTTAGGGCCCTAATCGCAATCGCACAAAATTCCCATATCGTGCAGCCCTAGTGGATATTATGAGTAGTAGAAAAAAAATAATAATTAAGAAAATGAATATACCCACTTGGTATCTGGTACACACTGAGGGTGAGAGTGGGGGCTTCTTAAACTCTGTGTATTTCCTGCCCCTATAGAGGTCAATCTCATCCGTAGCTGTCATGGTGGATTCAATGAAACAG
This sequence comes from Bufo gargarizans, assembly GCF_014858855.1. NCBI lineage: Eukaryota > Metazoa > Chordata > Amphibia > Anura > Bufonidae > Bufo > Bufo gargarizans. The sequence continues at coordinate 66,396,331 of NC_058080.1, forward strand.
AATTACCAGTAAGTCTAATTACGGTTTATTGATCTTGATGTGTGTATTCGTACATCAGTTTTTCCAATGTCCACGATTACGATCCCTCTTGCATATTATAGTCTATGGGTCTGTGTGACCACTGACCATCCGTGCAATGTCATTGATTTTCATGGACCATTGCTAGGAGATCTGGGAGTGGAATTTATGACTTGCGCATCTATCAAGGACAGGTATTTCTGGCGACAAGAAGACCGAGGCAGACTGCACTATTCTAACCATCGAAAATTATGGAAACTAAGTAAAAGGGGGAAAACACCAGTGTGAACAGAGTCCAACCTGGCTAGATAAGTGAACCAATGCATAAATCTGACATGGGCCAAGCTATCGTACTGTAAACGCCCCAAAAAATAAATAAAAAAATTTGGGCCCTTTACTTCCTGATCACCCAGGTGCAGATTGTTATACACTAGCAGTCTGTAGTATTACATGCCGGCTATGTACTGCATACTCTTCGTAGCTGGTCTGGATAAGTCCTTAGTCACACTTCAGTGATTGTGAGCCAAAACCAGGTGCAGATCTTTCCCTTATCGCTGGAGGCTCCAATCCTGGTTTTGGCTCAATCACTGATGGAAACCACTGACCAAACTCTGTAGCCTTTTTTACATTTCCGTTTTTCACTGATGTGTGCAGTCTGCATTTTCCGCAGACAGCACACATACCGATTGATTTAAATGTGTCTGTATTTTATTTTTATATGACCATAGGTCAGTTAAAAAAAAAATTAATAAAAAATAATAAAGTCAGAGACATGCACTACTTTGATCCGTGATGCGGCCCAAGCACGCCCATTGAAGTCTGAGATGAGAGTCCAGAAATGCAATGACGCAGACCAGAGTCCTTTTCACAGAAACATATTTAATACATCATACAAAATGGAAATAATGCACTGTGTATAGATACTGGATTCATATCCGCTGCAAAACAATAAATAAGGACCACGGGCAGGGGAGGTTTTACCGAAATTCACTGGACCTCTGTGCTCCAGCCTGTACAAGTGAGGCCCAGTCCATGGAAAGGGTCACCTTCTCTATAAAACACATCCATAGAAAAGGGTTAAAAATGATTGTAAACTATTTCCTCTTTTGCACAAAGTCATATAAAACTAGCACAAAAAAATAAAAAAAAAAAAAAAAAAAAAAAACGGGCACCACATAAACTACGAAGGGCAAGATGTGCCGGAGGAGAGCGGACCCAAGTCTGAAGACTTGTTCGTTTCACAGTATACTTCTATAGCCTAACACTAGTGTGTGATCATGGAGGCACTACTGCCCCCCACAGTTCCCCCAATCACACCTGATCTGTGGCCTCCTCTTATAAATTCCTGACATTTTTTGCTGGACTAGTTTTGCAGTAGTAGGTTACGTCCAGACGTGGAATTTGTCAGGAGTTTCACCCTATGCATTTAAAATCTATGGCGTACTCCTATTCCTGCATGCACTTTCGACAACCCCATCCACATGTATCGTACATTGGCGGTGAGAGAACTGCACCCCAGCAATTTCTTGGATACAGCCTTAAAAGGGCCATTGCATGGTCTTTTTCTCCCATTCATAGGCAGAGCTGCTTACAGAATTTTGCCGGTTGCCCTTGGAAACAGACAGCAGTTTAGCTCCACCCCAATGTCAGACATGTGATCCAGCAGCTAACCTCTCACTGTACCCGTTATCGGACCTCTGCTCTGAATTTAGCTTTAGATATGGAGCGATAAGAATACATTTAGCTCAGGATTCGGTCAAGTAAAGCCAAGCATTTAAATGGCAATTTTAAAGGGAATGTGCGAAAATAACAGTATTTAAATATATATATTAATCTTCTCTCAATTTTTATTTTTTTATAAAAACCTGCAGTTTTCACAATGACTAATAGGTCATGATTTTCCATTCTTGTACAGGTAACTTGTAGTCATTATCACCACAGACAGGATTACAATGACAATTAACACCCCTTATACAGATAACACAGGATCCACCATTCACAATAGGCGAAATCACAGCTTATCAGCTCCCTCCTGACCTCAGCACAGATCATAGAGCATGACTCTGCCATAGAAGTCAGTGGGGTCAGCTCCTGGCCATTGTGTCTGTGGTCCATATAGCTGCTCTCGAGGAACAGGAAGTCTTAAAGGGCTGCTGTCACCCCACTAAACTTTTTTTTTTGTGTAGTTATAATCCCTATACTGCGATTTATCCATACATAATGTGATTAATCATTTTGGTTCAGTAGATTTTGCTAAAAACTTACTTTTATAATATGTAAATTACCTGTCAACCAGCAAGTAGGGCGGCTACCTGCTGGTAGCAGCCGCATCCTCCTATCATAATGACGCCCCCTCCGCATGTTGATTGACAGGGCCAGGGAACGGGATCGTTCTCTGCTGTCCCCGTTTGCATTCAAAATCTGGCGCCTGCGCCACGGCCGTACCTGTCTTCAATCGGCACAGGCGCACTGAGAGGCGGACGCTCGCTTGGCCGCTCCATCCTCAATGCGCCTGCGCCGATGACGTAACAAATACACCCGGCGCAGGCGCATTGAGGATGGAGCGGCCGAGCGAGCGAGCGAACAGTTTTGTGGGGTGACAGAAGCCCTTTAACATATTTTAGACCTAGTGGCCAGTGGGAAAACTGCAGGATTCCTTTTTTGTTTTTTTATATAGTTAGAGATGAGCGAATTTCATATTTAGAAATTTGTTCACCATTAGTTTGTTGGTAAAAGGTGAATTGCGTTATGGATTCCGTTACCACAGACCATAACGCAATTTAATGACGGAATGCATTTAGAGGCAATCCGTCATAATAGAAGTCTATGGGCTGCAAAACTGATCTGTCCTGTTTCAGTTATGCAGGGGAGTCCTCTGCTGATCCCGAGTCCTCTCCTGCATAACGGAAACGGGACGGATCCGTTTTGCAGCCCATAGACTTCTATTATGACGGAATGAATAGTGGAATTCCTCTAAAGGCATTCCGTCATAGAATTGCGTTATGGTCCGTGGTAACAGAATCCATAAGGCAATTCACCTTTTACCAACAAACTAATTGTGAACGAATTTCATAAGTGGAAATTCGCTCATCTCTAAATATAGTGATATGAAAAAATTATTATTATTTTTTTAAAATATGTTTAACATAAAAACATTATTTAAACAATAGGCTCTAGGCCATTTCCTGATGACACATTCCCTTTAATAGTTACAAAAAATTGGAATTACCCTTTAAGATGTAACAGCAATGCTTTCTCACAGCCCTGGGAACAATCAGAAGGCCTAGTAACAGTTTTAGGGAATCTGAGTAACCCATGTTCTTGTATGATCTTCTATACACTGACACAGCTTATATCTCACCTCTCCCCCCCCCAATTTGACATTGGTCTATCCCAAGGATAGGCTATCAATATTGTAGTGCCTAAACACCCCTTTAAATGAAGATGATCCCAACAGGTTCAGACCAGGGGGCACCAGATCAAACCAAAATGGCTTCCATTCCAATGTATTACAAAAAAATTGAAAATCAAGACCTGCAACAATGAGAAAACTCAGCCGTTACCTCACAAACATTGAGCAGAGTCCTAATAGAACAGGCAAAAGACAAGAACATGTACGCGGCCTACATGGGGGACCCTGGCCAAAAGGGGCTGGCAGTGGACATGGCTAAAGATTGAAGAGGACGACCAAATCCCAATACTCCATCTTAGCTAGGGGGGCAGCAATGGTTTAATTGGTCCCCAAAATCAACAGTAATTTGTCAAGCCCTACAATTAAAAAAGTAGAATTTTTCATTTCCTCCGGAAAAACATGTTGGACAAGATCGAATACTCATTTAAGACGATAACCGGGAACATCCTTGGGGTCTCATTTTCAATCAGGAATGAACATAAAATGGATACAAATGGCAGCATTGTGTAGCATCTCACACTGGCAGTTCTCTCCAGCTGCTCTGTAAACTCTGGTATAAAAATATAAAAAACGCAGCCGTTATCTTACAAAATACAATAAACTATTTACATCTTACACTAAGCCACACCTGTACATCAGGAGGAGATGAAAACCTGGACCAAGAGAACGCAAGGATTAACCCTCACAAGGCCAATTAATCCAACGATAGAGTAACAGAAATATCAAACATTTAATTATTGCAAATCTTAGATGCTAGGCATTGTAGGACACAGCCCAGGGCACCTCGGTCTAGATCAGGGTTTCTCAACTCTGGTCCTCGGGACCCACCTACCAGTCAGGTTTTCAGGGTCTCCTTAGTATTGAGCAGGTGATATAATAAGTGTCCATGCATCAGGACTTACCACAGGTTTTTTGATTCTGTGGGATATTCTGAAATCCTGACTGGTAGGTGGGTCCCGAGGACCGGAGTTGAGAAACCCTGGTCTAGATAGATCACAAAACTCAACCCTCGGAACCAGGAACTAAAAGACAAGTTGGGGTCATCAATGGCCTCTTCTTAATCCTACCAAAGAACGGACAAAATACGGCAGAGCTGGTGGAATAAAGAGGAGTTTCAACAATATGCAAAATTTCACCAAAAACAAAGTGGTTTTTGATGGAAACCCTACATAAAGCAATGATAATTGGATTTGTTGGAGCAAGAGAGGTCAGCCGCTGCGCTTGAACCTTGTAGAGACAATTTAAATGGGCATCTGTCAGCAGTTTTGTACCTATGACACCGGCTGACCTGTTACATGTGCTCTTGGCAGCTGAAGACATCCGTGTTGGTCCCATGTACATAGGTACCTGCATTACTGAGAAAAATTGTGTTTTATTATATATGCAAATGAGCTTCTGGGAGCAACAGGGGCGTTGCCGTTACACCTAAAGGCTCTGCTCTCTCTGAAACTGCTGCGCCCTCTCCACTTTGACAGGACCAGGCAGTGAAATCATCACCACAGCTGGTCCTGTCAAATTGGAGAGGGCGATGCAGTTGCAGTAAAAGCAGAACCTCTTGGTGTAACGACAACGCCCCCGTTGCTCCTAGAGGCTCATTTGCATATATATTAAAACATTTTTCTCAGCAATGCGGGCACATATGAACATGGGACCAACACAGATGCCTTCAGCTACCAAGTACACATGTAACAAACGGATCAGCCAGTGTCACAGGTACAAAACTGCTGACAGATGCCTTTTAATTTGGAGGGCATCATATATCAAGCTCAACACACTTATCCTACTGACCTCTACAGGCGTTCGAGGGCTCAGATCGTAGATATCCTGCGGAATAAATGGGTTCCAAGACTAATTTTCAATATAAGTGATGCCTCAGGCTCTACTTGATAAAGATAAATGGAAGTTTCTGAAGTCTCAGGGCAGGTCAGTAGGTCACATCACGGAGTAGCCCCGAAATGTATTTCTCAACAGGTAAAATTAGTTCTACAAAGTTTTGGGCAGAAAACCATCTACACACACAACCATATTCTTCTTAGCCAAGTACGGACTCAAAAACTGGTCTTTTGACAATCATGGCACCAAGCCAGAGGGGGAAACCTTTTAGGATCGCTGTAGTCCTCACCGACATATGGCACACATCCAGCCATCATAATGCACAAAATTAAACTAAACAGGAAATGCACTAGTCTCCAACCAATAGCTGAATATATGCAGTACAACAGATTATTTCCACAATCATTTAGAAATATTCAATTATTGATTATCAATGCACACAGATCATTTATTATGGGCAAAGGACATCCAGGAAGATTCCAATCTAATGGACATTGCATAGCACGGCGCCATTATATTTCTCACTGGAGCTTCCCCCCTCTGGCATTCTATTAGAAAACGGTATGCTGCTACTAAAAAGTGTATTCAAAAATAAAAAAGTTAAAAAAAAAAAATCTGTACATATAATTACAAATTAACCAAAATAAATAAATATGATATGCACACTGTATACATACTTAGACTTTCTATAATCATGGGCAATGCTGCCTCCTTAAGATTTCTTCTGTGTGGGGAGGGCAAGGAAAATATACAAGACAATACAGAATGTGACCACTTAGGACTCTTTTTCCATTAGAAACAATTTCATCGATCATCGTGGCTCTGGTAAGGAATAAATGGGTTTCTTAAAAGGGTAGGCGAGGTCCTGAATAGGACAATGGTCATGATCATCAAGGAACGCGCATACGTCTTTCTCAGGTATAACAAGTCAATCTGGCCATGACCAAGATGAGGCCAGAAAACTGGTAGATGCACAGTCAGTATAAAGCTAGCCATATACGATAACAGGTATGGCCGCCTCCCGTTTCTAGAGGTCATGGGAAAGGAGGGGTAAAGATTGTATTGTAGCATGCCTGGTCGTCTGCTTCAGCAGCAGATAGGATGCTACTAACAATATGTGGCAGCAACATCCCCCCCTATCCCCACTAAAAATAAATCCCTGCACTCACCAAGCTGAGTAGGCAAGTGTATGGGACAGATGGACATCTCATGTATGGCCAGCTTTACAGCCCTGTATCCAATTAAAAGAGGCATCACTGAGCTTAACCAATGCATAATTATTGCTCTTAATTTAGTAGTCCCCACCCCCTAAAAAATGCAAAGTGAGGTCAATGATCTTCTCAAAAAGTTTTTTCTGGTCTGATGGCTACCCTTATGGCACACTGAACTCATTTATGGTCACGTTCTCTTCATGATGTCCCGTAACTACAACACGTGGATCTGCTACTATGACCACTAGCGTTCCAAAATACATATGGTGCAAAGATCAGTGCCGATAGGGTTAATACTGAAAGGTTAGGATTCTCCAACCACAAGAGGTACATACATTCTCTTGTTAAAACACAGGGGCGATGTCGTGGAGAGAAATGGACATCCGACCTGATGAAGACTTTGCCGAGCACAATTTACCTTGAAGGTATCATTGGTCCTCAAGTCACAGTGTGCTTTGTAGAAGGTGGAACTCGTGATGTATAAGAAGCAGAGCTGTCCACAAAAACAGTTACCGCTAAGCCAGGGATGCTCAACCTGCGGCCCTCCAGCTGTTGTAAAACTACAACTCCCACCATGCTCTTCTGTAGGCTAAAAGCTGTCCAGGAATGATGGGAGTTGTAGTTTTGCAACAGCTGGAGGGCCGCAGGTTGAGCATGCCTGATCTAAGCAATACCCAACAAGGGCAACATGGTGCCTTAGACAAAAAGCCACATAGCTGGTGCACCCCCGTGTACAGATAAATGCTGCAGATTTTTTACAGTGGAATTGCATGTGGAAAATCTGCCGCATTTTACAGCAGCAGCAAAGTGGATGAGATTAACAAAAAAGTTAAAATAAAATCACATCTGCATACTGCGTTAAAAAGAAAATTGGCAGTGTGTTCATTTATGCTGCAGATTGCACCCTTTGCAACGCATAGGGTGAAATCTACAGCGGATAATCCTGCCCGTGAGGCCATACCCTACCAGTGTCACAACGTGGATGTCATTCAGCGTTAGGTGGCAACATCATTGTGAGGGCGAGCAAAAGGAGCGATGAGCTGTCCCACCATGGGGTGTGCTTGAGTTCAACCACTGCAGCAATAGGGAGTTTGGCTCCAGCAAGTTAGGCCTCATGCACACGACCGTATGTGTTTTGCGCTCTGCAATAAGCTCTACTATATAACGCTCCATTTGCTGTCCTCTCCCACTCCTGCACAGCAAAGGTTGCAATAAATAAAAGTAAACCCTACTATAACTAGTACTTGGCATGTTGAGCCTCACATTTATATTCCCCATGTGTCCCATTTAGTTCAGTTTTGCCGTTTTCATAAATTAGGTAGCACCTCTTTAGTAACGAGAAGAGAACGGCAGCTTTCCTTCTAATGCACGATGTGAAAAATACATCACCATACGAATAAAACAATGTGTATTTAAAAATATATACAAGTATAGTAAAGCTTCAGTCTCTGTACAAGTCCTTTTATATATATTATAGATATTTTTTTTATAAAAAAAACAACAACATTTGGAGACACAGCATCACGAGGCGTCCCTGGATATCCAGCCACTCTCGGTCAAGAAATTTAAAATCCTTTTCTTTAGGACTTTATCTAAGTAACTGGGAAGACGGCTCTTTGATGGGATTCCCTGTCTTTTCTGAATGTGGTCCTTAATGATAATGGTTTTGACAGTCAAGTAACGAGTGGGGCTCAAGTTCAAGGAGCTGCAAAGAACCTTCTCCCTGTCCGATAACATCTCAAAACCTTGAAGGTTTTCGATGGCAGCAAACTCTCCCTCCTTACCGTCTTCCCTTCCTCTTTTGGAGCCCGCAGTGTTCTTGTTCTCTTTCCGTTTTTCCCGTTTGTGACGGGCAGCTTCGTACTCGCGGACTCTTCCATCTTGGTGATGCCGTTTCGCCGGTACCTCTGCAGTTCTCGAAGCTTTGTCCTCAACATTCGTTCTTTGTGCATGTTCTCAAAGAAGTCCTCAATTTCCTTACTGGACATGAACTGATAGAGGGGCCTTAATTTTAATCGCAGTTCCTTCTCCTCTTTTGAGATTTTCCGCTTGGCAGGCTTTTCTTTATCTTTTTTATCTTTACCTAAAAATGCTGGTACCAAGTTATAGTCCCGGGCTATGTTCTTCCTCCTTTGCCGCTCTTTCAGTTTCCGGACGTACATGTCCACGCAAGATTCTTTAAGTTCTACTTCAACATCATCATCGTCGTAATTGACGGACAGGCCGCTGATTAGCGTTTCAGCGTCCTGATCGTATTCGATCTCGTAGTCGTCCCGGAGAGGCATGTACCCCAGCTGCTGCTGCTCCTGCACAGTGATGTCTAAGGGAGGTAATGGAGTGGTCAAGCTGGGAGACAGGGGGCCACCTGTAGGACACGTGTGGTCAGTTACTCTGTTGGGAATATTGTCTGGGATGCATGCCTTGCCAAGGTTTCCATGAATGTACATGCTGACGTAGTGTTCCATCACTTCCTGGGGGGTCCTGGATGCACCCACATGGGCAGCCATATCCTCCTAAGCAAAAAAATAAGGACATACATTAGCAAAGCTATAAAACACACAGTTGTATAAAACTGGAGCCACTCCATTCATAGTCTATGGGACAGACCCCTGGGGCTAATACAGGGGTAGGCAGCCTGGGATAATAAATTAGGTGTCCTGTGGGGGGAGATTTCGTGTCCTAAGATACAGCAGAAGCTGAAACTTAAACTAACGCCTTAGCCTTTGGAGAAGATCTAGCGATCCCACCCAGGAATGAACAGTCTGACATTGGCAGCAGTGATTGGATCATGTCAGACTGTACACTAAAAAATAAAATGGTAACACCCAGCTGGACCTTCATTGTAAACTGCTAGTAATTAATTCATAACTTCTAGCAGGAATAAGAAAGAAATGACAACAGAGTAATAAGAGCTATGCTTCAGATTTGTTATGGGGGATGCAAGTAGTTACTAAACTCGACATGTCAGGAGAGGTGAGAGGTCCTCTTTAAAATTGCTGGTGCTCCTTTTCAGCAGGGTCAAGGATCCTGAGTAAAAGACGTAGCTAAACCCCCACAGAAAACATTCAGCTCTTCATACGCTTTCATGGACAATTTGCCCTAAAAGCAGCGAGATAATGAAAAAGCAGATGTCCCTTTAGGTTGCATGTACATGGCCATACTTTAGTGAAGGATCCATAGACAGATGTGTCCATGAATCTGTAGGAGGACGAGTGCTAGCAGTAGGCATAGCTCGTCCTCATACTGTGGAGGTGGTCGCCACATGTAAATACAGCGCTTCACCTCTACTAACGAGTAGCCGATAACTGCGTACTTGATCTCTGCATGTAAAGGCAGCATTACCTTCTTTCAGGATCTTTCGAGATAAGTGGTGCGAGATGAGCAGCTCTGAGAAAATTTACTTTTGCATTCAGGGGTGGACTGACCATAGATCCTAGAGACATTTCCCTGTGATCCAATGCCCAGGGGGGCGCCCGAGCCTTCTTCCAAGCACATAGTGATCTATAATACATAAATGCTTGTACATGCCCTCATCTCCCGCCTAGACTACTGAAACCTCCTCTGTGGCCTTCCATCTAGCACTCTCGAACCCCTCCAATCTATCCTCAACTCTGCTGCCCGACTAATCCACCGCTCCCCGCCTTTACTCCTCTGCCTCTTCCCTTTGCCAATCCCTTCACTGGCTTCCCATTGCCCAGCGAATTCAGTTTAAAATACTAACTACATATAAGGCCGTCCACAACCTGTCCCCTCCCTACATCTCTGAGCTACTTTCCCGATACATCCCCACACACAATCGCCGATCCTCACAAGACCTCCTTCTCTCCTCTTATCATTTCTTCCCACAATAACTTGAATATTTTTCCCATGCATCCCCCATACTCAAACTCTCCACCCCAACATATCAGACTCTCACCTACAGTGGAAGCCTTCAAAAAAAAAAACTGAAAACCCACCTTCTTCAGACAAGCCTACAACCAGTGACCCTGCTGCCTCTATACCACCATGACCAGCTTTACCCTCACCTACTGTGTCCTTCGTCCATCCCTTGTAGATTGTAAGCCCTCACGGGCAGGGCCCTCTCTCCTTCTGTACCAGTCTGTAGCTCGTCTTGTTCATGCTTAGTGCAATTGTCTGTATTATGTATGTGCTCCCCTTATCATATGTACAACACCATAGGATTAATGGCGCTTTAATAATAAAAATATATTAGTACTTATGCACCTGGCCAGTGGTGGAAAGTGCCCTCCTGCATTCAACTACACTGTGGTCCTCGGGATGGCGATACAGTTGAATACTACAGCGGATGCAGCAGTATTTTATGTTGCACTATGATATTTTGTTATGTTGGAGAGTTTTTTGTGCCGCAGTACAGTAATGCTGGCCGTGCTGTTAGCCTTAGATTAACAAGAACCTCATCACATAACAGAAATTATGAGGGCCTAACCTAACACAGCTATGAAACCTACACAAACATACTTGGTCCTGCCTACAACATAGGGCCACTTTTAGTTTTAGTTTTCCAGGGCCACTTTAAGTGCCCAGTCCTCCCCGGTTTGCATTATTCACAATGTCCTAAAAGTAATGTAAAACTTTTTTGTTCTTGTTTTCAAAGCTGGTCGTCTCAATACCTTGAGCCAAGGTGAGGAATGACCCAAAATCATGAGCAGAAACCAAGAGAGAAGAGGTCAACTTTTTTTAAAATAAAGTTTCCCCGAGCTGGTATCATACAGAATGGTACATATGGGAGTATTATTAAATTCCCTTCCAAAATATTATCCACAAGATGCCCAGTATTCCGCTGTGGTGACCATTACTGCGGATGCAGGTACTGCCCCCCCATCAGTGTAATGAAAGAGGGGGGACACAGCTCACACAAGCCCCCAGCTGTGCACTCACATATCAGTCGTATTCGGCCTTCATACTGAAGGCAGAACATCACAGTAGTGGCGGTATAGTGGACGTCACAATGAATGATACTTCAGCCTAGACAGGGCGGGCCATACACATTCAACAGCTGACTGCCAATAGATTGTGTGTGTCTCCCCCCCCACACACACACACACACACACACACAATTCTCTCTCCCGACACCCCCATGCACAAAAGAAAAGTTTGTTAGAACATGTATGTGTTGTCAATGAGGAGAGGAACCAAAAGCTTCTCCCTTACACTTCTGGCAGTGGCTTACCTCCTAGGAGAAAATATTCACTTTGCCCGATCCTTCTCTCCCCCCGACATCATATGTTAGGGAAGAGTGGGATGCCGCCAACGCACATTAGACTGTCGGACGAACCTGCAATTCTTGTATGGGACATGCAATACATTCCTGTGGAGCCCTGCCACGAGCAAGGTTCCATAAGAACTATCGCTATGGTGGCCTCATATCCTTCCGAGTGATTAAGACTACTACAGGGAATGAATGGTTTGCGCGGGGAAGCTGTCTCAGATGTAACAGACATTGCTAGCTCCGTGTCTCTCTCGCCTTCTGTATGTGACATTAGCCCCAGGTGTCTGCTGTGTGAAACAACAGAAGCCGGTGGCTATGGCTCCTTCTCCACTTAGGAGCGGGGTCCATCTTTAAAGACCCAGCTTCCACCGTACATATAAGGATGGACATCGGGAAGGGGTTAAGGTATCCATATACAGTCTAAAGTTGATCAAAACCAACCAAAATGATCGTTCACCAGGCGGAATTTAACAACGAATGATTGTTCTAGCAAAATGATGGCAGACAATCATTGTCTGAAAAGAAGTCGCCATAAAGTTTGACATTATTATCCCATAGTCGAAATAAAGTGCTTGAATGAAAACGCCATCACCCAGGCTATAGGGACCTGTCTGTGTATGGCCATGTCTGCGAAAGGAACGTTCACGAGATGATCATTCAACCATGAACCAACTTCTGTCTAATGTGTAAAGGGGTTATCCAATGATTCATGTAAAAAACATACATCGTACATGATGATCTCTTTCTAACAAACCTAGAACCAGCCGTGTACCTCACATGGATCCAGAGATCTCCCCATTCATTGCTCCACTAGATGCATTTCAAATGTCAAATCAGGTGTTTTGTCCTTTCTCTGGAGCATGTCCTTTATGCTACAGCTTTCTTCCTATCACAGCCCCGGGGGTATGTCGTTTCTGCTACAGCTCTCCTCCTCTAACAGCTCAGGGGGCGTGTCTCTGTGCTGCAGCTCTCACTGTAACTGAATACGGCTGGTGACAGTGGAAGTTTTAAACTGAGCGTGTGCGACCACCTCAGCGAGGTGAACAAAAAAAAAAAAAAGACAGGAAAAGAACAAAGCAGGTGGCGCTATACAGATACAGTTTATTGAATAACTCAGTGGCTATGCTAAATGTTTTAATTACAAAAAAAAAAAGTCTTCAGATCCAGGTGCTGGTTTCAAAAATGTTGAATATTCTTCATTGGACAAACCCCTTTAGGACCGCCACCAGGGAGTGTGCCAGTGCTCTCTATGAGACGTCCATATGACCACCATTTCAGCTCCGCTGGGTGGTGCATCACCTTGAAGGTCAAATCTGACCAGGAACGCACCTCCATTCCAACATTAAAGATCTGAGAATACCGAAAGACAACCCTGATAGGACCCCTGATCTGCTCATAAAAACGCCTGCGTTCAAGCATATTTATGTGACCCGTTACATAGAACAACAGGGGGTCATTTATCAAACTGGTGTAAAGTAGAACTGGCTTAGTTGCCCTTTCATTTTGGACAGCTCCTATGGAAAATGAAAGGTGGAATCAGATTGGTTGCTATGGGTTTACACCAGTTTGAATAAATGACCCCAAGAATGTATTGGAAGAATTGCTTTGGCTGAACCTAAGAGAACCCCCACATATGTAATCTGCAATGGGGTGAAATCCCCTGCATAAACCTACGCTCTGCGGATTTTTCTGGTGCTTTGAATCTGCAGCAAATCCGCAGCTTTTCAGTCCCGTGTTTTACCTGCAGAAGGAAGCAGGTGTTTGTGAAATAGATTTTCTACGCGGATGTCCCTGCGTTTCTGCACATGTGTAACTTGCGGGTTTTGTTGCGGACCTGCCCTGATCTCAGCCTCTGAATTGCAAAGGGTTAAATCCGCCAGACGGGTCAATTTCCGCATGGAAAACATATGGAAAGTGTACGCAAGATTTGTCAGATCTCACTCACTTTGCTGGTGCTGTACGAAGCTGCATTTCTTTTTTCTCCCTGCGGGAAAGCTGCGAGTGGCCTGCAACGTGTCCGAGTACCCCAAAGCTAGTTTCAGGCGAGCGTGTTCATTCCAGGAGTATTAAAACCCGGGCTGAAAGCTGCTCCCGAAACAGAAGTTATTCTGGGTGTTGTGGCCCGACCACCGCTGTACTGAATGGTACTCCTATAATGCCGTCTGTACCGTTCATTACAGCGAAGGTCAGGCAGGGACACGCAGCGTTAAAAATCATTCGTGTCACAGGAGCTGCGTTCATTCCAGGAAACACGATCTGCGTGTATTATTTCCCGGGCTGAAAGCTGAAACCGTAACACAAATGACTTCTAATGCTGCCTGACCAAAACTGTACTGAACTGAACTCCGTACAGTTCAGCACAGCAGGAGTCGGGCAGGGACACACAAAATTATAGAGTATTCAGCCTGGGAAATAACGCTCACACACAGAGTATGTTTCCCCGGAATGAACAAGCTTGATTGTAACTAGCCTCTTTCACACGAGCGAGTATTCCACGCGGGATGCGAACGCATAGCGCCCGCGTGGAATCCGGACCCATTCATTTCAATGGGGCTGTGTACATGAGCGTTGTTTTTTACGCATCACTTGTGCGTTGCGTGAAAATCGCAGCATGTTCGATATCCTGCGATTTTCACGCAATGCTGGCCCCATAGAAGTGAATGGAGCTGCGTGAAAATCGCATCCGCAAGCAAGTGCGGATGCGATGAGTTTTTCACGGATGGTTGCTAAGAGATGTTGTTTGTAAACATTCAGGTTTTTTTATCACGCGTGTGAAAAAACGCATTAAATCGCATTGCGCCCGCGCGATAAAAACGAAACGAGATCGCGAACAAAACTGAATAAACTTGCTTGCGAAATCGCGCAGTTTTCACTGAACGCATCCGGACACGCTCGCCTGCAAGGAGCCTAAGGGCGCATTCACACGACCGCAAAACACGGATGCTGTCCGTGTGCGTTCCTCAATTTGCGTAACGGACGGCCCATTATAGAAATGCCTATCCTTGTCCGGAGACAAGAATAGGACATGCTCTATCATTTTAGTGGGGCCGCGGAACGGAACTACAGATGCGGACAGTACATGGCGTGCTGTCCACATCTTTTGCGGCCCCATTGAAATTAATGGGTCCACACCCGGTCCGCAAAATTACAGAACGATGCGGACAGTAATGCGTGCTCCACATCTTTTGCGGCCCCATTGAAATTAATGGGTCCACACCCGGTCCGCAAAATTACAGAACGGATGCGGAACTATTCATACAGCCGTGTATATATATATCGTATACAATAGAACGCGCTATTCTTGTCCATTTTGCGTATAAGTATATATAAAAATAAAAAAAACGGACGTCACGCGGTCATACAATATACGGTTGCATGAATTCACCGCCCTTAAAGAGAGTCCGTGAATAATTGCATCCACCTTCATTATAAGCTGCCGCAATCGTCGTCAATTCTTTGGTATAAAAATAAAAGATTCTATTCTAGAGTTTGTGTTACTTTAATGTTAAAATGAAAAGTCTACAAAATGAATTAAAAAGGGTAAACTAAAAAAATAAAATTTGAAAACAGGAAAAATAAAATATAATATGGAAAAAGAATAAATTAATGAAAAATTAAAATAATAAAACATAAGACACCTGCACTGATGGACAGCAGGAATGCTGGGAATTGTAGCGTATCTGGACACCTACCGCCCCCTACAGGCTGCAATGCATACACAACTTACCCAGTTCCCAAAGCCGAACTGCTCGATAGCATCGAGCAGCAGCTGCTCTTCCCTGCTCGTCCAGCCTCCCTCCGCCTCGGGCCCCCATAGAGTAAAGCGACCGCCGTCCACCAGCTGGTATCCATGCCACCGACGGTGATTACCAATCTCTGCCCCCGCCGAGAAACACTCCGTGCACAGCTCGATGTCCTGGCATTCGGTGCAGCGGATACGCAGGCTTGTCACGTCGGCCAGGCAGTAGACGCAGTACTTCTTGCCCAGGTCCGCCATCTTGGCCGCCGAGCTGTTGTTGGGCTCAACCGCTGAGGTACCGCCCACCGCTGATCTTACAATTCTGCGCATGCGCCTGGGCGCTTCTAGTCTCTAATAGGCTGGGGTCCTCAAAGCGCCCCGAGGATTGGACGCTGGATTACGAGATTTGTGACGTCACTGGCCTTCAGCCTATGAATATTTAGCAATGAAGAGAGCGCTGTGCTGTGGCTCCGCCTTCCGTAACGCGTCTCCACGGAAACCAAGGGAGATGTAAATACACAACCTTCCTATCCAGTCAGCTGTCTGTCCCCGGGAGAAGGGTAACCGACGCGTGCCAGCATGGGCGACCCAAGTGACAGCGGTGAGATGGTGGCAGAGGGAGAGGAAAGACTACCTGGTACCATGCAGGAAGCTGAGACAGAACCAGCGATCATTCAAGAAGGTAATACAGAGCCTGGCGCCATTCAGAAAGGTGGCAAAGTGGAATATGCCTTGCATGAGGGTGCCAGTGAGCGACCTACCAGCGAGGAAGGTGTCAGTGAGCGACCTACCAGCGAGGAGGGTGCCCATCGAGAACCGAATCCCAGCCAGGAGGGTGCCAGAGAGCCAGGCGCCAGCCAGGAGGAGGGTGCCAGAGAGCCAGGCGCCAGCCAGGAGGAGGGTGCCAGAGAGCCAGGCGCCAGCCAGGAGGAGGGTGCCAGAGAGCCAGGCGCCAGCCAGGAGGAGGGTGCCAGCCAGAAGGAGGGTGCCAGAGAGCCAGGCGCCAGCCAGGAGGAGGGTGCCAGAGAGCCAAGCGCCAGCCAGGAGGAGGGTGCCAGAGAGCCAAGCGCCAGCCAGGAGGAGGGTGCCAGAGAGCCAGGCGCCAGCCAGGAGGGTGCCAGAGAGCCAAGTGCCAGCCAGGACAGTTCAAGCCAGGAGGACACTACAGAACCAGGTACCATCCAGGAGAACCTTCACATTTCTACCAGTCAGGAGAGCACCAGAGATCCTACTGCTGGGCAGATAGTGGGCATGGAGCCAAGCAGTGCAATGGAAGAGAATGGTTTGGACCCTTCAGAACCCCATCATGAAACCGAAGAACATGCTGCAATCCCAAAAGATGAGCTGGAGCCATCCGAGGAGACAGACCAAGAACCCAAAGAAGAGACTCTTTTAGAACAGGAAGAAGGTGAAGAAGAAACTGAACAGGATCAAGAGCTGGAGGCTGATGAAGAAGAGATTCGAGAAGAACTGATGCATGAGTATCATGCTCTGGCCCAGGACCGTGATAAAATCCAGCAGCACAATGCTCAGCTCCAGCACAAGCTCTACGAGTATTTCCGCAAGAAGAAAGGAGAGGAGACCCGCTCTGAGACGTCGAAGCACATGGCAGACCAGGAGCAACGCTACCTCAAGTACTTGGCCACCCTGGAGGAGATGAGAAAGAAGTACAAAGAAGAAGCCACTTTTCCATCAGCAGCAGATAGAGGAGCTGAAGGCCCAGTGTCAGGACATTGTAAGTAAGGTGGACAAAGAGTGGATGGCTTTCCAAGAACAGAAGAAGAAGATTGCCCTCTGCAGCCTCAGCAAACGAGGAGCGGGGAAGCATGCAGCTTCCTCCCTTATCCAAGAAATAGACTTATTACAATCCAGGGAAGAACGCAAGGAGAAGGAAGTCATCCAGGTCCGCCTAGAGAACATCAAGCTGAAAAATCAGATCAGTCGCTATGAGTCCACCCTCCGCTCCAAGGAGGAGTTGGCTGAAGGTTTGCACCTCATCGACTTTGAGCAATTGAAAATTGAAAACCAGAACTACAACGAGAAGATCGAAGAAAGAAACGAGGAGCTGCTGAAGCTGAAGAAGAAGATTACCAACACTGTGCAAGTTCTCACTCACGTCAAGGAGAAGCTCCAGTTTGTCCAGGCTGAGAATCAGAAACAAAAAGAGAGACTCATGGAGGTCGAGGCCTTGGTGGGCAACAAAAGGGACATCTTGACCAAGACCAAACAAGCCAGGGATAGTTTGAGGATGGACAACCTGAAACTCAAGCAGAAATGTGGCCTGCTGGGTAACAAGGTTCTTCTCAGGGACTTTGAGGACAAGGTGGACGCCATTGAGGAACGTAGTCAGACCCTGGAGAATCTGAAGCGTCGTCATGCAGAGCTAACTCTGTCCAGTAAAGGGTTAATGAAGAAGATCAATGAGGCCAAGATGGTTATGGAGGGCTGAAGTTTCCCAAGTGACCTCTGTTTCTTGGAGAAGTAATAAATTCAGATGCAAGTCTCCTAGTCACATGGTGATCTAGTATCTGGAAGACTTAGAAAAACTATGTGTGTCAGTGTTATTGGGGTGCAGTCTCTTGGCGCGGGTTATTCACCTCTAGTCTGGTCCTGATTCCCATGGGTCTATTTCTAGGGGTTCGTTAAAGAGGAGCTGCTTGCACCCCCCATAATAACAATGTAGACATCTTTTCATATAACTGTATGTTATGCCATTCCTCTATTATTCCTACTAAACGTTCATAAATGAATTGCCGGCATTCTGTTAATAAGGGGCCGTGTGGGTGTTACCAGCTGACTGGGCACAGTCTGACACTGGCAGCACTGATTGGATAGCGTCAGACTGTGCAGCGACATTCCCCCAGCTGGACCTTTACTGCATACAGCTGGCAATTCATTCCTAGTAGGAATAATAAAGGAACGACGCAACATAGTTATATAAGAATAGATGCTCCAGAATTGTTATTATATTGGGGATGCAAGGAGTCACTAAAACAGACAGGACCGGGGACGGCTCCTTGTTAAGAAAAAGAAAAGAAAGAAGCTGTTAAAAGCGGTTATCCATTCACTATAATGCCTCCCCAAATGCCCGGGCCCCTCACACAGGTTGTACTTACCTGGCTCCCCGACACCCACATCGCTTCTGACAGCCGCCATCATGCGGATGAAAATACCCGACAATGGGGGGCAGCCAATAGACGGCCGCGACGGAGACAAGCCTTCCTAGTGTCACCCGGGCAGATGCAGCAGCAGCCGCGTGGGCATCAGAAGAGACGCAGGTGCCGGGGAGCAAGGTAAGTACAACCTGTGTGAGGGGCCTGGGCATTTGGGGAGGCAATATAGGGGTCGGATAACTCCTTTAATAGTATGATTGGATCTAAGATGTCTTCTGATTGTTCTTTGTATAATGACAGGTTATACAGTTTTCCAAGATACTGTCATTTCTGCATCTACTCCTCACAGTTTGCAGGATCTCTGCTTGCTGTCATTCAGTAGGGATTGTCATTGTTTATATTCAGTGGATATAGATCAGCTCTGGTCATGTGACGGATATAGCTCAGCCCTGGTCATGTGACTGATATAGATTAGTGCTTATAATATATTACTCTGTCTAGAGGTGTACTGGCCATAGACCCTACTGGGAATTTTCTCAGTGGGCCAATGCTTTTAATGGCCGCCAGCCAGGTATGTAATGATCTGATGCTCTATTAATACTAGGAGCATTGGATACTTATGCACCAGGCTGGCAGCTGCAGGAGGCCTCCTCAATTCAGCTCTATCACTATCATCAGGACGGTTATATAGTTAAATATTGCACCGGTGTGTCAGTGTTTTCTGCTGCCCTGTGGTATTAGGTTCTGCGGGGGCGGTATTTTGTGCTGTACTATGGTATTTCTGGCCCGCCTACTTGTGTTGCCCCGCCTTTTGTCAATTTGGACCCGCCTACAGCATGGGAATATGTTAAAGTTTTTTTTTTTTTTTTTTCCCAGGGCCACTTTAAGTTCTCAGTCCGTCCCTGACTCTGTGCTGACCAGGTGAGGGACATAACTCATTCCTGCTCATGTGATGGACACACACGTTCCGATTCTCAGAGCGGTGTCCTGTAACGAGCTGTTCACCTGTGTGTCCATCAAATGACCAGGACAGATTGATGGAAGTAATGAAGGTTCCTATTGGATGACAGCAAGCAGAGATCTTGACAATCACAAAAAACGAACACAGAAATTATATTAGAACATTGTGTAACCGGTCATTATACAAACAGTATTATGGGTGGAATATTTAATTCTGTGTACAAAGATTGGGGGTCATTATCAAACTGGTGTAAAGTAGAACTGGCTCAGTTGCCCATAGCAACCAATCAGATTGCACCTCTCATTTTCCAAAGGAGCTGTCCAGAATGAATGGAGGAATCTGATTGGTTGCTATGGGCAACTAAGCCAGTTCTACTTTACACCAGTTTGATAAATGTCCCCCATTGTGTTTATATCCAGAAGCATGTAGGTGCATATATAGTGACCCTCCTATAGGTCAGGGTGCGCCCTCCTGACGTGTCTGTTTTAATAAATGCTTGAATTCCTCATAAGATAACACTGCTGGAGAATATAGCATTTTGTCATTCCTCAGTTTATTCCTCCTGGAAATTGATGTATCAATTAAACGGAAATGGTATTGAATAACAGGCAACTCAACCATCCAGAACTGCACCGATATAAGACATAAACAAGATATGGTAAAAGTGCGTATAACTGTGACCACTGGTTGAAATATAGGTTTACGTTCACACCTCGGGACGCCTTCACCGATAGATAGAACGTTTACATGTATGTGTATTCAAATCTTAAACTTTATTAATTCACATTAAAATGTTAAGAGGAAAGAGTGAATCCACTAGTGCAAAGAAAAGTTAGGACAAATCCTTGCTCAGCTAAAGGAATTACTGGGTTGGCATCGGGTGTGTGCTAAGGAATCAGCTCCTCCTTAATGATCCTGCGGGGTGCGAGGAGGATAGGTCTCTGACCAAGCAGTTCACCCTACAGTCCAATTGTAACCGACAGCCAAACAACCAGAATCATATAGCTTACAAGGTATATGAGACCATGTCAACTGTTGGGCATCCGCCACCACTATTGCTATGATGTGATGCACCGACGGGTTAAGACCGGGCACCAGGGAGACAGAGGCTGTGTGGAGGAGGGGGGGGGTTAAATTTCTATATTCCGTGCCCAGTTTGAGTACTAAATTAATTCCTGCTCACACTGTATAAGCCTTAACGTCGCCCCTAGACCCTCCTCCTACTACCCCTTATTCTGTCACCCTAACAAGTAATCAGTGCCCAGGACGGCACAGCGCCCTATACCTAGCAGCTTCAATTTCTGTGCGCCTAAACATTAAACATTGCCCCAGTTATGCTCAATGCGTTTCTCCATATTGGATCATCAGGAGCTAAGGGCACAGGCACAGATACAAACAAACAAACAGCGCTACCCGTCTCACATGTGGAGGCAGCAGCGTCGGCACTAGAAATTTAACCCCCCCCCTCCACACAGCCTCTGTCTCCCTGGTGCCCGGTCTTAACCCGTCGGTGCATCACATCATAGCTATAGTGGTGGTGGATGCCCAACAGTTGACATGGATTAATATACCTTGTAAGCTATATGATTCTGGTTGTTTGGCTGTCGGTTACATACATGTAAACATTCTATCGATCAGTGAAGGGGACCAAGTGTTAGTCACTTATGTCACAATTATATCAAATAATATGTAAATCCATATAAAAAATAAGATTTTATTAAGATATATTCTAATATAAATAGAAAAAAGTATATCAAATATAAAAAAATACATATAGATTGATGAATGGATAGTCCTATTGTAATTAATTTCAGTTTATTGTGTCCATATAATAAAAAATAAATCCAAAATAGATATATCAAAAACTGCGTTGATCCAAACAAGAGAAAAAGGAGAGAAAATTGTTCCAGTGGTTGGTGAAGAATAAATAAATGAAAAAGACAAAAGAAAGAAAAAAAATCAAGAAAAAAATATATATACAGCACAGACCAAAAGTTTGGACACACCTTCTCATTCAAAGAGTTTTCTTTATTTTCATGACTATGAAAATTGTAGATTCACACTGAAGGCATCAAAACTATGAATTAACACATGTGGAATTATATACATAACAAAAAAGTGTGAAACAACTGAAAATATGTCATATTCTAGGTTCTTCAAAGTAGCCACCTTTTGCTTTGATTACTGCTTTGCACACTCTTGGCATTCTCTTGATGAGCTTCAAGAGGTAGTCACCTGAAATGGTCTTCCAACAGTCTTGAAGGAGTTCCCAGAGATGCTTAGCACTTGTTGGCCCTTTTGCCTTCACTCTGCGGTCCAGCTCACCCCAAACCATCTCGATTGGGTTCCGGTCCGGTGACTGTGGAGGCCAGGTCATCTGGCGCAGCACCCCATCACTCTCCTTCATGGTCAAATAGCCCTTACACAGCCTGGAGGTGTGTTTGGGGTCATTGTCCTATTGAAAAATAAATGATGGTCCAACTAAACGCAAACCGGATGGAATAGCATGCCGCTGCAAGATGCTGTGGTAGCCATGCTGGTTCAGTATGCCTTCAATTTTGAATAAATCCCCAACAGTGTCACCAGCAAAGCACCCCCACACCATCACACCTCCTCCTCCATGCTTCACGGTGGGAACCAGGCATGTAGAGTCCATCCGTTCACCTTTTCTGCGTCGCACAAAGACACGGTGGTTGGAACCAAAGATCTCAAATTTGGACTCATCAGACCAAAGCACAGATTTCCACTGGTCTAATGTCCATTCCTTGTGTTCTTTAGCCCAAACAAGTCTCTTCTGCTTGTTGCCTGTCCTTAGCAGTAGGTTTCCTAGCAGATATTCTACCATGAAGGCCTGATTCACACAGTCTCCTCTTAACAGTTGTTCTAGAGATGTGTCTGCTGCTAGAACTCTGTGTGGCATTGACCTGGTCTCTAATCTGAGCTGCTGTTAACCTGCTATTTCTGAGGCTGGTGACTCGGATGAACTTATCCTCCGCAGCAGAGGTGACTCTTGGTCTTCCTTTCCTGGGGCGGTCCGCATGTGAGCCAGTTTCTTTGTAGCGCTTGATGGTTTTTGTGACTGCACTTGGGGCACTTTCAAAGTTTTCCCAATTTTTCGGACTGACTGACCTTCATTTCTTAAAGTAATGATGGCCACTCGTTTTTCTTTACTTAGCTGCTTTTTTCTTGCCATAATACAAATTCTAACAGTCTATTCAGTAGGACTATCAGCTGTGTATCCACCTGACTTCTCCACAACGCAACTGATGGTCACAACCCCATTTATAAGGCAAGAAATCCCACTTATTAAACCTGACAGGGCACACCTGTGAAGTGAAAACCAGTTTCAGGTGACTACCTCTTGAAGCTCATCAAGAGAATGCCAAGAGTGTGCAAAGCAGTAATCAAAGCAAAAGGTGGCTACTTTGAAGAACCTAGAATATGACATATTTTCAGTTGTTTCACACTTTTTTGTTATGTATATAATTCCACATGTGTTAATTCATAGTTTTGATGCCTTCAGTGTGAATCTACAATTTTCATAGTCATGAAAATAAAGAAAACTCTTTGAATGAGAAGGTGTGTCCAAACTTTTGGTCTGTACTGTATATGAAGTGAAATTTTTTTTTTAGTCCAGTGATTGTGATAAAATAATTAATAAAGGTTTAGGAAAATATACACAAATTCTTAATATGCGGGTGTAATTATAGTGAAAGTTGCATATAATATAATATATAATAGTATATATATTTTGTATATTTTATATATTCTTTTATATATATTTATATTAGAATATAATATCTTAATAAAATCGTATAATTTTTTATTTTATATATGGATTTACATATTTGATATAGTCAGTAAGTGACTGTAACACTTGGTCACAGTTATACGCACTTTTACCATATCTTGTTTATGTCGTCTCATATCGGTGCAGTTCTGGATGGTTGCGTTGGCTGTTATTTAATACCATTTACATTTAATTCCATTGGGTTCTCAGGGAAACCTTTTTCTAACAGAGCATCGGTACCATTTGCCACAACAGGTGAGCCACCATATACCCTTTATACTGATGTATCAATTAAAAGCTGGATGTCACCATTCCTCTTGTCGGTAGGGTATTTCCCTACATGCTGTGGCACTGTCCAGCCGTAATGGCTGCATAAGTACATACCTGTCAATGTATACATACATTTCCAAGAGGAATAAAAGAGGAATGGCATAACACAGAGTAAAGGTGCTCCAGAATTTGCTACCTTTGAGGTGAATACAGGTATTTAGTAAAACTGACACAGCTGACCGCTCCTCTATAACAGTCTGAATACCTTATGTTCTGAATATCGGGGGTCTTTTTATGGTTTTGGTTGTGGCAAGTTATGCCCTCTCAACTCTCCGATTGGTGGGGTTCCTACCACGGGGCTCCCCTGAAAAATGTGAAGTGGTAGGCCAGGATGCCTCACCAATTGTCTGTCCCTGGAACTCCCATGTGAATGAAGCAGCAGTGCACATGCCCAGCCTGCTGCTCCCATTATTTTTTTTGGGGGGGGGGGGGGGGGGGTAGTGGGCCCCCGTTTTCATGATTGGTTGGTTATTCCTTTTTCTGTGGATAGAGGATAACTTGCCACAGTCCCAGTGTAGTTGGCAGCCGATCCACGGGGATCAGAGATACCAGATCAGAGCACCAACGGATCAGGCAATACTCCTAGTCAGTAAACAGGCAGAGGTCAGGGCAGGTAGCGTTTGTGTGATTCTGTGAAACCAATCCAATGTCATGGCAGACAGCAAGGGATTAGTATGGCAGACAGGCTAAAGTCAGGGCAGGCACTGGAGTATTGGAGTCGGTTAACAGGCAGCTGTACGGTATCTGGGCAGATAATCAGTATAGCACACCTTCACCGGTAAACTAGCCAGCTAGGAACCTAAGCTCAGGCACCCTCCCACTGAGTAAGGTGCCCAATATTCTTATGGCTGGGGAAGAATTAGGTTATGCGCTGCTGGGAGCCACGGAGGGCACATGCCCTATGAGAGGCGAGAGTTCTCTGAACACAAAGGCTGCGGCCTGCAGGAAAGGTAGAAGACTCCAGCGGCCGTGCCCACTATGTGTGCGGAAGAGGAGGGACAGAGGGTCCAGGCTGCTGGGCAGAATGAGTAAGGCAGCACCAAGCAGAGCAGCGGCAGGCACGGGCAATGCCAACATAGAATATTTACATATAGGCTGTTAATATGCCGCGTCTTAGTGTGAGCAGAGCCCAACAGTGACCAGTCTGTGACTACTTGTCATTTATGTAGTAGGTGAAAAACAAGAGCACTTGTATGTTTTGGACCGCTGCTGGATGGTAGCTAGACGTATGGAAACTACTGGACTAAAGTAGTAGTGAGCCCTTATTTCACCCACAATGTAGACCCCTAGCCTGCCCATTGGTGGTCCTAAAGAACAT
Organism: Bufo gargarizans; assembly: GCF_014858855.1. Classification (NCBI taxonomy): domain Eukaryota; kingdom Metazoa; phylum Chordata; class Amphibia; order Anura; family Bufonidae; genus Bufo; species Bufo gargarizans. The sequence continues at coordinate 66,421,286 of NC_058080.1, forward strand.
GTAGGCTAAGCTCTGCCCGTGGCCATCACAGCCTTTGAGTGGTCTATGGTGTTGGAGGGAAGGAGGCCACAAGTAGAGTAACAACTCTAAGGTCACTTCTAATATTCTTCAAATAATACACCCTCAGCTGCTGCAGAACCTCTTTTAGAAGAAATGTGGAGATTCCTGCCTACCATTGATTGATATAAAGCTTTCATCCTTAAATTAGATATATATATATATATTAATCTATATCTATATGTTATTATGTTCTGCAGCAGCACATATAGTTCACACTGCAGCTGCTGAAGAAACTCTTTACCATGGCACAGGAGAGGAAACATGCGGTACACACACAAAGTCAGTTAAAAACTGATGCCTTTCTGAGAAACGGACGTTAAAAACTGACCCATTAAATTGTATGGGGGCAGTCAGTCAGTGAAAAATGGACAAGACAGAACATGTTCAATTTTTTTACGTCCGTTATTCACTGGCCGTCAAAAAAACTTCTGTGTGAATAACCCCATAGACGACCATTGGTCTTAAAACGAACGTGTGATGGACCATAAAAAAATAAATAAAAATCCATCACACGACGTTCATACATTAGCAGCCATCACACGTCTGTTTTAAGAACAATGGTAATCTATGGTGTTATTCACACAGCCATTTTGTTGGCATCCCATGAATAACGGACGTGAAAAAATAGAACTTGTTCTATTTTGTCCATTTTCGCTGACTGACAGCCTCACTTCAATTGAAGGGGACCGTTTTAACGCCAGTTTCTCAGAAAGGCATCGCTGGGAAAAAAATGGAAATTTTTTTCACTAAGGGCCGTTTCAGACGAGCATGTCCAGTACAGAAATCACAATTAGTTTTCTCTGGAGCACACGTCCGCACTTTGGGTCCGGATCCGTTCCGCATAACGGACCCATTCATTTTACACAGTGTGCTGTCCGCATCCGCTTTTCCGGTCCACGGCTCCGCAAAAAAATAGAACAGCTGCGGACAAGAATAGGCATTTCTACTGGGGTGCTGGCAAAACACTGCGGACGTGTGAATGGACCCTTATACCCATTTAGAATGCTGTGTGTCTCTGCATGACTGTACTTTTAGGCCTAGTTCACACGAACGTATGGCTTTTATAGTTTTTTGCAGTCCGTTTTTCACGGATCAGTTGTTCCGTTTTTGAGTTCCATTGCGTTTCCGTTTACTTTCCATATGCCATGTACAGTATACAGTAATTACATAGAAAAAAAATTGGACTGGGCATAACATTTTCAATAAATGGTTCAGAAAAAACGGAACGGATACAGAAGACATACGGATGCATTTCCGTATGTGTTCCGTTTTTTTTTTTGCGGACCCATTGACTTGAATGGAGCTACGGAACGTCATTTGCGGGCAATAATAGGACATGTTCCATCTTTCAACGGAACGGAAAAACGTAAATGCGGAAACGGAATGCATACAGAGTACATTCAGTTTTTTTTGCGGAACCATTGAAATTAATGTTTCCGTATACGGAACACAAAAAAACGGCCCGTACACTCGCAAAAAAACAGTTTGTGTGAACTAGGCCTTACAGAATTATACAGCAGTATAATTAAGTAGATACAGGTCATGCAGAGACACACAGCATTATAAATCTGAGAAAAGAGCAGTGTCCAGAACGGAGAATCATGCTCACACAGAAAGCGCGATTCCCGCACTGGACACACTCGTCTCAAAAATACTTTTTTAACAAATTTTGCATCTGTTTTAATAACGATAAAAAATTGATTATTTTCATAGACTTTTATTTTATTTTTATTTATTTTTTAAATTCCAACCCCTGCAGTATACCTAATGTCCCCCATAGTGGCCGCCAGCAGTAATAATGTCCCCCATAGTGGCCGCCAGCAGTAATAATGTCCCCCATAGTGGCCGCCAGCAGTAATAATGTCCCCCATAGTGGCCGCCAGCAGTAAAGTAATAATGTCCCCCATAGTGGCCGCCAGCAGTAATAATGTCCCCCATAGTGGCCGCCAGCAGTAATAATGTCCCCCATAGTGGCCGCCAGCAGTAATAATGTCCCCCATAGTGGCCGCCAGCAGTAATAATGTCCCCCATAGTGGCCGCCAGCAGTAATAATGTCCCCCATAGTGGCCGCCAGCAGTAATAATGTCCCCCATAGTGGCCGCCAGCAGTAATAATGTCCCCCATAGCGGCCGCCAGCAGTAATAATGTCCCCCATAGCTGTACTAAGGTTATTTTATTTATTTTTTAAGCTGGAAAAAATTATTACTTCTCTCATCCATTTGTATACACAGTGGCAGCCACTCCTCTCTTGATCCTGAAGGACCTGCATTCCCAATGTGATGACGTCACCATGCTCTCCCAGCATGAACGCAGGTCATTCAGCATCAAGAGAGGAGCGACTGCGTCTATGCATGTAAGTGGATGGGGTATTTTTTTTTTAACCCCTAAAAGGCCACATTGCACTAGTGTACCCATTTTTTATGGCAGTTAGACGGGGGCTCTCCTGTCTAAGGGTCGTTAAAAACAGTCCCATTGATTTCAGTAGGGTTCCTCTGACCACGAAAATGGCCAAAAATAGGACACGTCCTATTTTTTGATGGCCGCTAATATATTCACTGGCCTTTTAAAACAAAAAAAAAAAAAAAACGGCCATGTGAATATTCCCATAGACTGTAATGGTTCTGAAAACGGTCGTGTGAGGACCTTTACAAAAATGCCGGTCACAAGGCCACCTTTCGCTGTCGTGTGATTCTGTGTGAATGTAGCCTAAAGCACTGCGGCCCCTTCATTCTCAGGATTGGTCTGGGTCTCAGAGGTCAGACCAACCACCAATCATAAAGTGATGGCATGTTCTAGAAATATCCCACTTTCTAAGACGGAAAACCCCTTTGGATTAAAACACAAAGGTAAACATGGCGCTGCATTACCGGAAGATCCACGCTCAATACGCACTTCAGAAGACAACCCCACATCTCTATATGGAGGCTGTAACCTATAGGCCAGTCACAAAACAGCATCGTCACTTTTGGCTCATTCTTCTAAAACGTACTCAAGTTGATATCATAAGGACACAAGGTCAGATTTATTTTACATAAATTTATTTACTAAAACCCATATTTACACTGCAAAAAAAGTCCAGAAGTATTATTACACCACCGCCCCCCATGAATTCCTTCTACACAGCAATCTGTACAGGATACACACATTGCATTGGTTTATCACTCTCATACAACTGCACAGGAGAGGCCGGCCTGTTCATTTTTTGCTCTGCATATGATTCACCATAACATTTCCTGTACATTTAGAACATTGTATAAATATAAACCAGAACTTTGGATCCGGCCAGTCTATTCTTTCATCAGATCATTTCCAAACACAGTTTTGCTTCCTAATTTCAAGAATCCTGGGAGGCCGTATAATTTGTCAGCATCAAGCTGAACAGGACATGAGGGAGGAGCATCGTTAGGACAGCCCTTAAGTCAGCTGAATGCTCCTCCCTCATGTCCTTTTCAGCTGGATGCAGTGAGAGCATACAGTCGCTCTCCACAGTGGCTCTTTCAGGATACCTTCCCTGTAAAATGAAATATAAGCCCCAGTATAATATTCTTCTTAGCCCTTTAAAAGGTCTCAGATGCTGGATTGTAAAAGGGTCCAACCATGCTGTAGCAGTTGTCATGTTGCAAACCTTAAACATCATTCAGGCTTGGGACAACCCCTTCAGGCACTGTAAGACTGCCATTACCAGTTCAGCTTCTAAAACCAAGAACATGTAGAATGGGCTCCACAGAAGATGATTCATAGACTCCGTCTGTCCATCTTTTTTGAGTTCTCGGGATTTAGGCTTCTACAAGCAGTGCTGAAGTGCAGTAGAATAAAATTCTCATCCTCTCATACCGTAGCCGATGAGAACGTTAAAGGTTTGGTAATGCCATAACACGATCAATAGTGGAACCTCCATTGATCTGAAGAACTGAGGGACCATTCTTCTGCACATTATTGACCCTTGCCAAGTGCCTGTGCAGGAAACACCGCTCCATTAATCTGAATGCGGCTGTGCTGTGGTCCACTTGAATGGGACAGAGCGATTGTAATTACACTGCGCCGCTGCGAAGGGAACGGAGAATGGCTCATTTTGAAGAGGAAGCAGTGATCGCATGAAACAACTGATTGGCAGGGGTCCCGGGAGTCGGTCCCCTGATGATCTGATATTGATGACCATATTTAAAAGGAAGAAAAAAAACGCTAATATGTACAAATCTACAACCACCAGCATGGGTTAAAGCCGCAAGAGCGTCATAGTTCACACCTTTCCAGTATTACAGTTTATATACAAGTGGTGTTTTTGTGATCCCTGAATTAGTTGGGATGCCCACATTCCCTGTCCGTTATTCAATAACAGTTTGGTATAATACTACTAACCAGAGAGGCTTTGTGCAGCGGGCAACTATACGCCGGGTCTCGTGGACCTCACAGATAAAGTGGCACCAGCAAGGACACTTTTCTCTGGGAGAGACCCTCTAATCCCCACCCCCAAACATTGTGCAAAATGGAATATTGCATTGCTAATATTACTTATTTTCTGACATACACAAAAAAACAAACAACAACATATATACACACAAAATAAAAAGTCATCGAAAGCATTCTTAAGGCCCCGTTCACATGGTATCTTTTGACACACCAAAAGCCATCGAGCAGTCACATGGATTCCTCCTCCTATTGTCTTCAAGGGGAGGCCGCCCTTTATGACCCCACCAAGAACGAACATGTGTGTTCCTGGTGCAGCTGCAGCAATAAATTGCATGAACAGCAGTGCAGCCCCCCCCCCCCCCCATAAAAAAATATACAAATGGAGGGGGCGGACTCTGAGCAGCCTCTGGCAACTTTGCGGGCGGAATCTGCACCAAATTCTGCAGTCGAAAGACTACGGGTGAACAGGGTCTGATGAAATACAGCAAAAAGTTATGACAGTACAACCCGCATGGGGTTTGGGGGGGGGGGGGGAAGGGTAAATGGGGAGAAAGTGATCATGGAACATTCGAGAATATACATTAAATAATTCACAGACGGACAGAGGTGTAACCGTGTGTTTTATACAGAAGATGTGAGCAAATCTCATGTGGCAGCAGCTTCAGAAATAAGGATTGAAGATCCTCATCATAGCAGTGGAGATGTGAAAGTATTTGTCCGACTACACATCGCTGTTCTGGTGCTCGCGCTCTTTACTACACTATGTATGACGGGCACCTCCGAGTGCACAGACCATCTACTTTGGACCCGGAAATCATTGATAAAAGGAAATTGGTCCAGGGGATGATTTGGATGACCTGCATGGATCCTCCACGCCACCCTGTGGACCACCAGCACTAAAGAAGACCCCCATTATGGAAAACAACACCTGCCTATTATGCATGTCTGGAATGGTCGTCTGAACGCGGGCCAGAGCCTGTTGGCTCTCCTGACTTGTCTATGCAGGCGCACCTTTTCATTGCGATCGCCATTGTGTCGTCCTTCTGTTACGCCTATTGGAAATACATAAATAGAAAACTTACTGTTACTATTCCCCTTTGTCAATAAGGGGTGTTCCTATACAAAGTCTGACAGTGTCCAAACGGCGCTCCCAATGTCAGACTGTGTAGTGACAAGCAACATTGACAAGGACAACAGTAAGCTGTCATTTCTAGGACAAATCGCAGAATATTAAAAGGGTTTTCCAAGAATTTTTATACTGATGATCTATCAGGTCATCAGTATCTGTTTCTGTGGGGGTCTGACACCCGGGACCCCCGCCGATCAGCTGTTTGAGAAGGCAGCTATGCTTCTGTGAGCGCCGCAGCCTTATCGCAGCTTACCAAGCACAGCGCGGTACATTGTATAATGGCTGTGCTGAGCCCAATTCACTTGAATGCGGCTGAGCTGCGCCTAGGCCACGTGATCGATGAACGTGACAGTCACTGGCCTAGGAAAAGCAGAAACAAGGCTGTGACGCTCACAGCAAACAGCTGATCAGCAGGGCTCCCGGATGTCAGAACCCCACCCAATTGGGGTGAAACTACAAATCCCAGCATGCACACTTGCTTGGCTGTTCTCAGAACACCCATAGAAGTGAATAGAGCATGCTGGGAGTTGTAGTTTCACAACAGCTGGAGTGCCGAAGGTTGCTGAACCCTGGACGACAGTTGTCCTTTTTTTCTAATTTTGTACAACCCTTTTAATGATACAAAGACTGGATTTCATGGGGATTATCTTCTCCTTTCAGGCTGCGTCCACATTGCATTAGCGCAGGCATGTCCAAACTGCGGCCCTCCAGCTGTTCCAAAACTACAACTCCCAGCATGCCTGGATAGCTTACAACTATTAGGGCATGCTGGGAGTTGTAGTTTTGCAACAGCTGGAGGGCCGCAGTTTGGACATGCCTGCATTAGCGCTAAGGAATAGGAACAGAATACCAGAACTGTTCTATCTGCATGTGACAGACACCACCGCTGCCCGACAGATCCTTCACTATAAATTATCATTTCAGAATCATCTCGACTAGGCAAGAACAATGGGGTTCAAAAAATGGAATAGAAAAATGGAGAATCCCTTAAAATTCATCTCAATTTGATCGCATACTCCTTAGTTCTCACATTTTGGTTAGCTTCAGATGAGCATATTCAGTCCAGGAGACACGCTCCATGTGTGAATACTTCGCCTGTGACACCACCTCACAGCATTAGGGCTCATGCACAAGGACGTGTGTGGCCCATGGCCGCGGGACCGCCGATTCAGTCCGCACCGCAAAAAAACTAGAACATGTTTTCTTTTTTTGCGGTGTGGAAGCACGGGCTGAAATCCCACAAAAGCACTCCATAGGCGCTTCCATAGGCTTCCGCGCCACACCGCCCCGTATTTTGCAGACCCATTCAAGCACACTTGGCTGGTGCCCGTATATTGCGGACCCTCTGTCTGCAGGTGGCAATACGGGCATGGGCCGAACACGTCTTTGTGTGCATGAGCCCTTATAATTATTTATAATGCTGTGAATTCCAGTCTGACCGCCGCTGAACTGAATTGCACTGACGGCTTTATGAGAGTACAGTTCAGTACAGTCGAGATCAGGAAGGAACCCACAGCATTGTAATTCTGTAAAGTCACAGGAGCAGTGTTCAGCCCAGGAAATACAGCGCACACACAGAGCGTGTTTCCCGGACTGAATACACTCAAAACTGGCCTTTAGCCAAGTAATTACCCGGCAACATATACTGTGAACTCTGCTAAATAGGCCGATTGTGTCACATTCAAGAATCTACCACCAAATAAAAAATAAAATAAAATAAAGTGCTTATTTACGTTTTAGGCCGGATTTCCATGCTGAGGAAGCCGCTCACGGCAAAAACCACACCGATGACTTAAAGGGGTATTCCCATCACAGACAATGGGGGCATATTGTTAGGATATGCTGGGACCCGCACCTACAACCAGAACGGAGCGTGGAGAAATGCTGCTCCCATACAAGCGAATGGGAGCACACCGCGCATGCACAGCCCCCGCTCCTATTCATTTCTATGGGTCCGACAGAAATAGCCGAGCCAGCGCTCTGCTATTCTCAGCGGCACCATAAAAATGAATGGAGGACAGCTGCGCATGCGCAGTGTGCGCCCTCCACTACTTTCCCTGCTCTGTTCTCCGTGTAGGTGCGGGTCCCAGAGGTGGTAGCGATATGCCCCCATTGTCTGTGATGGCAAAACCCCTTTAAAAGGGGCTTTCCACGTGGACTGGGGGTGTGCCTAAGGCAATAAAAGGATCTGGAGTCACAGGGGAAGATTTATCAAAACTAGTGGAAAGGAAGACTGGCTTAGTTAGCAATAGCAACCAATCGGATTCCACCTTTCATTTTCGAAAGGAGCTCTGAAAAATGAAAGGTGGAAGCTGATTGGTTGCTATGAGCAACTAAGGCAGTCTTCCTTTACACCAGTTTTGATAAATCTTCCCCAGTCATTTCAATGGAGTCCTCTCTCCATGACATCCAGGAACAGATCTGCTTACTGTAAATCTTAATCTGACATACACTAAACATCTAATATCACTGGAAAATTCTGCAGCTTCGGTGAATGGTCCTTCTCAGCTGAAGCTCTTCACCCACATCTTCTATGGCTCTTACAGTGTATTTCAATAGAGTGCCGATTTGATTAGAAACAGCACCACAACTATCCATAGGTTGTATCTGGCATTGCAGCTTAACTCTATTGAAGTGAATGGGGCTGAGCTCCACACACAAACCCATAGACTGACCTGGTGCTGTTTTTTTTTTTTTGGGAGGGGGAGGGGGGGGGGGGAATCCGTGAGCAAGACAAGAATCCCTTTTCTAAGTAACATCACTATCACATGAGGCACTTAAAGAGGGTCAGTCACAGTGGGAAAACTCTGCAGGATTCACATAATGCCCCATTTATCACATTTCCAGTATAGCCAGTTTACAATCCCACAGTGTCAAGACAAAGACAATAATGGTGGACTGCCTAGACTAGGCCCTGGAGGATCCAATTTAGGGTACGTTCACATCTGTGACATGCCTGGTCCGGCACAAATGGGGGCTGCAGTGGTTTTTGTCTTGTTGAGATCCGGAAAGCGGCTGGATCACCGCTGGACCGCAGTATAAGGGCTCATGCCCACGAATGTATGCCAGCTGTTCTGTGCATTGGATGGGTCTGCGATGCGGAAGCACAGAGAAAAACCCCACGGAAGCACTCCGTAGTGCTTCTGTGCCTCCGTTCCTTCCTGAATGCGGGCCCATTCAAGTGAAAGGGTCTTCATCCGTGATACGGTGTGCACACGGCTGGTGCCCGTATATTGCGGGCCACAATACGGGCATGGCCAGGCAACAGCTGTGTGCATGAGCCCCAAAGAGAGATCTGGAGGTGAATGTAGAATCTGGCAATACCAGATCCATGGAAATCCGGTAGGCTGTTCTCTGTCGGAACAGCCTTCCAGATCCGCATGTACCCTTACCAGCAGACCCATCTATACACAGGCTGTGCCCATCTTACTTCATTATGCCCATCAGTGCCAGTTTTCTCCCTTATCTATTAAGCTGGTGCTCCCAGCGTTCTGGGGTGTTCAGCTGTGAGATGGGGTGTACATAGTCAGGTGGTGAATTTCTCTGTACATTGCAGAACATTGACAGCCGAGCCCCACATTTCTGATGTGCTGTGGATCCCTGTGCGGATAAGTCCCATTAATGGGGCTATTCTAAGTATGGTAACCCTCTGTGGTTTTAACTTCTCTAAGAGAGGATTTCAAATCCGCACAGAAAGAATAAATTCAGTGCCCGTATGAATGGCATTGTGTAAATCCCATTCAAAACAATGCCATGTGAATTTTGGAGTGGAATGCACTTTGAAATCCACATGAACATTGTGCTGTGTGAACACGCCGTAACAGCAAAATCAAAAATACATAAAACACAAAATCATAAACGGAGGGAAAAAAAAACAACAAAAAAAAAAAAAACACAGTTTGGTGTCTCAATGGCTAGAAAAACCTAAGTGATTTTCAGCTGTGCAGTAGTGCCATCCATACCAGTGCCAATGACATTTACACAAATGTACATCTTTGGTAAGTGCACAATAAAAGTACCGTTATTATAAATACATGTTTAGGGTTTACACGTTAGAATCAGTAGACATACAACATTATAATTTCTCCAAAGCATCAGATGAGCCGTGATGGATTTTGTACCATATGCATCTAACAGGTTTCCATGATTTGGCCACTTTTGGATCGGGTCAGATATAATTATATGCAGATAGTTCATACCTGCAGGGACAAGTCACGTAATACAATTCTATGGAATGTCGCCCAAGTAGTCCAACATGATGGGGGAGATATTCATAGGGTTCATGAGCTTGGATCCCCATCACTTTCTAAAATGAAGGGGGTTGTCCTAGAATGACAACTTATCACCTATCATAAGTTTCTGATTGGTGGGGTCTAACCGCTGTGTCAACACCAATCAAAGGAACAGCGGGCCCCACGTCCCCGGTTTAAATGGAGTAATGGTCGAGCATGTGTACTGCTGGAAGTAGCCGAGCCCTTGTTCACCTAAACCTATTTGCTGCTTCTCGGACTTTTGTCACTAGGAATCTCCAACAATTACATCATTGGGTTGAAGAGTCTTTCCGGGTTCTCAGAACAGTATTTTAGATGGCTTTCCTTTTAAAAATATCTAAATCTCATATTCACCATTCTTTTCAATCAAGAGATACTTGTAAAAAAAATCTGATTACTGCAGCTGCAAAAAGTAACCGAAATTTCAGAGCAGCGTCAAAGCAGTTGGATCTCTCTTTATAGTCCTTTCCGGTAGTAGTCTGGAATAATAGACTTCACAAGGAGGTCAAGATCATTTTAATCTTTAAAGGGAACCTGTCACCGGGATTTTGGCCATAGAGCTGGGGACATGGGCTGCTAGATGGCCACTAGCACATCTGCAATACCCAGTCCCCATAGCTCTCTGTGCTTTTATTGTGTTAAAAAAACGTTTTGATCCATATGCAAATGACCTTAATATGTGTCCTGTATCCGGAGATGAGTCCAGCGGAAAGGAGCCCAGCACCGCCCCGCATCCTCTGAATCTCCTCCTTGCTGGCTGACGTCACAGAGCTGGAGCGTCGAAATCTCGCGATGCGCGAGCTAGCGCAAGCGCAGTGTCGGCATCATGTTCATTCCCTGTGCTGGCATCAGCATAGGGAACGAACTATGCATGCGCTAGCTCGCGCATCGCGAGATTTTGGCGCTCCAGCTCTGTGACGTCAGCCAGCAAGGAGGAGATTCGGAGGACGTGGGGCGGTGCTGGGCTCCTTTCCGCTTGACTCATCTCCGGCTACAGGACTCATATCAGGTTCATTTGCATATGGATCAAAACGTTTTTTTTAACACAATAAAAACAACACACAGAGCTATGGGGACTGGATATTGCGGATGTGCTAGCGGCCATCTAGCAGCCCATGTCCCCAGCTCTATGGCCAAAATCCCGGTGACAGGTTCCCTTTAACCATAAATACTAAAGCCACCCTTAGCTAAAGGCCCAATAGCAACCTTGAGTGGAGTCTATTATATATAGTGTATTCCTAGCATCCAGGCTGTCTCATATAACTCAGCAGTTCAACTGGTTTGCCATAGAGAAGTAAAATAAGCCTGCCAGCAGTCACACCATGATGCTCAGCAGAGGGATGAGAAGGGGAGGCAGCACACATTATGTCGCTCACAATCTCTGCCTTATTAATCAGATTTTCTAAAAGTAAACTCCGAAAGTCCCTGCCCGGCCAGCCATCCATCCCACACTCTGCAGGGAGTGAAACACAGAGGCATCAATGGTACCTGAAAACCCTGAAGCCTGCCTCCCTCTGGATACAACATACCAGGGCATGTTGGGAGTTGTAGTTTTAAAACTGTTGGAGAACCAAAGAATGTAGGTAATTCTAGACTATGGTCTTCTACAGCTGTATTTCACAAACATCTTTGGTCTTTTTTTTTTTTACTTTAACCAAGTTTATGGTGTGAACACTACCAATTTCCTGCAGCAGAATTTATCAGCTGCCATTGTGACAACTAGAAACCATGGTCCTTGTGAAAAATGCATAAAGTGAAATTCCCCCCCTTTTTGTACGCCAACTAGGTCCCGATTAGTTTCTTAATATCTTTATAATGGTTGGAACCGTTTTCTGTTACACAGCTCCTCATCCCCTGCATAGACAGTGTTACGTTGATACAATTCTGCAGTCACCATTAGGGGGAGCTTAAGAGCTTACTGCATACAGATTCACTATTGAATTCAATGCATGAACAGTATGCAGGAAACTGCTAAACTCCCTCTAGTGGTGACTGCAGAAACTCAGAATGTCGTCATATAACTTGGACTTTCACTTCAAGAAGTGCGTGTTGTTCTCTGCAATGGAAAAAATAAAAAATAAAAAAACACTATTGCACTACTGCACAGGCTGAGGCCTGGCCTCACAGATTCAAGGCAATATTTGCCAAGTACTGACTTAAATGTCTTAAGGCCAATTCCAGTGTTACACAAAGTCCTGAAGTAGAATTATGTTCTCTCTTGGTTGAAAACAAAATCCTTTAAGTTCCATCCTGAGTTGATATTCAGCGTTTCAGAGCGGGGCTCCTGTTCTCCGTGTCACGAGTATCTTTCTGTAAAGCGGACAGGACCTGAAATATAGCAAACACATCTGGTGTCAATCGTTTCAGCAAGTCAGGAGGGACCTGCAATATGTTGTAGTGTTTGGAACCCCTCACAGGAACTGGCCTATTAAAAGAGGTTGTGTCATCTCATACATTGGGGGCATATACTAGCCGATGTCTGACAGGTGAGAATCCAAGAGGTGGGACCTATCTCTAAAACGGAGCCCGCAAAGAGAAGGAGAGCAAACCGCACACGCGTGGCTGCACTCCATTCATTTTTATGGGAGTGCAGAAAATAGCAGAGCACGGACTCTGCCATTTCTGTCAGTCCCACAGAATTGAATGGAGCGGTAGCTTTGCTTGCGTGGAGCAATTCCCATTAATTTCCATGGAACGTCCCAAAAATAGGAGAAAGCTCCGCTCGGCCATTTTCAGCGCTCCCATAGAAATGAATGGAGGTCGGCCGCACATGCACAGTCCGCTCTCCGTCTCTTTGCGGGTTCCGTATTAGAGGTAGGTGCCGCACCTATCAAACATGTATGAAATGACACAAACTCTTTAAAAGGTCCGATCGCACGTAGTCTATATAAAGCAGGTTTTCTGCAGTGGAGTTGCATTCTGAAAATCCACAGTAGCTGCAAAGAGGATGACATATTAAAAAAAATATATAAAATCTCATCCATACATTGCGGAAAATTTCTGCGGTGTGGATGTCAATTTATGTTGCAGATTTCAAGCTTTTAAATGCAGAGAGTGAGTGAAATCTGCAGCAAACCCTCAACATTACTGCTATAAATTCCGTAACATAATCCGCGCCAATTGACAGCAGACCCGCCAGCGCTTCAGAGGACTATGCATGTCTAAGTTTAGACATGCATATATGGCAGTGTTATATGGCGGTAGCGGCCACAAGGAAGGGTGTTACATGAACAACCTGTTCAAAGCATGGAAGAAATTTCAATCTGAGAATTTTTGTATTTAAAAAAATTTATGTCAAAACTACAAAGTATTTTAACAGCAGTCAACAGGAGGTGGCGTCTAGGGTGCTCAACATTTTATTAGACTGCGTCTATGACCTGACACTGGGGGTGTAGCTATGGCACCAATTATTTAGGCTGGCACTAAAAATACTGCAATACCAAAAGGCAAATGGTAGGTCACCCTCATACCTGAGCCCACTTCTTGTTCCGGCTCTGCATCTGAATTGCGGCGATAGAGGCAAATAAGTCGTCAGCGGTTAAGTCCTCCGGGAGCTTGGTCAGAAACTGGGCAATGTGAATGAAGTCCATTCTAGTTAAAATGTCTTCAAAAAGTCTTAGTATTCCCAAGGCAGTTCTGAAAAGAAACTCCTCCCCGTCACGGCAGAAAACATCCCAAACCCGGCACGCCAAATCCAGTGGTAGAGACTTACTGTACAGGGTAAAAATCCTGAGGGGAAACACACAAATGCCATTCACATGACAGTACAGTCCCATGTAAATATCATTACTAGTGCTGGATGAAGTCAAATCTTATGAAAAGCAATGCCTTCTGCACTGATCTGACACATTAGCCCACGGTAATTGCAGTATTCATTCTGGCCAGCAGATGGCAGAAGGGTACAAGCAAAGTGTAAAAACAGTGCAAAAGTTGTCTGTTTCAAAACCACCAAACATTATTAAACACACAAGTCAAGATTAACAATGAAAACAAGAATCAGTCTGGTCACCATTAACCAGTTCAAGACTGGTTAAGGGACGAATACAGCCTCCTGACATGCAATGCACAGCTGATTTGAGTCTGCTAAGACCCAGCAGCTCGTGCAATTTACCAGTAATCGGATGAGCAGCATGGCCGTGTCCTGATCTGTATACACACCACCCATTGAACATCATGTTTATAACAATAAGGAAGGCTGGGACAGTACAAAAACCGTCACCATGGGGAGCCTAGCTTTCTCTGCAACCTGCATGGTCTGTTTGCAGCTGCAAACTCTACAAGGCTAAATGCAGACTGCCAAGACATTTAAAGTATTAGGATGGCCCAGAAAGGTTATAGGCATTGCCCCAGCAGAGACAACCTCTTTCATACTGCAACTATCTGCTTATCTCCATGGGTTCGGCTCTAAGCACCCTCAGGAAACAGCTTATTTTAGTGTGGGAAGCCTTATCTAGTGGTCTATGTAATTTGTGGACATCTCAGGACCAAAATTAGAATTGCTCTCCTTTCTTGATCCTAAAAGAAAGTGCTAAGCTATGATGCCATGAGACAACCTTCCAACTTCTCTTCGCTGGGGACCCATGAATCCTAAGGCACAGCACAAGGTGGCATACAATCATGCATCACTCTTACCAGTCTATTAGGTAGATATCTGGGGTCAGATTATTTTTCTTGAAATGGGCAAATAATCTCGGCAAATTTTCTTCAAAAAATACTTCAAATGATGCAAAGTAAGTTAACATCTAGGAAGAAGGAGAGTGCAGAGAAAGAACACATTACGAACAGGCAACAATTTACAATCTTGCAAATGAGCCCAATCTTACCGTTTTACACTCACTAGCAATGATAGGAGGAAGAGGAGGAGGAGGAGGAGGCCCAGAACACAAAATCAGTTTGTACTGCTAATATTTAAAAGGGTATTTCCATGCTTTCATTTTTATTATAGGGGTTGTGGAAAATTACTCTGCCCAGGTAGGGAGTATAGATGTATTAGGGGGAGTCAGAGAAGAGAGCCCCCACAAAGAGCATCTCTGGCAGACTGAGTCTGACTATGTATTACATGTAGTAAGGCAACCCGCTTATCAGCTCAGCTAGTGGATGGACTAGATGCTGTCACAGGTGCAGGTTTTTGCTGCAGTCTTTATTTCACATTTATAAAAACCAGGAGATTATACAATAGTCATAGATTTTTCAGACCCTCCTAGTCTTTAGTCACAGTCAGGGTGGTGTGAATGTGTGAAAGTTTCCCCATTCCTAAGAAAAGACTTAAAAAAAAAAAAAAAAAAAAGTTTTGCAACTTTCTGCACTCGCCTGGGCAAAATTTAGGCAACTGGGCAAAGTTTTGCGACTTTTTTGCACTTGCTTGTGCAAAATTTTGCAAATTTTTGCATTTTTACACCACTCCAGTTTTGTAACGTAGGTATGGTTGGTTAGCTGTGTTAATGAGTTTCACTCCAGATTTATCATTGAGATAAATCTCACTCCAGGAGGAGGGTGGAGTAGGAAAACTGGAGTAGCTTCTCTAGACAAAAGTGTTAGGTCTGAGGATAAGACAAATTTATCAAGTAACATGAGACATTTGATAAATGTGGCAGACAGTACTCCAACACAGACATAAACTACTCCCCTCATGATAAATTCCCCCCTTTGACTATAATCTATATTCTAATACTCTAATCTGTATGTACAATCTGTTTTTTAAAGGGCTTTTCTGGGAGTACATTACTGATGACTTTTCCTCAGGGTCAGTTGTTTGAAGAGGTTGCAGTTCTGCTGAAGCTCGACCAAGTGCTTTCACAAGCCACTTGTTTGCTTTTATGGGGTTATCCGGGAATTTATACTCATGACCTGTCCTCTGGATAGGTTATCGATATCAGATTGGTGGGGGTCCCTAATCAGCTGTTAGAAGAGGCCGGGCGCTCAGTGATCCATCTGTCACAAGGACGAGGCGCAGCTCAGAGCCATTCAAGTCAATGGGGTTGAGCTGCAATACCAAAGCACAATCACTATATAATGTATGGCGCTGTGCTTGGAAAACTGCTGGGAGCCGGATGTGCTCACCAGAGCTCCAGTGAGCGCGGCGCTCCCTGAAACAGCTGATCGGCAGGGGTGCCGGGACTCGGATCCCCGCTGATGGGATAATTATGACCTATCCTAAGGATTGATCATCATTAGTTATTCCTAAATAATCCCTTTAACTGCAAAAGCTAACTAATACTATACACTCTGTATGATTGTATAAACTTGCAGTATGTTTCGAGTCTGTATATAGTGATAACAGCCCTTCATTTATATATGATTTAACTACTGCCATAAAACCAGGTTGATATACAGCTTAGAACTCTGTACTCTGAACCTGTACCTTACATTATAATATGTTCAAATAGCACAATTGTATAATGGTGTACTGGAGGCCACTGAATATATTGGCTCTATTCACATTTGTATTTCTGTTAAGCTTGCTGGTATTGTTAACCATATAGACTTGAAATAAAAATACTGGAACCCTGACAAACCCTATTAAAAGCGTTCACTGGTACCATGACTAAAGTTTTATAAACTTGCCTAGAGTACCCCAAAACACTGCACAGTTTTTGCCCAATTTACTAGTTTTTCATGTCAGCACTTTCCTTCCCCTATTCTTAGCATCACTGCATTTTGGCTGGATGTTAACATGCAGACCTTCCTGTTTGGTTTTCTAACCATACCCATCATGCTTTGCTCTATCATTTTTCTCAGGACTTGTTCCGTTTAACTAACCATGGCGAGGGGAGGTGTAGTGGGTCTGACTACCGCAAAGAACAGTTTCACAGGTGGAGCAAGCCTGAAAAACATCACAGAGCAAAGCATGCTGGGTGTGGTTAGAAAACCCAGCAAGAAGCTGATGAACTCAGGAAGTTCTGCATGTAAACATCCTGCCAGGATGCAGTGATGCTGAGAACAGGGGAAGGAAAGTGCCAATATGAAAAGATTAATATGGGGTAAAAATATGCAGTGTTTGGGGTACTCTAGGCCAAAAAAATAAGTTGCTATGGGACCAGGGACCCCACTGAAAGTTCATTTGAACCCACTGAAAAACAGACTCATCACAGCATTATGATTCATTACAAGTGGAAGCCTAATGTGAGCAGAGCCCTAGAGGAACCACTGACTGTGACATCCAATACTTACAAGGCCATGGTCTACTCTGAAGAATGCCATCTGACAAGGTTTATTCAAGAGGTTTGAAAACGCAATGAAGGCATCAGCAGTATCTAGGTTCAGGATCAGCACAGCAGCGATAAACGACATGCCCTGTACCTGGAGGAGTAAGATGTTATCATTAGTACTCGGCCCCGGAACAGCATGTACCTCCACCACAGAGTAAACATTATGCATGGCAAGACACAACAAAAACGTTCCCGGAACCCTCAGCTGTTAAATAGTGTTCGGTTCAATCTGGGATGTGCAGTGGATGAGATACTTACATAACCAACATCAGGTCGGTAGCAAGTGTAGGCCCCTAAAATACTGTGCAGCATGTCATGATAGGGACCACCCTGAAAAATAAAGCCAGGCAAATATGAATATAGCATAAGAAATGCATACTAATTCACCATGCACATACACAATAGAAATCCAGAAAGGCTCAACTCATGGGTAGCTCATTTATTTCTCTGCTGTAAACCTACTGTATAACTGTACCCTGCATGAAGAGCAATTCCAGAGTAGACACTTATTACTGCAAGGCGACTCAGTGACTTTACAACCATGCTTCACAGGTAATGTCTAAAATCTCCACCATGCCGTCCCTTATCTGGTGTGGAATTTTGGAGATTTTTCACTGGGGTGGAAAAGTTGCTCAGGTTTCTTTTATCTCAAATCATATAAACTGAATCTGAATAGATTTTAATGCAGTCAAACAGAATATATTTTCGTTCACATTGCTAAATGCATCTCGTCGTACCTTCTGGAATATACACAGATTTGGAAATGTCCGGGAGATATCTAATTTTATTAGCTCCAGGCTGGCTTCCCTGTCCGATGCAGACAAACCTGAGTCTACAGAAAAATGCATAGAAACATAAATTTAAAAAAAAGGTATGGCACAGTCAGTTCTGCCCCAATACACTTCCTACTGGATCACAAGGTTTATCTACTCATTGTTCACAAGTCACATTTTGGGAGAGAGGGTCTTTTTCCCCATGCTCAGCAGTTAAGACACGTCATTGGAAACCCACTGACACCCAGAGAGCCAAAGATCCTTGAATTAAAGGCTGCATGCGTGAAGTATAGAAGAGTGTCATGGGCCCTCGCAGTCTAGCCCAGGCACCATGGGCCCTCGCAGTCTAGCCCAGGCACCATGGGCCCTCGCAGTCTAGCCCAGGCACCATGGGCCCTCGCAGTCTAGCCCAGGCACCATGGGCCCTCGCAGTCTAGCCCAGGCACCATGGGCCCTCGCAGTCTAGCCCAGGCACCATGGGCCCTCGCAGTCTAGCCCAGGCACCATGGGCCCTCGCAGTCTAGCCCAGGCACCATGGGCCCTCGCAGTCTAGCCCAGGCACCATGGGCCCTCGCAGTCTAGCCCAGGCACCATGGGCCCTCGCAGTCTAGCCCAGGCACCATGGGCCCTCGCAGTCTAGCCCAGGCACCATGGGCCCTCGCAGTCTAGCCCAGGCACCATGGGCCCTCGCAGTCTAGCCCAGGCACCATGGGCCCTCGCAGTCTAGCCCAGGCACCATGGGACCTCGCAGTCTAGCCCAGGCACCATGGGACCTCGCAGTCTAGCCCAGGCACCATGGGTCCTCGCAGTCTAGCCCAGGCACCATGGGACCTCGCAGTCTAGCCCAGGCACCATGGGACCTCGCAGTCTAGCCCAGGCACCATGGGACCTCGCAGTCTAGCCCAGGCACCATGGTGTCACAACCACACAGCTGAGAAGCTCTGACAGAGGCCTTTCAGAACCTCCTCCTTGAGTTTTCTTTGTTGTGGTATTCAGTTCCTCATCTCGTTAGCCTCTCTCAGCTGTCATGTAGTTGGACTGATTGCTTCCCTTTAAATTCCTCCCCATAATGCTTTACTGGGCGGCTTATACTACTTCCTGGAGTGTGTGCATGCTCATCCCATTTCCCAGTCTGCTACTAAAGTTAAGTGCTGTACTTTTATCTGTTATTTTCTGTTTGCTGGATGCCAGGTGACCCTGACTCCCTCCGTGTCTGGTGTAGGGAGCCGGTGGTCGTGTCCCCTCACTATTGTAGGGTGTTCAGGTGTTATATAGTCGAGGTACGTGGATATGCAACCATCCACCTCTGGGATCTTTGCATAGGCTGAGCAGCCAGGGAAAGTGCTAGGTCTTGTGCAGGGGTCTCCCCTTGGTTCCTTAGCTTTGGATCCAGTGAGTCATATATGCATGTTGCTTTGTCTTGTTTCCTGTACACCGTCCGTGACACATGGGTCCTCGCAGTCTAGCCCAGGCACCATGGGTCCTCGCAGTCTAGCCCAGGCACCATGGGTCCTCGCAGTCTAGCCCAGGCACCATGGGTCCTCGCAGTCTAGCCCAGGCACTATGGGTCCTCGCAGTCTAGCCCAGGCACCATGGGTCCTCGCAGTCTAGCCCAGGCACCATGGGTCCTCGCAGTCTAGCCCAGGCACCATGGGTCCTCGCAGTCTAGCCCAGGCACCATGGGTCCTCGCAGTCTAGCCCAGGCACCATGGGTCCTCGCAGTCTAGCCCAGGCACCATGGGTCCTCGCAGTCTAGCCCAGGCACCATGGGTCCTTGCAGTCTAGCCCAGGCACCATGGGTCCTCGCAGTCTAGCCCAGGCACCATGGGTCCTCGCAGTCTAGCTATGTCACACCCCTACTCTATGCAATTACACCTGGTGTCTGTTTTTGCCCCATATAAACCGCAGTACCGTACTGCATAAAGACCTTGTGGTTCACAGGGGCAGCACTAAAACAAAATTACGTCATGTCCTTCTACATAAGTTCTTACCTTCATTTTCCCCATCGGACCCTCCCATGCTCAGCGATTTCCATCGGTCCCTAGCCCGAGATAAACAGATATCGTAGAGCTCTAGGAAATAAAACATACACCCACTTGACCCAATATCCTACAATACATATGACATAACATTTACATCGCCCTGGGCCACATACTCAGTCTTGTCTTGCAGATGCTCCTGGATGATTTCTGCCCCAACATATCATTTTATCTTCTTTTCAATGGCTGATGTTACATTAAATGGCCCCAGAACACTGCACACCTTAAATATACTCAATTACCTATTCATTTGCTTGATTTCTTATTTTATTCTTGGTTTATCAGCATAAACGTCACGAGAGTTACATAATAGGTTGACTCATCTCAACACACCCTTTCCATACATCCTATTCGGCCGGCTTAGAATTTTTCTCTATTATTAGACAGCCACTTATGTAGTGTGAATGTAATACCACATCTCACCAGTAGTGAGCGCCGCAAGGAAAATTCCTGACTGGCTGCAGATTCTTCTAGGTAATAAAAACCGGGAATTGCTGAAGCTGTACCTGTGGTAATCATCTGACCGCTAGGTAGGGTTTAGTTTGAAGAGCAACGGCCTTGATGAGGCACTCCACTTAAAGGGAACTTGTTTTGTGTATAGAGCCGCTAGCACATCCGAAATACCCAGCCTGCATAGCTCTGTGTGCTTTAATTGTGTAAAAAAACAAAAAACGATTTTATACATATGCAAAATAACCTGAGATGAGTCCTGTTTCTGACTCATCTCACATACAGGACTCATCTCAGGTTAATTTACATATGTATCAAATCGTTGTTTATTTTACACAATAAAAGCACACAGAGCTATGGGGACTGGGTATTGCGGATGTGCTAGCGGCCATCTAGCAACCCATGTCCTCAGCTCTATACACAAAATCCCGGTGACAGGTTCCCTTTAAATGAAAATTGGTGTAAAATGCGTCCCCGATCACTGGCATCTTGTTCTTCTTCTGAGCCCAGAAGCAGCTTTTGTACCGCTATCCCATATTCCAGGTAGTATATAGTATATATGTAGTAAGACCCTCTATATTACTGGGTATACTCACACTCTACTACATATTCTAATGGGGTCCGATGCACACAACCGTATTTTTGGTCCACATTCCGATCCGCATTTTGTCCGGATTGGCTGCAGACCCATTCATTAAAAAAATTAGACAGCACACTGTGTGCTGTCCGCATTGGTATTTTAGTTTTACAGTTTCTCAAAAAAGATAGAACATGTCCTATTCTTGTCTGTTTTGCAGACGAGAATAGGAATTTTTACAATAGGGCAGAAGGCGAGGAACAGGAAAATGCGGGCCGTGATCCATGTTTTGCGGATTCACAATGTGCAGACCGCAAAACAGATACGGTCATGTGCATGAGGCCTTAAAGGGGTTCTCCAGGCTTTTAAGATTGATGACCTATCCTCAGGATAGGTCATCAATATCAGATCGTCAGGGGTCTGACACCTGGATGAGGAGACGTTGCACGCAGTGGGCACATGCAGTCTCCCGTCTCTCTTCCTGCTCGCCGCTGCTTTGCCATAGACATAGCAGCAGCAAACAGGAAGAGAGACGGGAGACGGCACTTGAATACTGCGCGCGCCGTCTCCTCATACAACTGATCAGCAGGAGTGTCGGATCCCCGGTGATCTGATATTGATGACCTAGCCTGAGGGATAGGTCATCTATATTAATGGTCCGGAGAACACCTTTAAACAAATAATACCAAAATCTTACAGGCTTTAGTCTTACCGTGAGTGATATTTAACTCATTGCCAATTGCCAAACTCCAGACTTTTCCCCTCACGCTCGGTGGGATCCCCTGCCACCACATCTCTCGAACTTTTCGAGAACAGCACCTAAATGGCAAAATGGTGTAAGACCTATTAATAATAGATTAAACATCCATGCATATTTTTTTGTTTTCAACTTAGACTTTAATTAAGTTTTATGGATGTTTCTATCCAAAGAGAGAACACAACATTGCAGACAGTATATATCAAAATAGCATAACACAGGCATCAAATATAAATGCCATAAGCGTGGGTAAATAAAGAGGTTTCAAAAAAATATTCTGAGGAGCGTATGTCCTGTATCCAAGCACAGAGGTCAGATCTGGAGGGAGGGATAGAACGCTTCCACAGCAGAGCAATCAGACATTTAGTGGCTGTTAATATGTGGAGGATTGGCATCCCTACCCTCGAGCGACCCAGGCACCATGTTCAAAAGGAGCACCATAGGGTCCCTCGGTATACGTATAATCAGAGTATCTTGGGCAACCCGTATCACCTGCGTCCAGTAGGGTATAATCTCTGGGGAGGACCAGAGAACATGGTACAAGGAAGCTCCTGGCTGGGAGCACCTCCAGCAAATATCTGGCAATACAGAGTTCAGGATATGTAATAGTTCTGGTGTAGGATACCAGTGCGTGAGAATCTTAAGTTGGTTTTCCCTATAAGTTATACAGGAGGAACTAGAATGAGCCCTTCTCCAGACACAACGCCAGGTCTCTGCCGGGAGCTCCCTTTGCAACCAGTCCTCCCATTTCGTCATGTAGGAATGTTTAAAGTCAATAGCGAATTCAAAAGAAATCCAGGTCTAATATATATCAGAGATAAGACCCTTAGGGCTATTGCACACGGCTGTTGTGTGCCCGTGGCCCGACTCGTGTGCACTCCGCATCACAGATGCTGACCCACTTGAATGGGTCCACAATCACGGAGATGCAGAACGGAAGCACGGATCGGAACCCAGTGGAACTACTACAGAGTATTTCTGTCCGTGCCTCCGCACAGCAAAAAAAATTAAAAAATAACATTCATTCAATTTTTTTGCGGTGCGGACGGATCACTGACCCATTCAAGTTGAATGGGTCTCGATCCGTCCCGGATGTTGCCCGTGCATTGGGGACTGCAAATTGTCTGATGGTAATATCAGAGAGTGTACACTGGTATGCAGCAACTCTGGTCATTTTCTGGTCTGCATATATGGGAGGAGGTTCTCTTCCTATTCTTGGAGACCCTATGAGGTTACTGTATAGCACACACTGCAGCATCTATACCAGTGGTGGTCAACCCATCAAATTCTAGGGCCTCAAATGTGGGCCTTAAAAAGGGTTTGTCCCATGAAAAACATGCTAAATTTTTCAAACCAACACCTGGATCGGAATACATTTGTAATTGCACGTGATTAAAAATTTAGCAGAGTCTCTCAGGTACTCAATAAAACATATCAGTACAGCGCCACCTGCTGTTTGTTCTTAAGCTTATTTCTCTGTCCTGAAGTGACCACACATACTCCGTTCTATTCCTCAACTGCCACCAGCCATATCTACTGTTAGAGCTGCAGCAGAAAGGACATGCCCCCCGAGAAAGGACACAACCGCTGAGCTGCCAGCTTGAAATATATCAAAGCAACTGGAGCAATGGAGATCTCTGGATCCATGTGAGGTACAAGGCTGGTTCTAGCTTTGTTAGAACGAGAGTCTCATGTACTACATGATGTCAGATTTTCATATTTTACATTTTTCATGGGATAACCCCTTTAACATAAAAAGGACTCCACACCACACCAGGCACAGCCTCTACATTATACTACAGATGACTATGGAAATGGGGGGGTGCCTCCATAAGAGAAGGTCTTTTGTTCTTCATGGTTGGGCAGAGCACTGTGTACAGCAGCGCCCCCGTCTGACCATTGGGGTTGCAGCTGCACCATATAAGCTTATCATCCCTCCCTCACTAACACAAGGCCTCGGACACTGGTCTATACAGAAGATGACAGAATTTAACTAAATCACAGATTATTATTTTTTTGCTGGACATTTCCACAGCAAAACAATCTGTAAACGATTTTATTTTTTTATATTTCAGGATTTACATAAGAAAATGTGAACTACAACATTTCAATAGTTTTGCCTCCACTTACATGGATTCCCAGTTGGGCAGAACCTCATTGCTCCACATGAGAGCGGCGTTTCCAATGCTTTCCTCCAGTTTGCACCTCTCCTCCAGTTGTTTTTTCTTTCTCTGGGCATCTTTAAATTCTGAAAATACAAGTGCACGATTGAAACGTCAAATTTCTAGAGGGTCGTAATGAGGGGAACATCTAAGGAAAGCTAGAAAGCAGAGGGTCATACACAGCTCAGGAGTAAGGATGTGCGCTGCACACCACGCGGACGGCTCATCTGAAATCAGAGATCTGGCAGTCGGCGGCTAAACAAATTTTAGCACCGATACATTCACCAATGTAAAACATATTGTCTAATGACTGTCCGGAATAAACTGACTGAGATGAAGAACACTTGGATCATCCCTTCAGATTATGATCACATGTTGAGTTAATATGCGATGGTGGAAAAAAAAAAACTAAAAACCTTTTATAGTAGATAGTCCTATGAAATTCCACTACAGAGTTATAGGGGCAGAGACTGTATCCAGCGACTAGCATCCAACTGGAAAGGACATATGTAAGCTTTATGAGGGGAATGCCATCTCATTGGCTTCTTCAGGCAACCAGTATTGTTGGCAGGGCTCTTAGCAATTCTTATTGGCTAAACAAAACTCGCCTCTCCTCATAATGCTCCTCCCAAAATACTGTACCCGGCATCCAACTGAACAGCCCCCAAACGCTAGTTGTTTTGTGGATGCTTTAAGTACTCCCTGGTAAAAGAAGGTCTGTAGATCCCCCACCTGTCACTGTGTGCATTCATCCCTATTGACTTAATATCAATCTTTTGCGTAAGTGATGAAGGACATCGGCATAAACTTCCTCTTACTCTTCTGGGTGATGATCCTTCCTTAAAGGAACACTCGGGACAAAATTTACCCCGTATGCAGGGCTCAAATGGGTGACGCATAACACAGGGATTCAAACATCACAGAGAGAATCCTCGTATAATGCACTCTCCCTCCTTTAAAGGGCATCTGTCAGCAGTTTTGTACCCATGACACTGTCTGACCTGTTACATTTGCACTTGGCAGCTGAAGGCATCTGTGTTGGTACCATGTTCATATGTGTCCGCATTACTGTTTCATTATATATGCAAATGAGCCTCTGAGCAATGGGGGCGTTGCCGTTACACCTAGAGGCTCCACTTTCTCTACAACTGCCGCGCCCTCTGCACTTCGATTGATCGGACCGGGCAGTGATGGCGTTTTTACTGCCTGGTCTTGTCAATTAAAGTGGAGAGGGCGCGGCAGTTGTAGAGACTCTAGGTCAGGGGTGCACAGCCTGCGGCCCGGCAGCCACATGCAGCCCTCGATACCCTTCTGTGCGGGCCCCAACCATCTGGTCTATGTCTTAGGGCTGCTCACATGTATTTTTTAGGTTTTCTTCTGTTAGATGAGAGTCCTGGAAGTGTAACCAGACATTTACAGGTGAAACTCGAAAAACTTGAATATCATGCAAAAGTTAATTTACTGTATTTCAGTAATGCAACTTTAAATTAGAATTTTGTGAAAAGGTTCAATATTCTAGGCTCAAAGTGTCAGACTCTAGTCAGCTAATTAAGCCATACCCCCTGAGCAAAGGGGGCCTCAAAATTGTGACTTTGGGGTTTCATAAGCTGTAAGCCATAATCATACAAATTATAACAAAAAGGCTTGAAATATCTCACTTTGCCTGTAATGAGTCTCATATGTTAGTTTCACCTTTTAAGTTGCATTACTGAAATAAATGAACTTTGCAAGATATTCAAATTTTCTGAGTTTCACCTGTATGGTATATACTGTACGTACAATATGCCCCAAGTGCAGTGTTTCAGTTAGTAATGCTGCTTTAAGTTTTATTTTCGGCTCTTGGGATTGGTTCATTCTGAAAATGTGCCCCTCAACCAAAAAAGGTTGTGCACTCCTGCTCTAGGTGTAATGGCAACGCCCCTGTTGCACCTAGAGGCTCATTTGCATATAGCAAATAATCATATTTCTCAGTAATGTGGACACATATGAACATGGGACCAACGCAGATGCCTTCAGCTGCTAAGTGCACATGTAACAGGTCAGCCAGCGTCATAGGTACAAAACTGCTGACAGATGCCCTTTACCCTATTGAAGGATCGTTGTTTTTTATCTGCAACGGACATTTAGCACCTGTCCACATCATGCAGTGATAAATGTCACTGCTGGAACCCATACACTACAATGGGAGTCCTGAGCCCCCTATTCCTCCTCACGGCACAACCAGGACAGAGTCTGAATGGCGGTGCGGTCCAGCATGTGTTGCCATGAACTGTCCTCACCTGTTTCCATCAGCCCATAGATGATAATAATAATAATAATAAATAATAATTCATTTCTATAGCGCCACCAAATTCTGAGGGTTCATGTACAAAACAAAAGACATCACAACATAACTAGCTAATATACAACAAACACTGGGAGTGAGGCCCTGCTCACAAGAGCTTACAATCTATGAACTAAGTATTAGTGTGCATGCTTCACTGCCGCTCCATTCAAACTCTTCCTCACTTTGGTCTTACAGTAAGAGTTCAAGTCACACGATCGGATGTATTTTATGGTCCGCGAAAAATACAGATGAAGTCAGTGTTGCATCCGTTTTTTGTTTTTTTTTGGGGATCCATTGTAACAATTCCTAATCTTGTCCGCAAAATGGACAAGAATAGGACAGGTTCTATCTTTTCTGCAGGACTGCAGAACGGACATACGGATGTGGACAGCACACGGGGTGCTCGCCGCATTTTTTGTGGCCCCCCCCCATTGAAATGAATGGATCCGTATCGAATCCACAAAAAATGCAGATCGGATGCGGACCAAAAATATGGTCGTGTGAATGGGACCTAAGCTATTGAGGGTCTCAGAACCCCGTAAAGTGCTTGTGGGGTCCCAGTGATCAAACATTTATCACCTGGAATCAGATTAGTGTATTGTCGGATGAAACCGCTGTTTTTGAGGGGACCGTCCAGCAATCTAATGTACATGGAGAACTCATGACTGTACCCGACAGATAGAGAGAGAAGGATGGGGCAGACTGAACTTTTTCCACCCAATCCATTTATTGACCCAGGAGATAAGCTGCTGCCCACTGAAAATATATAAAAGCATGACTAAGCCAAGCATTTATGTGCATGGGGGAGTCAGCCGAGATAGCGAGCATTCACACGACACCTATGGAAAGTGTACCGTAAGCCTCGCCCCTGATCAATGCACAATCACATAATATTCCCGGGGTATAAGTAATCATTAGGTGAAATTGACGCCTGCACTGGATTTCAGGTCGGAGTAGAGCGGAGCAGCATCAATCTGTCAGGTCCTGACATAAAGCAAGGCGTCAGAGTTCGCCCCGCAGCTTAGCATGCAGGAAATGTACACAGATAACCTACTTCTCCCAGCCATGAATAAAACATGCACATTAGAGCAAGTGTCTACACTGCCCGGCATTGATTGGGAGCTGGGTGAGTCAGCATCTGCTGGAACGGGATCGTCTTTTATTGCAGGTTACATGTTTTCAGGCTGGAAGTTAATGAATAATAGTCATCGTGGTCTTTGATTAACAGACTCCAAACCCAATTTATAGCAAAACCCCTGGTGACTTATTCGGTTTTTGTCACTTCTAAGAACCTGATAATCTGGTATCGCATTAGCTGGATTATCATATTTGAAAAAGGTAGAAAAATGGATCTTATACAAATCCCTACAGTATGAGCGTGTTCATGGTCACCACCCAATATTCTCACTCAGCAGGCCACCCACATCAAGAGAATAATTAATGTATTGTGAGAATGACTGGGGTGAACTGGCCGTTCCCATGCTTTGCGATAGTTATTTGGGTAATGTTGATATTGTGAGGGCCTACTGTATTCCCTGGGGGCTGTTAGAGGATGAAGAGCTGCACGGCAGTGCACAGAGCCTAGAGGACTCCCTTAGTACGGATCAGTACAGCTTCCGTGCACTGCCGAATCCTCCCTACGATCTAATGCTTACATAATATCTCCAAACATAGGGGGTTTAATGGAACACACCATGTTTTTTGTCTGTTGGGTTTGAACAGAATCCGGATTCCGGGACCCCCGCCAATTATCTGTTTGAGAAAGCACTGGCACTTGCAGTAGCTCAGCGCCGTACATTGTATAGTGGCTGTGCTTGGTATCACACTCCGATCCATTCACTTCAACGGGGCCAAGCTACTTCTAGGCCATGTGACCAATGTATATGACTTCACAGGGCTTAGACTAAGCTGCGAGAAGACCACGGAGCTACTGTTAAGCACCATTGCCTTCTCAAACAGCTTATTGGTGGGGTCCTGGGTTCGGAGCCCCACGATGACCTACCCAGAGGATAAAGTCTTGGGAAAATCCTTTTAAAATGTAGAATGTCTGTCTGATACGGTCTGCGGCAGGAGAGACCTCTCAGTGCCCATCATTCTGACTAGCAGCACTTTTAGGCTAGAGTTACATTGTCTTGTTTATAGCCTGCAGCTATTATGGAACTAGGACACTGGGCTGGACGTCTTTGCTTGCCCCATACATGATCAGGTATTTACCTCTCCTTTTAGCTTGGGCCACCATTTCTTCATATTCTTGTCTGTGTTTCTGGGCTTCCTCCGCTGGTTTGGCCGGAAGGTTTCTGTGGAGATTACACATATTGCTGTTTCAGTGCAAGTCTAAGTACGGACTGAAAAAAATCACTGCATAGAAGAGAACTGCTACAGAAACTAAAAGGGAGTCTGTCAGCAGGAAATGTACAGATAAACCAGGCACAGTGTCTCGTAGGGCTAGTTCAGCTGCATGTAATGATACTTTTCACTTAGTGATCTGCTGCTTCATTCTGCAGAAAAAGTACTTTTAATCCATATGCAAATTAGCAGTTAAGTGCACTGAGGGCGGGCCCAAGCCACTCTGCGCACCCTTGCCCCGCCTGCTTCCTCTGCCAACCCCTCCCTCTCCTTCTAAACTGACACGGCCAGGTTCCTGCACAGTCATCTCGTCTGGCCCTGTCTCCATGCACTGACTACCCGCTGAGCCTCTGACAGACTTGTGTTTATAAACAATAGCCAATCACAAGAGGAGGAGCTGAAGAGAACAACGGTCTCAACCAATAAAGAGAGGGGGGCGTGTCTCAGACTAACTCAGACTCCCTTTATGTACTGTAGCTCAAATGTAGTCACAGATTAAAAAGCAGTCAATCAGCAAGGTGTGAAGAAAATAAATAGCAGGTAATCATCCACTGTGCCTGCCGACTTCGATTGAATTCTTGAGCTCCTGACTGGATATTTGCTTTAATGGTTTGCTGTACAAAAGAACATTTTAACTCCATAAAAAAAAAAAAGTTTCCCAAAAGTAATCAGCTGTAATCTGTGGGAACACTTGTCAGAGGTGTTCAGTTTCTCTGCAGCGCCTCCAAAGGATAAATAAAGCATTACATGGTGTCCATTAAAATTAGATGCTGGGTCACCCTGACAGACATCCTCTGTAACCCCGGCTAACTGATCAAGATCCTAAATGAAAATCCTCTCCAGGTTATATAGTAAGCCGTTAATATTTACAGCACAACTAATAGGTAAAGGGATGAATAAAACATGCTGTCCCTTTAAAAACACGACAGTAATGTGACACCTGCAGAGAGGATATACAGCTCAGGAAAATTACAGCACCGCTTCAAATAGGGAAAACAAATGTGATCGGCTGCGGCGGGGACATTTCTCCTCATCATATAGGCCGGTCACATCCACAGTAATACAGATCAGACGGCCAATCTTTGCTCCGTGTATAAATCAATCATAGATTTACAAGACCATATCCAGACCCATTAATGTAACACTCAGTCTGCACCGACAGTAATGCAGGGCTTGGTGCAGAAAATAACCCGCCCAGAAAACCAATTTCATAACGAGAACACATCTCCGGCAGTTAAACAGAAGATTTAAAGGGGTTTTCTCATCCCAGACAATGGGGGCATATCACCTACACCAAGAGCAGAGCCCCAAATATGGTGGAGGGCGCACTGTGCAAGGGGAGCCGCCCTCCATTCATTTCTATGGGTCTTTCGAAAATAGCTGAGCTGGCTCGCCTATTTCCGTCGGGCCCATAGAAATTAATGGGAGCGGTGGCTGCGTAAGCACGGATGTCTCCCATTCACTACTATGAGGTGAAAAAAAATGGCGGTGGCTGCACCCAGGGTCCTCCGGCCACCACCTTTCCCTGCTCTGTTCTCAGACCTATCACACAATGGTGGCATATCCTTGCTATATGCTCCCATTGTCTCAGATAGGAATATCCCTTTAAAGGGTTTGGGTCACCAGACAGAACCTTTAAAAGGCTACAAACCCTTTGTAGTCAGATTATGCTGTCCCTTACTTCTTCCAAACTAACCAGAAGTAGGTGAAAATTGGAAGGGATTTTGAAGACAATATCAGACGACACAGGGTTTGTTTGTAGTCTGTTACCATAGAAACACACAGGTCTGCATGATCAATAAACACGTAATGGAATTATTATTTTTTTAACAAGATTGTTGCACAGTTGGTTTACTTTACATTTGAGAAATAAACCAAAAGGATAGAAGGGTGGACAAGCCCCACAGTTGTCCGATACTTTGTATGCAATAAAAGAGCCCGGAGTACCTGAAGAAGTCTACAAGATTACAGCGAGTGGACACCAGATCCTGAAGAGCACTACAAACCGGCCAGAAAGGCTCAGCTGATTCCTTAGAATTTCATCCACTCAGGTTGCACAGTAAAACGGTATGTGACAGCAAATACGGAGCAATGTCTGTCCCATATGGACATCCCATAAAAGTGGACTTGGGAGAAAGGGCAGCAATTCTAGCAATTCCCATGAGCAGCAATGATTTACTAAAGAGGACCTGTCACTTCTCCTGACATGTCTGCTTTAGTAATAATAATAATAATAATAATAATAATCTTTATTTATATAGCGCCATCATATTCCGCTGCGCTTTACAATTCAGAGGGTTCATGTAAAAAACAAAAGACATCACAAAGTAACCGGCTAATATACAAGATGCTACTGAAAGCTAAATCTACTGATGGTCTGTCTGATGGGGGCTGTGTAGCGAGAGAAGAGTAGAGGACCTAGAACTGAACCCTGAGGAACCCAAACATCAAGAGGAGAAGTACTAAATATGTGCCTTCTCCAAGTAACAATTCTGGTGCACTTTTTTACTTAGTATGCTGTGCTGACCACTCCTATTATTCCTCCTGGAAATGTATAACTAAAAGGACAACTGGATGTTACCATTGCACTTATCTGCACCTTTTGTCATGGTAAGAACTAGCATCAGACGGTGCAGGAGCAAGCCCCAGGGAGGTTGGGTAGCACCTTGTTGTCCATTTATTCGCTCATTACCAGGAGGATTAACAGAGAAGAGCACAAAAAACTCTTAAGAAAAGATGCCCAACATTGTTTAACGGCAAATAAAGAAACCTGATCAGGGTACTCACGCTGGCCGGTCTTCCAATATAAGGGCTGTTGTGGACAGGGGTTCAAACACAAGGCTCTTCCTTACATTCTGCTTTGGGGATGGAGACTTTGAAGCTTGTCCAATTCTGTCTTCATATTCCTGTCAACAAAAAGGTAGAAAATGAAACACGTGTACTCTTATCCGTGTCTAGAACACGATACCAAACATTCAGTGCATCACCCCTGCCCTAATATAGGTTTCCACCCAAATTCAGAACACAATGGGATTCATAGGGAATGAGCTGATGCAAGCTAAGGTGTGTTGTAGATGTAGCAGAGCTGAATGAGTTATTACACCACAAGAGATATAACTGTGACCCTGCTGCATTATAGAACTGAGGCAAAGACACGGGATGATATGACGGCCGTTCTTGTATAATATTCAATAGGTTTAGTAGTGGAGTGAATCAATATGTAACAGCATGAAAAACCGAGCCAAGGCAGATGATAAATTGCTGATATCAGCAACTAATGAATAATCCAATACTAAAAGGGTAAACAAACAGAGCAAATAATAATACTGAAAAATCATCATTTTTTTCAGACTTGTAGAGCAGAGAGGTCAATATGGGTACTTTGTCATGGCACCAGAAGACAGGGCTGCCCTGGAGGTCAGCAATGCCTAGGGTAAGGTCAATATCTCTCTATCTAATATATATATATATATATATATATATTAGTCCTAATATTTTTGCCTTACTTATATATTCCCTCCACAGACACTAATATCACAGAAAAATATAGCTACCTGTTTTAAAATTTAACTTTTACTAAATAATATTTTAAAAGAGCATCATTCCAAATATTCCATGATATTATATTTGTAGGCCAGACTAAAGATGAAGCGAAACCCACCTTTAGCATCAGGGTAACAGAAATACTTCCCCCTACATGACCCTAAGATGCTTTCTCACAGTGGGCTGCTTGTTTTGAGGACAAGGTAGATTGTCCTATAAATGATAGTGAAGATGTCCCGGGACATCTTCACTATCATTTATAGGACAATCTACCTTGTCCTCAAAACAAGCAGCCCACTGTGAGAGAGCATCTTAGGGTCATGTAGGGGGAAGTAAAGGGTTTAGTTACCAGGTAACTATAAGGATATCTAACCTTCAGATCGCACCTGTATTACATCTATCTTACAAGAACATCTTCAAATCGTAAGTGCCATTTCCTTCTCTACCTCTTACCAACAAGTATTTCTGTTACCCTGATGCTAAAGGTGGGTTTCGCTTCATCTTTAGTCTGGCCTACAAATATAATATCATGGAATATTTGGAATGATGCTCTTTTAAAATATCATTTAGTAAAAGTTAAATTTTAAAACCGGTAGCTATATTTTTCTGTGATATTATTGATGATAGCCTACCACTATAATATATGACACTCCACAGACACTAGTAATTGTCACTATGATTGTGCTCCACAGACACTAGTAACATTACACTATAGGAGGCCCCATTATGGGCGCTTTACCAAGGTTTTCTATTATCCTCACTGTTAGGGCTCATGTGCACGACCGTACCCGTTTTGCAGTCGGCAAATAGCAGATCAGCAAAACATGGATGCCGGCTACGTGTATGCTGCCACTTCTTTTTTAACTCCTGCAGAAATCTCCTATATGTGTCCACAAAACAGACAAGAATAGGACATGTTCTATATTTTTTGAAGGGCCACAGAGCAGACATACGGATACGGAGAGCACATGGCACGCTTGAAATAAATGGGTCCGCATCTGATCCACAAAAAAATAATCCAGATCCGATGCAGACCAAACGTACGGTCATATGCATGAGGTCTTATATGGTTAATGTGAATACCATATGAAAACCAAATTAAATGGTGGCAGGAACAAGCAAAAATATCTGAAATCGGCAAGATGTACACTAGGCCCTGCCCACTTGGCACACGCTGGTGGTTCTTTGGCGCCTGGAGTGGAGTGAAGTATCTTTCCCTGGCTATGTAATTGGGTTAGAGGCTCACAGAGAACAGCCGCTATTCTTGCTATACAGGTCTGTTTACTGTATGACTGTCTGGAACTTAGGTATATGACCACCAGAAACACTGGTGCCCCCTCTCCCCTCCCTGCTGGCCACCAGGGACACTCATGCACCCTGATCCTCTTTCTGCTGGCCACCAGTGACACCGTTTTCACTCTTCCAATGGGTGCCAGGGACACTGCATACCCCCTTCCCCCCTGTATGACTGTCTGGGGCATAGGCATATGACCACCAGGGACACTGCTGCACCCCGCTCCTCTCTCTGCTGCCACCAGTGACACTGCTGCCCCCCTGTACTGGGTGTCAGGGACACTGCATACCCCCTTCCCCCCCATATGACTGTCTGAGTCGTAGGAATATGACCACCAGGGACACTGCTGCCTCCCCTGCACTGGGTGCCAGGGACATTGCATACCCCCCTTCCCCTGTATGACTGTCTGGGACATAGGCATATGACCACCAGGGACACTGCTGCCCACCACTCCTCTCCCTGCTGGCCACCAAGGACACTGCTACCCGCCCTTGTCCCCATCATTTTTATTAACTCACTAGAAACTAGGAATATTTGTAATTTACCATTAGACATCAGTACATGCTGACAGATGACATGGCACACATAGGAGAATAACAAATTGGCAATACAAGGAACCGATGACAGAGTGCAAGCAGTTTTCTACTAATTACATTCTGTATCTCTACTTCCACCGAGCCGTCGCCTCAATGTATCCCAGCACCGCACCCGTCGGACAGCAAGACACCAAGAAACAGACCTTCGGCAACATCTTTCTGCTTTCACAGCTCTATTAACTATACAGGAGGCACACCGTATGTAATACACACATTATAAAAGAAACAGCTGAACCCTGTAATGGATGTAAGGGTACATTCACACCATCAGATTTCTGCATGCAGTTTTGGAAGCCAAAATCAGTAGTGGATCGTAAAAAGAAAATATGAGAACAGATACTTTTTTTTATTTTTTTTTATTCACCCCTGGTTTTGGCTTCCAAAACTGCATGCAGAAACTGGACTGTGCGGCTGCAGCCTTAAAAGTATAAAAACACTCTACTGATTATAGATAAATGGATAGATTAAAATAACCATACACAATATTATTCAGGATAAAACTGTAGCTCTAAATACATTGTAAATAATGCAATAAACATAAAAATGACAATTAATAAAAGAAAAGAAAGAAAACCGCTCGATGCCAGGATATTCTGCATCCATACCCGACAAGGTCACCTGGCATACTGGCGACACTGCACAGACGGGCCCGTAGCCAGTGTCCCACTGGAAATGTTGCAGGTTGGAAGTAAGTAACAGGCATAGTGATGCTGCACATTCACTCACCATGAAAGCTGCAGTCCCTCAGAGACCCAGAACCTGCTGCTCCATCCCAGCCGGCATCACAATAAGCCCCCCAGCATTTCAGAGAGCGGCTGCACCACAACATGCCAGGCTGCCCTCAGAGGCCCATCACGTGCATCCCTGCAGTCAGCTGCCTCCTTCCAGAGAGCAAACACAGGACTGGGAGATGGGCGAACTGCCTGCAACAGACATTTTAATCAGCTGCAGATACAACGCATCCAATCAACTCACTCCAGCCTCTCCTCACATGCCTGGCTACAGGAGAACACAGGCACAATGATGGCTCATGTCTCCAGAGACCTCATGTTACCTGACAGATGGGAGTCCCCTCTGTCAAGCAAAGCAAAGTCTGGCCTCACACTACATCTCTATCCTAGTAGAACTGCAAGTTCCAGCATGTCCTACAAATAAATGAAAGCCAAGACTGCACTTATCTGGTCTGTGATCTACCACAACCTATGGGCTTCTGAAAAACAAGAAATTTAATGAATAAAAATAAGTACACGGTTAGAGGGGAATGTATTAAGACTGGGGTTTTCTACGATGCCCTAAAATAATTAAGAGGTAATTCCAGAGCATATTCAGAAAGCGTAATATATGCCAATAAAGAAGCTGGAGTTAATTTCAGGTGTAGTGTGCGCAGTTTTATGGTGCATATATTGGTAAATGTGGTCACCCACAACACGGCCTTTTTTGTAAAAGTGTCAAGGGTGGCGGAAAAGAGCAAAAAGTCTGAGATTTCGACACTGGTTTTTCTGTGACTTTACGTTTACACGATTGGTACATTCCACTCTTAAGGGGCATCTGTCAGCAGATTTGTACTGTGGGGATTCGCTCTGGTAGTTAGGACTAGCGGATGCAGTATAGAGGCAAAGTACACAGTTCTTGAATCAAACAGCGGTGTTTATTCACACATTGGCGTATAACCAAAAGCAGGTAGCTTTGTGTTTGTTCACACACAAGGAAAGTCCATAAACAATAAAAAGTCACCTTTTCTCCTGGGTGTTAATTCACACCCTGTTAGCAGTTCAGCCTCATCAAGTCCATAGGCAGCCTGTTCGCCTTTAGAGGGGCCCGAGTCCTCCAGCCCAGCACAGCCCTCAGTTCACAGCACACAGACTCCTGAGCTCCACTGTCAGAGGGAGGTAAATCCACACACCTGGCAGTGCTGGCTGTTTTTTATGCCTGGCAAAACCCAGCCTGGAACATAGGGAGTAGTCACCCACCCAACACTTTGACTACTCCCAGTAAGAGCCGTCCCGGATCAGCTATAACAGCCATGCTAAATCTTTAGGTGTCAATTAGCAATAGCTGCTGCTGACACATAAAATACCGGCTCTTACTTCACCGAGGCCAGGAACCTCGGTGAAAACATACCTTCCATCCACGATGATTCCAGGTACCTTCTTACATACACCCCCCCCCCCCCCCTTTGTTCAACCCTGAGGGCTTGAACACCTGCCATACAGTATACCCGGGACCAGGGGCATACATAAAAATCATTGGGCCCCATAGCAAGAATCTGAATTAGGCCCCCTAACTCCGCCCATTACCCACCCCAGGCTCCTCCCCGCCACACCCATTTGCTAATAAATAAAGCGATACAATGTATAAATAACCTTTTTAAACCGTTACGGATAAATCTTTTTTTTATTATTTTTATTAGAGGGAACCGGATTCCTCTGCCTTCACTCACAGGTGCCGGGATCAGCATTGATCGTGGCACCTGAGAGGTTAAATGATGGGGCGGTGCACTGTCCCGAGTCCGAACATGGAGTGCTGGGGGTCAGTGAGGCAAGTATGGGGGTTTTTCTGGTCCTATTATGTGAGCTGATTTAAAGGTAATTGGTATTTGCTGGACCATCCCTTTAAGAGGTTTTTCATGACAGACATTGGAGGCCAATCTTTACAATATCAGTGGGAGATGACGGCGCCCAATAGTGTCCTCATCCAGTCTGACCCCCATCACCCCTAGAAGGAGCACATTAACCCCCTCACTGCTGTAGACCCCCAGGGATGTCTCCCAATATTTTATACAAGTTAGGGAAAAACTGAAATATCTATATCTATACACACGTCATCCCAACCTTGTACATTCCTCATACACTTATCTCTGCGTCCCCCCCACACAGCAGACGGAACGAGAACAATCGAGAACGTTCTCATCACTGAAAATCGCCGCTCCCTGTCAGTCTCCGGAACATTTTCTAGACTCTTCTGGAGAGGTCTCACATGCCCTGCCCCTTCATCGCGCTGATTGGCTGAGAAGTTCTCTGACTGACAGCACCCCCGCGAAAATTCTCTCTGCTCAGTGACATTACTGACAGCCGCCGCTCCTATTGGTCAAGCTTCAGACTGACTAGAAAGCTCCCGAATATTCCCAGTCGGGCTGTGTGTAATGCGGCTTTGTTATGGTCTGCTTCTGCGGGGAGCATTCGGGAACCTTCGGGATAGTTGCTAAGCGATAGGAATGGGGGAGAGTGGTGAGGAGCGCTATGATTGGTTAAAAGGTTTTACGTGTCTTCACTGTACACTGTTGCAGCGTGTATTCAGGTCAGAAAGGGGGCGGAGCCATGCAGCCTGGCCGGGCCCCTTAACCTCACAGGCCCCATAGCCAGTGCGTGGTCTGCCTATATTGACAGTACGCCACTGCCCGGGACAGGACATCCACGTTTCCTTGCAACCGGCCTGCCCTGTGGTCCACGGAGAACTTAAAGTTCTGTAAGGACAGGAACCACCTGGTGACTCCGGCATTTCTCTCTTTGGCCTGGCTCATCCACTTGAGAGGGGAGTGGTCGGTAACCAGGAGGAACTTTCTCCCCACCAAATAGTAGCAGAGAGACTTGAGTGCCCACTTGATAGCTAGGCACTCTCTCTCCACTATGCTATACCTGGTTTCGGCTGGGGTGAGCTTGCGGCTTAAAAAGACAACGTGATGCTCCTCCCCGTTGACTTCCTGAGAGAATACAGCACCGATGCCTACTTCGGAGGCATCTGTCTGTACCACAAACTCCCCATTGAAGTCGGACGACACCAAAACCAGTGACCACGCACAGGGCCAACTTCAAAGTGGAAAAAAAGTCTCTTACACCCGCTCATCCCACTGAACCATCACAGATTTTCGTCCCTTCAAGATATGTCAAGGGCGCAGCTATAGTGGCAAAGTAGGGAACAAATATCATGTAATAGGCGATCATTCCCAGGAACAACTTTACTTGCTTAGTGGTGACAGGTGGGGGCCAATTTCTATTTTTTTACTTGGGGTTTGATCACTCCGCACCCAATGACATACCCCAGATATTTGGTCTCCTCTAACCCTATTGCACATTTTTTTCGGTTAGCGGTTAGTCCAGCTTTTCAAAGGGAGTCTACTACAGCCTGCACTTTGGGCAGGTGACTTTCCCAGTCAGTACTGTGGATGACAATATCGTCCAGGTAAGCAGAAGCGTACCAACGATGTGGTCGCAGCACGATGTCCATTAGCCTTGGGAAAGTGGCGGGGGTGCCATGCAGACCAAAGGGTAACACCTTATACTAGTACGGCCCCTCCGGTGAGATGGACGTTTTCTCTTTGGCAGCCTCCGTTAACGGGTACCTGCCAGTACCCTTTGGTGAGGTCCAAAACAGTAAAAAAAAAAAAAAAAAAAAGGCTGGTCCTAACCTCTCAATCAGCTCGTCTACCCGGGGCGTCGAACTTAGATACCGTGTTTAATTTTCGAAAATGGCTCCAAAACCGCAACATCCTGTCCAGTTTGGGCATCAGTACTATAGGGCTGGCCCAATCACTTCTAGACTCCTCGATGATGTCTAGTTGCAGCATTAGTTGTACTTCCTCAGAGATGGCCTGTCGCCGAGCCTCGGATACCCGGTATGGTTTCAACCAGATTTTGGCCTGAGGCTCAGTGACAATGTCATGCTGGATTATGGAAGTGCGTCCAGGGAGGTCTGAGAGCACATCTGCGTTCCTGCTGAAGAACTCCCTAGCCTCCTGAGTCTGTTTAGAGGAGAGGCTGTCAGCAATCTTCACTGTGGCAACAGCTTCCCTTACATCAGACTTAGGGGCC
Source organism: Bufo gargarizans (assembly GCF_014858855.1). Classification (NCBI taxonomy): domain Eukaryota; kingdom Metazoa; phylum Chordata; class Amphibia; order Anura; family Bufonidae; genus Bufo; species Bufo gargarizans. Next base: position 66,460,035 of record NC_058080.1, read on the forward strand.
GGAACCTCTCCCCCTAGAAAACTCGGCCGCAGGCTATCGTCAGTACTGGTCTGCCTATCCTTACACGGTTTGAGTAAATTCACATGGTACACCTGCTCTGGCTTCCGCCGCCCTGGCTGGTGTATCTTGTAGTTTACTTCTCCAACTTTTTCGAGTACCTCGTAGGGTCCCTGCCACCTAGCCAGTAATTTACTCCACTGTCGGTACCAGAACCAAAACCCGAACTCCCGGGTTAAAGATCTGGACCCGAGCCTGCCGATTATACACCCGACTGAGCTCGCAGAGCTGCCTCCATATGTTCCTTTACCAGCGGCAACACTGTTTCCATACAAAACACAAGTATAACGTGGCTCACCCGTGTCTGTTAGTGTGGTCAAGGTGCTCTGTTTTAACCCCATAGGGACACAGCCTTATTTCACCTTAAGGACCAGGCCATTTTTTGCAAATCTGACCAGTGTCACTTTAAGTGCACATAACTTTAAAACGCTTTGACTTATCCAGGCCGTTCTGAGATTGTTTTTTCGTCACATATTGTACTTCATGACAGTGGTAAAATGAAGTCAAAAAAATTATTTTTTTTGCACAAAATAATACCTAATTTACCCCAAAATTGCAAAAATTAGCAAATTTCAAAGTTTCAGTTTCTCTACTTCTGTAATACATAGTAATACCCCCAAAAATTGTGATGACTTTACATTCCCCATATGTCTACTTCATGTTTGTAGCATTTTGGGAATGATATTTTATTTTTTGGGGATGTTACAAGGCTTAGAAGTTTAGAAGCAAATTTTGAAATTTTTCAGAAATCTTCAAAATCCCACTTTTTATGGACCAGTTCAGGTTTGAAGTCATATTGTGAGGCTTAGATAATAGAAACCTCCCAAAAATGACCCCATCTAAGAAACTACACCCCTCAAGGTATTCAAAACTGATTTTACATACGTCGTTAACCCTTTAGGAGTTGCACAAGAGTTATTGGCAAATGGGGAAGAAATTTGAGAATTTCATTTTTTTGTCTAATTTTCAATTTTAACCCATTTTTTCCACTAACAAAGCAAGGGTTAACAGCCAAACAAGACTGTATCTTTATTGCCCTGACTCTGCCGTTTACAGAAACACCCAATATGTGGCCGTAAACTACTGTACGGCCACACAGCGGGGCGTAGAGTGAAAGGTGCGCCGTATGGTTTTTGGAAGGCCGATTTTTATGGACTGGTTTATTTACACCATGTCCCATTTGAAGCCCCCTGATGCACCCCTGGAGTAGAAACTCCCTAAAAGTGACCCCATCTAAGAAAGTACACCCCTCAAGGTATTCAAAACTGATTTTATATACGTCGTTAACCCTTTAGGTGTTGCGCAAGAGTTATTGACAAATGGGGATGAAATTTGAGAATTAGATTTTTTTGTCTAATTTTCCATTTTAACCCATTTTTTCCACTAACAAAGCAAGGGTTAACAGCCAAACAAGACTGTATCTTTATTGCCCTGACTCTGCCGTTTACAGAAACACCCAATATGTGGCCGTAAACTACTGTACGGCCACACAGCGGGGCGTAGAGGGAAAGGTGCGCCGTTTGGTTTTTGGAGGGCTGATTTTTATGGACCGGTTTATTTACACCGTGTCCTGTTTCAACCCCCCTGATGCACCCCTGGAGTAGAAACTCCCTAAAAGTGACCCCATTTTGGAAACTATGGGATAAGGTGGCATTATTTGGGGGACTATTTTTAGGGTACATATGATTTTTGGTTGCTCTATATTACATTTTTGTGAGGCAAGGTTACCAAAAATTGAGATTCTGAAATTTCATCTCCATTTGCCATTAACTGTTGAGGAACACATAAAGGGTTAATAAAGTTTGTATAATCCGTTTTGAATACCTTGAGGGGTGTAGTTTCTTAGATGGGGTCACTTTTAGGGAGTTTTTACTCTAGGGGGGCATCAGGGGGGCTTCAAAAGGGACATGGTGTCAATAAAAAAGGCCATCAAAATCGGCCTTCCAGAAACCATGTCGGTCCTTTCCTTTTGCGGCCTCCCTTTTACTGATACAGCAGTTTACGACCACAAATATGGCATTTCTGTAAACTGCAGTATCAGGGTAATAAATATTAACTTTTGTTTGGTTGTTAACCCTTGTTTTGTTACCGAAAAAAAAAGATTGAAATGAAAAAGTGCCAAAAATGGAGTTTTTGGCACAGTTTTCATTTTTTTTTTTTTAACCGTGTTAATCTGGGGGGTTGGGTCATGGGATATTTTTATAGAGGAGATTCTTACGGACGCGGCGATACCTAATAAGTCTACTTTTTTTAATAATTATTTAGGTTTTTGACTATATTATCCTTTTTGATACCCAAACATTTTTTTGGTATCTCTAAAGTCTAGGTGTCATTTTTTTTATTTATTTTTTATCTGATTATCTTATGTGGGGGCTCATTTTTTGCGGGACGAGCGGACGGTTTTTCTGGCACTATTTTGGGGGCTATATGACTTTTTGATCGCTTGCTATTAAATTTTTTGTTATGTTTGGTGACAAAAAAAAAATCTTTTTTTGCACTTTTTTTTTTTTTTTGGACCGTGTTAATCTGGGGGGGTTGGATCATGGGGTATTTTTATAGAGGAGATTATTACCGACGCGGCGATACCTAATATGTCTACTTTTAATAAATTATAGTTTTTTTGGGTGTCTCAAGTCTGAGAACCCTTTTTTTTTTATCCCATGTCAGTCCTAAATTGGGATATAAATTTAGTACTCCATGGAAGTGTGATACTCCCTGAAGCAACCAATAATGCAGAGGCCCGGATGATCGGGGCACGTGTCACATTGAGTTGTGGTGTCCTTCCGTATCCCCCTCCTGTGACACACTCTGCACCTTTTTTGGGTTCGTCCCTTCTTTCCAGTATGGGGGACCACACCTGGAAAGTGTTGGCCAGGGACGATCCGGGCGCCTCCAGTTCCCGAGGTACTCCGGCCTGCTCTTTCCCGGTCCGAAAAGATCAGGTCTTTGAGGACTGCCTCATAGAATTGGAGGAATGTCCCTGTGCTGCCAGCGCTTCGGGATAGTACAAAAGAGTTGTACATGGCAACCTGCACCAAGTAGACCGCAACTTTTTTGTACCATGCCCGGGTTTTGCGCATGACGTTATATGGCTTGAGGACTTGATCAGAGAGATCAACTCCTCCCATATACCGATTGTAGGCGACGATACAATCGGGCTTGAGGACCGTTGCCGCGGTACCTCGCACAGGGACAGGGGTGATGCCGTTACCATGAATTGTGGACAGCATAAGGACATCCCTCTTGTCCTTATACCTGACCAGCAACAGGTTTCCAGTGGTAAGGGCACGGGTCTCACCCCTGGGGATAGGTACCTGGAGGGGGAGGGCAGGGAGGCCGCGTTGATTTTTCCGCACGGTCCCACAAGCGAACGTGGATCTGGCGGCAAGGGACTGGAACAAGGGGATACTGGTATAAAAGTTATCCACGTAAAGGTGGTAACCCTTATCCAGCAGTGGGAACATAAGGTCCCACACAAGTTTCCCGGTAACACCCAGAGTGGGGGGACATTCTGGGGGTTGAATCCGGGAATCTCGCCCCTCGTATATACGAAATTTGTAAGTGTACCCTGAGGTACTCTCACAAATTTTGTATAGCTTCACGCCATACCTCGCTCGCTTGGTGGGCACATACTGGCGGAAAATGAGTCTCCCCTTGAACGCAATGAGAGACTCATCAACCGCGACCTCTCTTCCAGGTACATAGGCCTCCATGAATTTGGCCCCAAAGTGATCGATGACCGGCCGTATCTTGTACAGACGGTCATGGGCAGGATCACCTCGGGGGGGACATGCTGCATTATCAGAATAATGCAGACATTTCCGAATGGCCTCAAACCGGGAGCGTGTCATGGCTGTACTGTAAAGTGGGGTCTGGTATAGGACGTCCCCACTCCAGTACAGCCTGACACTGGGTTTCTTGACCAGGCCCATATGCAGCACGAGGCCCCAAAATGTCCTCATTTCGGCTGCACTGACCGGCGTCCAGCCACCGGGCCTGGCCAAAAAGGAGCCCGGGTGTTGAGCGACGAACTGTTGGGCGTACAGATTCGTCTGCTCCACCATCAGATTTACCAGTGGGTCACTGAAAAAATGACGAAAAAAGTCATTCAGTGTAGCCCACTGTGGAAATCTGGATTCCTGATTGGCCTACAAAATCAGGAATCACGGGCTCGTATCGCTCTGGGCTACACCAGACAAATTCACCGGCAGGGTGCTCCGGTGGATTTAACTGGTGGGCCGGGAAACCAGTACGAGCCCCAGAGCTGCTCGTACTAGGCTGGGCCACAGGGTCCCTAACATGGCGGTCCCCTTGCTCCGCCTGGCGGCGTCTCCGCCGCCTTGGGGGCTCATCATCATCGCTAGATGATGAGGAGGATGCGGATGACAACAGGAATGTGGGGTCATCCTCATCCTCACTGGGACTCTCGGATTCGGAGGCAAGCTGGGCGTATGCCTCCTCGGCCGAGAACGTCCGGCGGGCCATAGGGGAGTGTGTGTCTGCGTGTATATGTGCGTGTGTGTAACTCTTTATTTTGTGTGCGTGTGTGTGGGGGCACGGGTGTTCACGAACTCACCCTAAAACTAAAAAAATAAAAAAATAAACTGACTAAAAAAAAGGCCAAAAAATGTGGAAAAAAAATTTCAAAACCGCTGATCAACCGTCCGAAGTTGATCAGCGGTGGGGTGTGCGATGCGCTAACAGTGGCCGGACACTAAGAGTGCCGGCCACAGTCAGCGTACACAAAAAAAAAAAAAAATCCTGCACCCCAAAAAAGTGGGGGGGGGGGGGGGGCAGGTGGCAGCACCCCTGGGGGGTCTAGGGTCACACAGCTGTGCTGTGGACCCCAGACACCCTAACTAGGGTGATGCAATGAAAAGTGAAAAAAACTAACTTTCCCTTTTTTTCCCTGCCTAACCCAAACTTTCCCTAGCTGTCCCTATGTACCTGATGGGGGGTGCTGGTGGCAGAGATCGGGTCCTGGGGGCACAGATCGGGTGCAGGCAGCGGCAGCAGACACGTGCAGGCAGCTCCTCTCTCCTCCGGCTCCGGAACACAAAAGGAGGAGGAGAGGAGCGCCTGCCTCTTTTGAATCTGCCGCCGGACCGCCCACTGACCAATCAGAAAGCGATCCTGAGTGGTGATGTCACCATCACCACTCAGGATCGCTGGATGGTGATTGGTGGAGTGAAATCACACCACCATCACCATCCTGTTCCGGGTTATCGGGTCTTCAGAGACCCGAATAACCCGGAAACGCAGAAAACCGCAGGTCTGAATTGACCTGCGGTTTTCTGCGATCGCCGACATGGGGGGGTCACAGGACCCCCCGGCGCATTTGCCCCAGGTGCCTGCTCAATGATTTGAGCAGGCACCGGGTTCCGATCACCGCCCGCCGAGCGGCGGTGATCGGAACCATTCATGACGTACCGGTACGTCATGTGTCCTTAAGTACCAGGACATCATGACGTACCGGTACGTCATGTGTCCTTAAGAGGTTAAGGATGTTTCATCCACCACATTACTGTTTCCATACGTTCTTGCATCTGGGCGACGTATTCAACGACACTTTTCTATATGGTGTGGGTTGTTGCTCCCACGCCTCTTTGGCTATATCCAACAGACCCCATAGATGTCTGCCATATAGTAGCTCAAAGAGCAAGAACACAGTAGAGGGCTGGGGCACTTCTTGCCCTGCGAACATAAGATAGGGCAGAAGGAGGTCCCAGTCCTTCCCATCCTTAGACACTACTCGTTTTAACATAGTTTTTAACGTTTGATTAACCCTTTCTACTAGGCTGTCAGTTTGCGGGTGATAGACTGATGTCCATATCTGTTTGATATTCAGCAACTTAGAGCTCCCACATTACCTTGGACATAAAAGGAGTACCCTGGTCAGTCAGAACCTCTTTGGGTATCCCCACTCGGGAAAACATCTCCATTAACTCTTTTGCTATTAGTTTGGCCAATGTATGTCGCAGCGGCACCGCCTCCGGGAACCGAGTGGCGTAGTCCAGGCTAACCAAGATGTGTTGGTGCCCCCTAGCAGACTTCGCTACTGGGCCTACGAGATCCATAGCAATTCTCTCAAATGGTACCTTGATAATCGGGGCGGGCACTAAGGAACTGCGGAACTGGTGCTGGGGGCTAGTGGTTTGGCAGGTCGGGAAAGACTTACAAAAGTCATCCACCTCTCTAAAGACACTGGGCCAGTAAAACCGTTTTAGTATCCGGTCCTGTGTCTTCTGCAGTCCCAGATGACCCCCGAGAACATGTTGGTGGGCTAACTCTAACACGAGTTTTCGATATGCCCCGGGCATCACCAATTGTTCAACAGGTTCACCCCGCAGCTGGTTTACCCAATATAGCATATTCTGGTGGACCACAAAACGGGGAAACATCGACTCGACCCCAGGTTGTTGGGGTACACCATCAAGTATTACATAGTGGAGATTTGTGGTGACTGCCACTTCGTGGGTCCACCTGCCGGCCACCGTGGTTAAAGACACCAGTGCAGTGGGGTAGTCTTTCAAGTCTCCATGAATGCACATCACCCCAACTTTTTGGCCAGTATACTCAGCGGACCGCACCAGGGTAGCCCTTACCAGGGTCACCAAGCTCCCCGAGTCCAGCAGCGCCTCCGCTTGAGTGTCTCCCACTTCCATCTGGCACAAGTGGTCTAGAGCCTCCCGGGTACCTGTGGCACACAGTTTCCTAGCATATAGCGATTGTCGGTAACCACAATCATTGGCTCATACCGGTGGGGAGTTCTGGAGTTTGCCTGCCCTCCTCCCAAAATAACCCCCCTTGAGATTCTTGGTGGCCTCATAGCGTTCCACCAGGTCCACCGTTTCCAGGAGATAGCTGGCTGATCCAGTGTTGAAGAGGGGGTGGCAGCGTCCTCCAGAATATGTCTGCCAATAGTCTATCCAGCATAGCTGTGGGACTCAGCACATCAGGCTGTAGCCACTTTTGCAAAAGGTGGAGCAAGTCATAATACTGGGGTCTCACGGGCTCAGCCAGCTTAAACCCCCATTGATGTACCCCCTGGGCCCAGACCAACACATTCTCCCCCAGTCTTGCCAAAATCTCACCCTTTACCTTCAGGTAGTCAGCCGCTTGATCATCCGGCAAGTCAAAATACACCCGCTGGGATTCTGATGCCAGGAAAGGAGCGACGACCCCAGCCCACTGGTCTCGGGGCAGCTTTTCCCTGGTGGCCACTTTCTCATACATCGCCAGGTAGGTTTCGATGTTGTCTGCGGGGGTCATCTTGGGGATCGCTGCATGGACTGCTTTCCGGGCATTGTGGACGCTTGGTGTTGCTCCTCCTGTCTGCAAAGCCATCACATGTTGTAGCAGCAACTAGTTGGTCTCTTGCTGCTGCTGCTCATTAGCCTCCTGTTGGTGCAGGTTGGTCTCTCACTGCTGCAAATTAGCCTCCATGAGGGCCTTCACAACAGCCTTCATTTTGTCGTGGGGCACGGGTTGAAATACAGCTGGTTTGATGTATTGTACGACATACAACAGTGCCCAAAAATGCAAACCCCAAAATATATTGGCGTTCACGCCAGCCTCACTGCGCTTGCCCACATTCTCCACCAATTGTGGGGATTCGCTCTGGTAGTTAGGACTAGCGGATGCAGTATAGAGGCAAAGTACACAGTTCTTGAATCAAACAGCAGTGTTTATTCACACATTGGCGTATAACAAAATGCAGATAAGGTGCATCACAAAACACAGGTGGCTTGGTGTTTGTTCACACACACAAGGAAAGTCCATAAACAATAAAAAAAGGTGTTAATTCACACCCTGTTAGCCGTTCAGCCTAATCAAGTCCATAGGCAGCCTGTTCGCCTTTAGAGGGGCCCGAGTCCTCCAGCCCAGCTCAAACCTCAAATCCCAGCACAGCCCTCAGTTCACAGCACACAGACTCCTGAGCTCCACTGTCAGAGGGAGGTAAATTGACACACCTGGCAGTGCTGGCTGGTTTTTATGCCTGGCAAAACCCAGCCTGGAACATGGGGAGTAGTCACCCACCTAGCACTTTGACTACTCCCAGTAAGAGCTGTCCCGAATCAGCTACAAAGGCCATGCTAATCTTTAGGTGTCAATTAGCAATAGCTGCGGCTGACACATAAAATACCCGGCTCTTACTTCACCGAGGCCAGGAACCTCGGTGACACATGCCTTCCATCCACGATGATTCCAGGTACCTTCTTACAGTACCTATTACACTGGCTGACCTGTGACATGTATGCTTGGCAGCTGAAGGCATCTGTGTTGGTCCCATGTTCATACAGTATGTGTCCACATTGCTGAGAAAAACTATGTTTTACTACATGCAACATACGACTACAATGGCAGTTACAGAGAGAGCTGAGGCTCTAGGTGTAATGGCAACACCCCCGTTGCTCCTAAAGACTCATTTGCGTATAGTAAAACATCATTGTGGGCACATATGAACATGGGACCAACACAGATGTCTTCAGCTGCCAAGGGCACATGCAACAGGGCATCCAGTGCCATAGGTACAAATCTGCTGACAGATGCCCTTTAAATGTAAAGCTTTTATTGTTTGTAGGAGACCCAGGAATATCCAAAAACTATAATGAAGAATCACTCCATTCAAGCTCATGCCCACGAGTGCAAGCGCTCAGTGCCCATGCTGCGGACCGCAAATAGCAGTCTGCAATACACGGGCACTGGTGGTGTGCACACCATTTGCAGATGTGGCCCACCAACTTGAATGGGTCCACGATCCACAGTATACGGCAAAAGATAGAACAAGTTCTAGCTTTTTGCGGTGCGGAGGCAGAGACTAGAAAGCTCACAGAAGTGCTTCATAGTGCTTTCGATCCGTACCTCCACTCCGCAAAAGATAGGTGAATTCCAATCTTCAGTCATATGTTGCTGATCGTGGACCCACTTTTCAAGTCAATGGGTCTGCATCTGCACCATGGAGTGCACACGGCCAGTGCCCATATAGGACCCACCACTTATGGTCCGCAATACGGGCCCTGAGCGCTTATGCTTGTGGACATGAGCCCTGACATATTTCCTTCTCTGTTTGACATTCATGGAAAATCTGTCCATTTTTCACCAGTGAAGAATCTTTGTTTGGTCCGTGTGCCCTAAGTGTGTCATACGTATTCCATGGACACTATTCAGATGGAAATTCATTTTCACAGAACCTCCTACCAATGGTCCGTGAAAAAACAAGGACAGAAAACATATGCCATCAGTGTTGCATCAATGGGCATGTTGGCTCACATCACAAACTGAAGCGGTGCATGTCTCCGTGATGTTTCTACTGACCTGATGTTTGAACACATTAAAAATAAAATGGGCACGTGTGCTGACCGTGGAAAATGCGGATAGCGCAAATCTAAAATGGGAGGTTCACATAGTTGTTAGAGGAGGTTTTGATGCAGATTTTCCTGCAGGTTTTTCAGCCAAAGCCAGAAGTGGATCCAGCTAAAAGGAGAATCTTTAACACGAGCGATAAAGATTGTGTCAGGATCTGTTCAGGATAACGTCTCACGCACACGACCGCAAAAGATGTGGACAGCACTCCATGTGCTGTCCGCATCTGTTCACCACCACCACCACCACCCCCACCACCACCACCACCCCCCCCCCTGCAAAAATAAAAATAAAAAAATAGAACATGTCCCATTCTTGTCCGTTTTGCAGACAAGAATACGCGTTTCTATTATGGGAGGCCCGTTCAGTTCCGCAAATTGTCGAATGCCTACGGGCGGAGTCTGTGTTTTGCGGATCCATAATTTGCACACCGCAAAACAAGGCAGGATGAGGCCTAAAATTGATGGTTTTGCAGGCAAGTTCAATCAGTTTTTTCTGCAATTGTTTTCAATATGTGCATTTTTTTTTCCTTCCGGATGGTATCCAGATTGCATGCGTCAGGGTCAGGAATCAGGATTCAATCCAGATGCTGTATATTCGCTACACGTATCGCATCCAGACTGAAAACTCACTAGTGTGAAAGAGGCCCAAGTCCTTCCTTTATAAGTCTGATTCCTTTCAAATCCACTTTTGGCTTTGGTTGAAAAACCGGCTGTGAACCTACCCTTAAAAACAAATTACTATTCCAAGAACTAAGGAAACATAAAACGTCTATACACTTACCTATTTATAATTTATGCCCGACAACCGGCTGTCAATCACAGCGAAGGGGCAGGGAAGGGGGCGCAGTTACCTTGGCTTCAAGCAAAGAGGCCGCTGCCCCCTTGACTTCAAGCCCGACTGGAAAATAGCGCGTACAGGGGGTAAAAACGTTTTTCATACTTCTGCCTCATCAGAATGCAGCAAGAAAATCATCATTCGAAACTCACTGCCAGGTACTTAAAAGGTACTGCTGGCGGTTTTGGATGGGTTCTGCCGCTGACAGGTTCCCTTTAAATTAATACTCCACGGATTAGTGGTAGATTCTGAAAGAATCCTTGATGCACAGACCAGGTTTTTCAGGGCAGGTTTCGCAATGGTAAATGGGTCTTTTGGAACACACCCTGCCTCTTTTTTGGGTCCTTCCTTTTCTCACTGTTTGAGGGACTTCACCAGGGAAATGTTGCCCTGGTACAACTCGGGCATCATAACTTGCAGAAGTACTGGGACCCTCCATTGCTTGGTTTGGAAGAATTAGGGCCTTTATCACCACCATTTGAAATTGTAGGAATGTTCTTGTCTGGCCTCTAGATCTAAATAGCACGTACGCATTGTACAGCGCCATCTGTACAACGTGCACGGCCAGCTTTTTGTACCACACTTTTGTAGGGCTTCAGAACTTGATCGAAAAGACAGAATGCAGTCTAGTTTGGAGACAGTGGTAGTGGTACCACGTACAGGGGCAGGTACTGGTGTTACTGTGAATGGTGGTCAGCAAAAGGACATCCCTCTTGTCCATGTACTTAACCACCAACATGTTCTCATTGAGGAGAGCACGGCTGTCTCCTTTTCTTAGTGGTTGCCCTACCAGGAATCTAGGGAGGCCTCTCAGATTTTTCCGTATGGTGCCGCAAGCCACAGTACCTCTGGAACAATGGTAGACTTGTGTAGTAATTATCCACGTAAAGATGGTAACCCTTATCCAGGAGTGGGTGCAGCAAGTCCCACACTATCTTCCCACTAACTCCTAGGATAGGGGGGGGGGGCATTTTGGGGGTTCAATCCGAGTGTCCCTCCCTTCATAAACCCAGAACTTGAGTGTACCCAGAGCTACTCTCTCAGACTTTATACAGTTCTACGCCATACCTTGCCCGCTTGCTGGGCAGGTACTGGCAGAATCTTACCCTCCCTTTGAAAAGTAATAGGGATTCGTCTATGCAGACATTTTGTTCTGGGGTCTACACTTCTAAAAACTTTGCGCTGAAGTGGTGAAGAACAGGCCTAATTTTGAACAGACTGTCAAATGCGGGGTCATTCTGGGGTGGGCACTGTACATTATCGTTGTTAAAAAAAGTAAGTATTGATTGGAATCTATTACGGGCCATGGTATTACTGTAAATTAGATTGCGACATCCGCACTCCAATACTGATTAATCTTAGTTTTTTTTTTTTTATAACGCCCATATGCAGCAAGAGACCTCAAAAGGTCATCATCTCTGCTGCATTTACTGGTGTCTAGCGTATGGTGTTGTGGGGTTCTGGGAAATAAATTGCTGGGCATATTCATTTGTTTGGGCTACCATCAAATTTATAAAATCTTCAGAGAAAAAAAAATTATAATTCTGTGCACAATCTTTATTCCCGAGTTGCCCACAAACTCAGGAATTTGGGGCTGATAATCCTCAGGGGGTGGGTCCATGTGGGCTCACTCTGGGGGCTGCCTCCGCTGCTACCCTGGGGCGCCTTCTAGAGGGTCCCTCATCAGTGGATCATGATGATGAGGGGGTAGAGGAGTAGAGGAAAGTGGCATCCTCTTCTTCCTCACTGGCAGACTCCGTATCCGAGGCAAGCATGGCGTATGCCTCTTCAGCTGAGTATATGCGTTGGGATAGACGGGCCATTTTTATTTTATTGGTGTGTGACGTGTGAAATGTGTAAAAAAAAAAAAAAAAAAAAGGATTTTCTATACAGAAAAGGGGGGAAGGGACAGGGTGGTTTATGGATCTGGTACTGCTGCAAATGATTTTTAAAAAAAATCCCCCAAAAAATATAAATAAAATCAGAGCAGCAATTAGAGGTTGTTGTTCTTTCAGCAGATAAAGATCAAATAGCAGTGGTGGTGCACCATAAGTCCCAGCAAGCCAACAAGCAGCACAGAGGGAAAAAAAACATCCGGAGCTGCGATTGGCCGGTCTGCCCGTAGGAAAGATGGCTGCCTGCCATGCAGAGCAGCCATGGTATCCTGGTCACCGCTGGGCAATCTGACCCACTTTCCAGTGCTGTACATGTACGGCGCTGGTATCCTACGGGTTAAACAAGGCTTGAGCATATTCCCCTGATTAGTCCTCCAGCAGAAACTAAATTTCTGCCACTGAACAGTGAGAATTCCTGGAAATGTCAGCTCATTAACGAGTACACGACATGGAAAGAGGACACTGATCGCACGAGGCTTGGCTTCCATCAATAGACCAGCTTTAATAAAGCAAAGCCATCACTCCTGCCTCCTCATCTCTCGCACTTAACCAGGCCTGCAACTTCTAAAGGTCTATTTTTATGCCTCTCATCTAAGACTCCTTTAGTTTATTCTTGCTGATGCTTTGGCTTCCTCAAATGTTGCCTGTGCATTAAATTATTAACCCGCTGTAAGAGGTAATGGGCGATACATCGGAATTACAAATGGCAAAAAGGTCAAAGACTTAAAGGGGTTGTCCAGGAGAAGAAAAAAACATGGCTGCGTTCTAACACAAACAGCACCGCATCTGTCCACAGGATGCGTGTGGTATTGCAGTTCCTTTCGCCTCAATGGAACTAAGCTGCAATGCCATATACAACCTGTACACTGGAGTGGCGCTGTTCCTGTGCAACCTCTAAATGTTCCATTACGACAGGTCTCGTGGTGGTTTAATGGATCGACAATTATAGAAGATCAGGCACTGCTGTCCTAAGGCAGAGTATTTATAGAGTAATTATAGCCATGCACAGTCAATACGCCTCAGGAAGACTCTGTCAACACCTTATTTCGGAGGTATAGCAGATACCGATAAGTGTTTCCATATTTTCCAGGCCAAAACAGAAAATGTCCAAGCCAAGACTTCTCTTTCTTGGAAAAAGAGTTAAATCAGATATTTCCAGCAGGGGTATAGCTATAAGGGGTGCAGAACAGTGGCATCCAGCCTCGGGTGCTTGAGGAGGCACAAAGGCTCCTCAGCCTCATAAGAAGCCACCAGTATTATAAATGGCACGTGGTAGGGTTGCGGGTGTTTCTATTACAGATATTGCATTGGGATACAGGAGCTTAGAATTACACTACAAGGTTCTGCACGATTGGGAACCCATGTTTTGATGGCCGGGCACTGGTCAAGTGAATGTAGAGGTCATATCACACAGGCAGGGTGCTAAACCTGGAGCACCCTTGACAGATTTTTTTATTTTATTAATTTTTGCACCCTTCCCAGCCATCCCAATTGTGCAGAACCTTACAATATACCTGAAATCAAAAAAGGAATACATTTTAAGCTCCTGGATCCCAAAGCAATATCTGTAATAGACCCCTATTCTCCACCACCACACACAACCCCTAGCCTTTATGCTCAAGAACCTAAAAGAACATTTCTGCCAGAAATGGAAAATCTGGTAATTCAGCAAAGTTTGGTAATTGTGTTGTCCTGCAGCCACCACTAGAGGG